>NC_064236.1:12674992-12992203 GCF_023101765.2 Spodoptera frugiperda
CTTTCTTCCAAAACAATCTAATTGAATCAAAGCCGAAATAATTAGGGTTGATTCTGAATGATAACAATATCGTGAAACATTACTGAAGACGCCACAAACGAAAATAATTTTATCTAATTTACATTTTCCATCAACCATTTATAGCCATAAAAACTTAGGCAGGTAATTAAAAGCTGGAAATAATGTCCCGTTTTAGGCATTATTCTTATTTCAGAAAGATTAAAAATTTTAGCGGTTGAGCCATTTAGTCGAGAGTCCAGTCGACAAACTGCTCAGTAGCACATTTCATAATGCGAACTAACATAAAATTAGTTCATCAACATTGTCAGACAGGTTATAAAAAGTAGGTTTCCAATTAAGCTTACCATAGCATTTCAATAGTTTACATAACACTAATTTAATTGATTAAAATAATGAGCAATTAATTTGCGTTTAGTTCATTTTATCACTTAAATAAAAAGGATAAGTACTCATACCGTGCACTCAGTATAGGCCTAAATGACAAAGAATATTTCTCTTATCAATAACATCAACAGCTTGTAAGAAAGTGGCCACTGCTGACCAAAGACATCTTCTCACACGGAGAAGGTTTGAGCATCAATCGTCATGTTTGCTCAATGTTGGTTGGCAATTTCAAATTTATAATTAGAAATTATAAGCCCAGGTTTAATAAAGTACATATAACTTGGAAAATCACATTGGTCCTTCTTGCCGTTGGTAGATTTCGAACCCGTACCTCAAACATGAAAGGCAGGAACCTGCGGGACAGACCGAAATATTTCTCTAATACTCAAATAAACTCTGATTTTTAATTTTGGCAAGGCTAGTTAATCCACAAATCTGCATTGTGTTGATTAACACTAATTTATAATATGGCAACGACACAGCAGGTAGGTACAGCGCATAGATATCCACAAAGCTATTGATTGGACCAAAAGTGTACCTAACTAATATGTACATTAAGATCATGGTACTTCTACGCAACCCAGTCTGCTCAAAAGACTGTATAAGAGGAGTTGAATTACATATTGGTGCAGTTGTCAACATGTACTTTCTAGTTCATTAAGACTAATATTTTTAAACATTACACAAGTAACATACCGTGCACGATAATGAGATGATCTGAACTTGTAAGTCAATTATACAACAATTCACCTTCAGTAAGCGCAATGATTTATAACAAAGGCCTGCGTTTATATGCAACTCAATAAAATTGTTATACTTCCAAAAATCCGTCGGCGTCTACTAAACATATTGTATATATCTAACTAACATATTAAGAGGACAAAAATAATCTGTAGTGGTAGGTATTGAGGTAACTGTGGAAAAGGACATGTCGTGAAACGTTGTATGACTAGACCAAGACTGTAATTTCGCGTAATGACATGATGGAATATAACGATGCGATCGATTGGTTCGATCCACCAGTGACTGGCTACCGCGTGGCCTCCACTGCATGTAGGACCGCCCATCACCTTCCACTTCCAACATAAATATGGAATGGAAGCCACCGGGGCGGCACAGTCAGTAAACTATTTCAGACAGACATGTTTACTTCTCGTTATGTAGGCTGCTCACCATTGATATTTATATAAAGGTTCTTGTACGTATTTGTAAGTATACTAGAAATTGAAACCCCATTAATATTTTCTTACTCTTTATCATAGGTCAGTTTTACAGTTACATGCAATGTACTATAAATTGAAACCCGATTAATATTTTCTTACTTTTTATCATAGGTTAATTTTTCAGTTAGGTACATGCAAAAATTATATCGATATTTTTAAAATCAAAAGTCGTTTTAAGTCGTTATGGTCAAGCAGTAGTAGGGCCGGGGTGGTTTTTAGTCAGGCTGACACTCCCTCTCGCCTCACCTAAGGAGGGATAAGTCATCAATGATCCTCACCCGTCAAAAAAAGATAACGCATAAATAAATACAAGTTTATAAAAAAAGAAAGTAACTAAAGTAGCTATTCATTCAAAGCTCATTATATTTTAAAAAGTTATTAGTATTGGCAATTGAAATATTGTAACGTCAAATTTAGTTATGAAAGTCGTACGATCCTACCATCCCTATTAAACTTGTATCAAAAAAGATAATTTGAGTATACCTAACCTAAAGGCAAATAAGCTGTTACTTTAATTAAAATACCGTTTTATTATTAAATACAAGTTAACGCTTTTAATTGAGTAACAATAATCTTGTTACTCAATTAAAAGCATTTTAAAACCATATCATGGACACTAAAATGACTGAGTAGGATAAGCCAATAACAGTTTCATTTTAATTGTTTAAAAGCATTCATTTTTAACTGAACGGCGACATGTGACGAACTCGGTGATCTGTAAACTCGATTAAAGTCGAGTATTTAAACGGGTACTTCAAAAGGGGATTGACAATACTTGTTTCGTTTCGAAATAAAAATGATGTTCAGGAAAAACTCATTACTTAAATATTAATGCATTAGGCAACAATGAAAAATAACTAAGTGATTAAACTTAGTTATTTTTATATTAACATTTATTTTTAAAATGGTCGCAGCTAATTTTTCAATGGAAAGATAATATTTAACATACCTCCGTTACAATACATAGGTACTATGTATGACATAAATTGTGACTAGAGTAGTGGGTAGTGGTGAATAGTCATAGTTATCTTTGACCGTGTTGTGCAAATAACTCGTTCGTGTCCATCCGTGCTTTTTGTTTCCTGCACGATTGTGAACTTTACAGAAAAGTATACCTATTCTGTGCTTTTCCTGTGCTCAGAGTGCTGCTTATTTGGTTCGTTGCTTTTATCTATTTTATATTAAGCTTAACTTCAAATTGATAGTTAAACAATTTATAATAAAAAAGAATTCCCGTGAAATAGGATTTAATTTTATCTTAGTACCTTATCACTTCTTGTGTCATATCATGTCATAATACGAGTATAAATAAATTCAAACGTAATTTATTTCGTTTCGTTACGTATTTGCTTCGGTAGAAATTATGCTGGTAGGCCGAACGTAGCAGAATAATGAAGTTGAGACAATGTGAGCATTTAGAGTGTAACTTGAGGAATATTTTAACTTAACTCCGTGAAAGGGATTCGGGCTCTAAGCCGTAATGTAATCAAAACAACACTTGCGAGACAAGTTAATTTTGTACAAACAATAGCTTTAATAAGAGTACGGTGCTTTCGTGTTACTTGACCTCTGTAATGTACTAGAACTATGTCGGTAGATACATTTTTTTTTTTAATTTTCATTACATTGTACTTAGTAGTAGAAATTAGCCGGAATAAACTAAATTATACCTAGATTCAATCTAGGTATGTCAATGTGTTTTTACTTTAATGAATGTCAATGTGTTTTTACTTTTTTATGTCATTTGCTACTGATTGTTGGTTGGCTATTACAAGCAACGATGATGTAACGAAACTAGTGACATAATGGATATTAACGGGTACATACATCTCTAATCTAGTGAAACAATCGGTGAATAAGAGGTGAATAAGAGGAGACAACAATTTTAGCTATAATATACAATTTAAATGTCGTTATGTTCAACTTTCTAGCTGTGAAGATTATTGTATTATCATATTTAATAAAATCATAGCATTCTCAAAAATATTTATGTTCCATGTTTAGAGTAACGACTTATCCAAATAATTTTGGTGAATAGAACAAATAAATATGAAATTCAAAGTACTAACTGCTAATACTAACTGCTAATACTTCTTACACTCATCATACCTATTATATAGATAGGTAGGTACTTAGGTACATAATATTTATATAAAAGCAATGTGGGCCAAGCCGCTATTATGCAGATTTGATATTGGAGACAAATCTTTATTAGTGGAATTCGATTTCAATATAACATTATACAATATTGAAGGTCGTTATATCATTATTCAAAACGATACACCTGCACCTCTGTGCTTGAAATTTTAAAATATCATTGAGATTCCCGTCATTACAAATACAATATAGATATTCAAGTAAAATAGAACAGTAACTGAGCGACCTCTTCATATAAAATAGGTCTCACACAAATGATAACATCAAACATTTCTTCATGACTAAGTATGTCTAATTGTCTATCTTCGCGATGGCGATCACTTCAAGCAAAACAAGCTTCGTCCAAACACATTAAAGTGTAAAAACAAATATTCCTACAAAGCTATAGAATGTATTCCGCTGATCGGAACACGATGCGTATTGTTCGTTATAAATCGGGCTTTATATTAATAACATGCTATTGCAAACTTTGGCAATAATAACCGAATCTAAATAGCATCATTATGACGAGTTACAGATTTTTAAGCTCGATTAAAAAGCAACATTTTATTGCGAATCGTTCCCACTGGTTAGTTTTTATTACTTTTGTTTTATTATACTCCGTGTTGAAACAACAGCTTGGTAATTTAAGGGACAGTGCGGGAAGTTTTAATAAAGAAGTTTAACAACTTTTGATGTTGTAAGGAGAGAAATAACAAGACTAGTACTAAAGAAGATCCTTAATATTGTTGCCATCTCTAATGCATTGAATAAGTAGGTAAGATGGGAAAATATATACAACGAAACCGTATCCAATACAAACTGCGTTTGAGATCGCGCTAATAGGTAGTTATTATCTGTGAAGCAATGTGAAGCGCGGTAAAAATATATACTTTATTGCCCTAAACTTTAAACAATTGTACATCATATTGTGTACGCTTTTATCTATGCGTTGTATATTCTTACAACAACGTCAGCTACTGATTTTGGAAAACAATGAAAATAAGTTTGTAAGAATAGATTCATATTTTCGAGTTAAAAATAATAAAGATATGGAAGAATCTCAAGGATTTCTCGTGCGTCTTGTGAAGTTTTTGATAGACTCGTCATTTTATGTTGGTGTGTCGCTTTGAACATCGAGGCACAGGCGTAGCCAGAGCGCGGGGGGGGGTTGGGGTTCAAACCCCGAAAAATGCGTACCTAGACATTACACAGCGTTATTTTTCTAGTTAGCATAGTAAGTACATCCCCTGTTTGGCAAAGGTTTTCACACATTTAATGGGTCGACTTTCTTGAACCCCTCCCGAAACTAAAACCTGGCTACGCCTATGCATCGAGGTTAATAAGTTTAAAGGTGAAACCGCACTAGCGCGGCACTACAGCGGAGAGGCGCGTCGCGGCACCGAAGAAGGAGAATATCACACGCTTTTTCCAAGACTTTTAAGAGACCCTAAACGATTACATACTTACTTCAGGATGACAAAGGATAAATTTTATGAACTATTGCAAATTATTAAACCTCATATAGAATTGCAGCTAGCTATGCCGCACTAGCGGCAGCGGAGCTGCGCGGCGCGCCGCTTTGCTGCAGTACCGCTACAGTGCGTTTTATCCTATAATGAACAGTGGCAATTATATTTTTATACCGCGCCGTTCCGGTGCCGCGACGCGCCTCCGCTGTAGTGCCGCGCTAGTGCGGTTTCACCTTTAAGGTTCGTGGAAGTGTCGAATTTGAATATATTTTAGTTTTTACCGATTGCTGCAGTAACTCGAGAGCAAGTAAGACGTAATCTAGGCTATGCCTATACAATTCTTATACAAAAAGAAAAAACATCCAACTGATTTGCATTTGCATAATTTGATTTGTATCTTTTGCAAACGGATGTACGTAATTGAATGCGAATAAATATTAAGATGTTAAATTATCATCCATGAGGAAAGAGGTTGCGCCCATAAGGTTATCAGCAAAGAGCAACATATACAATAATTGAGAAAGCCGTAGAGACATGGAAAATAACTACACAACATATTATTTTATGCATGTATAATGTTACTACGATATTAAATAAACATGGGATGGAAACAGATGGATATAGAGCCGATAAATTTTCACTAAGCCTGGATAAAGACCTCTGGGATCGTTTACAGTCGTTACAGATTTTTGCATTTATTAAACATTCATCTTCTATGGATTAACTCTGGTTAACCTCTTTATTTTAAATAGGTTAATGATAGATGTAGTAGACAAGCTTTCATTTTTTTTCCGTCACGCCTTTTATCCCCGTCAGGGTAGGCACATTAATGCAAAGTAATGCCGCTGTACAATGTACACCCACTTTTCATTATGTATGTTGTAAGTTCCATGTATTAGGTGGTGAACCTAAAACATTAAAATGCCCAACAATACTTCGCCCGACCCGGGAACCAAACCCGAGCAGCTCGGCAGTCGGTCCCCTTGCCCGGCAGTCAGCAGTCGCACTAGCGACCTCTCGGCCAACGAGACAGTCTTCGACACTTTAATCAGAATTTGCATAGATTCTTCATTTACAATGGGACAATAGTTATCGACCAGAATATGTACTTATGTAGTTACTATACGATGACCAAAATAAATAAGTAAACATAATTACATTTCATTTTATTTAAGTACACGTCGCGTGAGTTGTTTGTTTTCATCCAACACATCGCCTGAGCGAGTCGGTTACTCTCGGAGTCGGTCTTCGTTACTTATTCATTTTTTATTTATACCATTCACATTCTGATTACGTTCCCCGATTTGCTTTTTTCATCTTGAGAAAATTTCTACCTCAACAAAATACACTCCAGTTATACCAATTTATTAAAATGACAATAATATTCCAAATTGCAGATTTTTGATCTCGATTTCTCATTGCCCTTGACCTTGTCAAGTACTTTGATCTCGGGGATGGCATAAAATAAAACCTTAATTTATCTGAGACACTGGATGACACATTCGTCGCAGTAACTCAGTTATTAAGAAAATATTGAAATAGAAATAACCAAGAAATTATTTGAAGTTTATCTTTGTTAACAGGATTTTAAATTGAAATCTAGGGATTTTATATGTAGAATAGTAGGTAAACGAACACACTTGATGGTAAGTGACCAGCGGGCGCGGGCCATGGAAATTGGGTACTTGCAAAGGATTACAAAAGTGTTGCCGGCCATCCAAGAAATCATAGTATCGTATTCTTTATTTTTTCAGTTAAAATGTAATTATACATAAGATATGTTAGGTAATAGTAGGTATAATATCAATATCGGATGTATTAAAATTTCGTCCTGGCTCAGCTAATAGCAAACATTTGTACGTATCTATAGATAAACCTGATCATTACTTAAGTTGGTGAGTCGATCAATCTGCACGGCAGCCCCTCGAAGTTCCTTCACAACACACGTTCTAAATCGGTAATTGAAAATGGCAACTAATCTCAGTACGCATATTTGATCAGCTTTCGCAAATTAATAGAGGAAGTTTACTTGGAGAATTTACCATCATGAACTAGATATGAAACACTCTTGTTAGTCCATATATTTTGTGGTTGTAACTTTGGACATACTTAATAAGTATTAATTTAAAAGTTCTATTATTACTGACTTAGTGATCTTGTATGAGTTTTTATAGGTGATGAAATATTTACGAGTCGTTCACTTCGTGAGGGTACCTACCGTACTTCGCATTGAATTTTGCGATTGTAGGATAATATTCTCGCTATACATCACAGTAGATTTGTTAAAATAAAAGAGAATAGTTCAGCCCGCGACTTCGTTCGCGTGGAATAGTATCTTTGGATACTTAGTTTTCTATCAGTCACATATCCTCCCCTCCTTCTTCTACATACAGGGTGTAAGCGAAAAGCTCCCAAACGCCGCAAACAGGTGACGATAAAAAACATGTATTTAAAAAATAAATAAAGAATTCAATTTTAAGTAATCTAATGCTGAATTTAGATATTGCATGAATAATACGAAAACAAAAACGATTAAAATTATAAAAACATAAATAAATTGCGGTATTTTTCGGGAGCGTTTGTGTATTAACAAATTGTGCATGTATAACAATTCATCATTTTTATCCAAAGAGACAAAAAATCTAAAAACTATATTTTTGGTTTCGATATCAGTTTTAGATCACGCCTCAAGTTTTTTTTTTAATATTCAATGTACTGTTGTACCCTCCTACGATTTTATTATTATGTAGTAGATAAAAAGATTTGTGGCCTACAGTGAATTACGCACACTTTATTTTGTTAGGTATTTTTATATCAATATTTTGCTCAATTCAATTAGAAGTCGCTTAACAAAGGTTTACTTTATATCAATGAAGTCCCAAGTCAAATATTTAGGCAGGTGTTGGAGTTTACAGCAATGGATTTTACTTTAAAATATCCTTCAGAGAAACTCTGACCGACGTCACAATATTGAAAGGCTCGATAGCTTTTATGAGTTAAAATGAACTATTATTTTTTTGCTCCCTTTGCTTTCTGTATAAATTTGATTTCGCAGAGGTCTATGAAATTGTTACAATACTTTATTGAAGAAAGTCACTTCATACAAGTTATATCTATCAGTACTGACCCTGAAGAAATAAAAGTGATATATTTTAGATTTTAATGTATATGGAGAATTAGCGATATACTGTATGGATAAACCTCTTCTGACTTAATTTCAACCACATATTTGTTACCATCTTGGCTGCATCATACGAAAATGAGCGAAATAGGCCCAGTAAGTAAGCCAAAAAGTGCATTATTCTTTTTGAGCTAATTTGTATTACATATGCTTCTGTGGACAAGTATTACTACTAGTTTCATTAAAATCATATGAGTGATCCCCATAATGTATATTTGAGCAACGATTTTTAAAACCTACATTTTAATATTTAAGTAGGTCATTGCATTTTCAACCCTATCTGTTCCTATTGATAACGTTTACTTCTTTGATCGAAATTAAACAGTTATAAATCAAACGTTCAATACATTTGCCCATTTAAAATGGATTATAGGTAGGTATCTGTATAATTGTCTATTATTAATTAATTGATAGGTAGGCGAACAAATTTATGGGGGTTTATTACCACTTTAGAATTCAACGTTTATCCCTCGCTTTTACTTATTTAATATTTAACGGAACTGTATCGAATAATAGCAATTAAGCTTTTGCTTTTAATATTTTAACTACTATTGTCTATATAGTTACTTAGTGTGATAAAAACACTGGCACTGTCAAAAACTTTCTTTTTGTTGACGAGGGGAAACCTACAAAAGGCGTTCTAGGGTTTTGGGGTAAAACCTAGGGGTATGGGATGACAAAAACCTAGCGTACAAATGATCTCACTCTTCAATCCCATTTAGTATGACAATCTACTTGTACTAAAAACCAAACAGTAATTTATTCGTTGGTTCAGGGTTAAAGATTCATTACAATAATATCACTATGCACTTTGTATAATAAATCTGTAGAGAGGTCAATTCTGTATATGAAATATATTTCCAAAATAACTATCAGCGGGTGATTAGTGATCGATACTGACGCCAAAAATGCAATCAGAAAAAAATTTGTCTGTCTGTATGTTCGTTATAGAAACAAAAACCACTCAACAGATTTGAACGAAACTTGTACAATTGTTCTTCATACTCCTGGGCAGGTTATAGTATACTTTTCATCACGCTACAATCAAGCAGAGTAGTGAAGGGAAATGTTGGTAAAACAGGAGAACTTACTCCATTTTTTAAGCTTCCGTCGCGTGTGCAGCCTTAATGGTTAAAGCTACACAGAAATCATGTATCACGGGAATGTTCTCCTTAAAATTGTTTAAACAATATTACAAGTCAGCAAATGCCTATCTTTTATGGTTGACTCACAAAAACAAACACGTATAACTCCCGATAGCTTAGCAGTTCGGAGCTTTCTGATCATTTTTGTCTACTCTTACGTTTATAACACTCTCATTTAGTTTATAACACTTTCATTAATTCATTCATATTATAATAAATCTGTAGAAGGGTCAATTCTGTACATTGAAAATATGAAAAAAATAAATAGCAGGGGTGTTACTGGACAGATACAAAACCCAAATATGTGATTAAAAATTGTTTTGTCTGTCTGTCTGTATGTTCATGAAGGCATCACATGAAAACTAACGGTTCGATTTCGATGAAACTTGGTATAATTATACCTTATTATCCTGGGCATAAAATAGGATACATATTATCCCGGAAAATTACGTAGAAAAAAATTCTTTAGTTTTCAGTTTTATTCTACAGAACGCGAGCTCAACAGCAGTAGCTCAATAGACGGATCTCCTTAATTATTATGGGCCTCGCCGTATTTGGGTCCAATAGATATTTATAAGATATCATTGTCAGAGTTACTCAAAATGGAGAAATAAAACTTCCACGCGAAGACCGACATCCGCGCGGACGGAGTCGCTGGCGGAAGCTAGTTTTGAATAATTTCGGAGTTTCAAAAGTATTTTGCCACGAATTTGTGTTTAAATGAAGATCTTTATAAGAACCTATTTATTATATTGCCACTTAACCCGAAACTTCTCACAACAAGTTATATAGAAAAGGCACACCTTTTCTATATTAAATAAGACTTATAAAATACCAAGTAATTAAGAATAAAAGTACATTAAAATAAGTACGGTTTAGCGGTACTTAATGTTCGTATATAATTTATGAGAAACTTTGCAGTGCCTCGATACTGAACAGCGCTGGACGATCAACGGATATCGAATCTGTCATAAACTTGGTAATACTATAGAATAACATAGATATGCAACCAAAGGCCACTGAAGAATTTAGTATAGAATCAGCTGTGATTATCTTATGGTTATAATGGCATGATTCATTAAGTTGAACTATATTTCTTTGTTGTTTAATATTCATAACACTTTTTTCATCTTCCAAATATATCCCGATTCATTGATCCGATCGCCGCCACAATGGCTACGGTTCATAATGTACGTATTAGGTTTTTACAATGAAGCACTGTTATTAGATATTTAGTTTCTTTATTAACTACTTACAATTTACAATAACGTGTAAACTATCTTGCGCTGGGAACAGAAAAGGGAAGAAAAAATGGCCGTCACTCAGTAGTAGGTACAGTGGCGACATGCGGCACAGAAAATAACTAATTACTATTTTTTGCGGGATGAAAATAGTCTTATGGCTTCTCCCGCCTTGTGTAAGGCGAGAATGTCAAAATCTTACTGACTAGAAACCACCCCGTTCTTTCCCCTGCTTTTCGAGTCGGAGCCCCGCTAGGTAGTCCGCAGCTCCGGATCAGGCATAGCCCTATTGAGCCCCATCTGTGATGGTCCGATGGATCTTTAAGGCGCGCGCGGACTAATAACTAATAGGGTTGCTTTCCAATTTCTACACGTCCATTACCTATTTCCTTACTGTTAGTCACTCAGACAAAACAAAGTAAAACATATAAATAAAACACTTTGACCAACTGTTGAGAGGTGTGACAGCAGTGTCACGACAAATACAAGCTTCGTCTGACAAGAAAATTGTCACCTGAACACCAGTAAAGTGTTTTCTCCAGCAATTTATGATTCGCAAAGGTGTCACTGTGACGTCACTGTATTAAAGTACAGAACTAGAAACCTGCTGTTTAGGTAATAAAAGATTAGGAGCTAAATTACTGTTAGAATTTTTATTATAATACAATGTTAATGTGATATCACAAGACGTTCACTGATGAACACCACCCAGTGTTCTGCCCAGGATATTAAAGTATAATTATACCAAGTCTCATGGTAATTAGACCGGTAGTTGTTGCGTGATGCATGAACAAGACATACAAACATTTTTAATCACATTTTTGGCTTTAGTGTCTTTCTTGTAACACTCCCTACTATTTTTTTATATTCAATGTACAGAATTATAACCTCTACAGTTTTTGTGTAGATATAAATAGATGTATATATAACACAAAACGTACAACCAACATATTCCGACAAAGCTAGAATAATTTGATCGTCAATTTGAAGGCGTTTGAAAATGTCATGACGTTATAGACTAGGCCTAAAATTATATTGTCAGTGCCGTAGTAGAAGCGGAAACCAATTCCCAATATCAGTGTAATTTAAATAAATCGACAGCTAAGAATGTGGCCGGGGTAGCGAGGACCGTGCAGATCAATAATTTATTAACAACCATCAAGACAATTTCAATTATTTTCCATACAAATTGGGGTGAAAGGGTCAATGCAAATTGAAATAACATGTCGTCGACATTTTAATAGAAACAAAAAGCTGTGTGTATTCCTGTTATGTACGGTATAATGTCATCGCTATCCACTGTTTCGAAACAATTGATAAAATTGACTTTGAATTTTTCGTATTACAAACAATATAACTTAACTTAATAACTTCAATATTGACAGCTTTCGTTCCCGAGTAATGTATTCGATAATAATATATCCATTTCTTCATTGCTTTATTTCATCAACTGAGTATAAAACGACTATTGGGTTTTACTATACAGGTCATACGTAACTAGAACCCTATTTTGATATGGAAAATCCTATGAAGTTGGAAACAACTTGATGCCTGAGGCAGTCAGTTGCCTCAGGCGGAGGGCTGAGGCAACCATCAGTCCGGCTTACTTATTATTTAAAGTCACTGAATAAAATAACCCCTCTTTGTCATTTTTATGATTGTAACCTTGTACCACAACCCGTTATAATCATGATTACCAATTATATTACTTATATCCTCACTTATATGTACAAACTTGCAGAACTGTGTAACTACTACACGACGAATTCTACTGCATAATATAAGTGTATTTATTCTTGTTATATCCTAATGTATCGTATTAATCAATGAATCTATAAAAAAAGTAACACAAAATCTAATAATACAAAATAATAGTGGTTTGCGTTTTTCCTGTACCTCATTAATCCTTCTTAAAATTATATAGGTATAGCTCCCTTTATACACTCAAAATTATTGGTTAACGACTAATGTTTACATGTTTAGCAATAAAAATATGTTCATTTAAACTGTGAAATGTGTAACAAACCTACTTATTAAGGCATGGTGGAACAAAATGCTATTTAAGTATAATTGAATGTTGTATGATTCGGTCATGATATCCTTTGTACCTGTGCGTTATTAAAGCAATGCCCGCATTTCCTGCCAATTATAATAACGACCCTTTAATTTTATTTGACATATGTTATATTATATGATAATTACATCTAGTTTATTATAAGCGACTGCATGGACTTGTGGGTCGATTAACTCGAACCACCAATCTATTTTCAGTTTTTAGAAACTTTCTCAGTCATAGTTAGAAGTCCGGAACTGTACCCGGTGTATGGTAATTCAGATAAAGTCTGTACATCCTCTATTGCATGGGATTCTGCTGAGTATACCATTGTAAGAGTACCCCTCCGCATACCTCCTGGATACGTGGTGTTACATTACATTGTTACAAAATACCTTTTACTGTGACATTATGTTGTTAGAATCTTTCATCCGCGTGAACAATATTAAGTATTATGTATTTTCCTGACAAAGAAATTGTATCTGTTTATTATTAACTTAGACAATATTATTTCTTTAGAAAGAAATTTTACAACTGAGAACTAACTACACGTTAGAAACCTTAATAAAGTCAAAATAATTTAATCAGGGTCGAGGTCTATAATTTGTTTGTTGGTCGACCGTAATAAATTGATCACCGGCCTAATCAATGATGCTGTATGGACCTTTGGTTGGCTGTAATAGGTCGATAATAGTTACTTTCTCTTAAACAATGTCATTCAATGCAATATGGTAAATCCTTAGTCGATAATAGTTACTTTCTCTTTTCCTTACTTCCTTACTTATATATATATATATATACATATATATTATATATTTATATATTTTATATATATTTATATATATATTAATATTATAAATGTGAAAGTAACTCTGTCTGTCTGTCTGTTACGCTTTCACGCCTAAACCAGTGAACCGATTTTGATGAAATTTGGTGCAGAGATAGAATAGACCCTGAGGAACAACATAGGCTACTTTTTATAAAAAAAATAGGGGATAATGGGTAAAAAGGGGGGATGAATTTTCATATGGAAATTCATCATTTTTAAAGCTGTAACAGTGAAACTTTGTATTTAGACACTTTATGATAAACGAAAGAACATAGGCTAGAATAAAAAAATACATTGTTAATTGAAGGCGTAGAATGGTTGATAGAGGAGATTAATGTTTGCTTGAAATATTATTAATGCGAAAGTAACCCTGTTTGTCTTGAGGTTACGTTTACACGAATGTTTTTTATGGAATATAACAACGAAACAATGTATTTTTTATTGATAGTATAGGATATATTACGATTGGTTACGTTTCTTCATAATTATAAAATGATGAATCGGCGGTCGTGGTCTCTATGGAATACATATCTTTAAAAATGCTAACAGTATCATATTCTCAAGTAATTCAGATTTTACATGACATTCGGCAGCATTTTGAACACCAACCACTAACAGAAACACGCGGACGCAGTCGCGGGCAAAAGCTAGTATTAGATAAAATAAAGATCGATCAGTTTTATATGTATAATGTTTTTTAAGAAAAATGCTGCTACTATGCTATTAAAACCGGGTTCTAGTGACCACAAAGAACGACAAAGGTCTTTAAATAAAAAATGTGGATATTTTTATATTTCTCTCAAATTCTGCTCTTTGTCCCGTCCTCATTGGAGTCGTTGTGGTCTGAAGTGTCGTTCAGTGGCTCGTAACATTACTTCTTTGTTAAGGCTTTGAGTAATTAGAGGGAAATATTGAATTAATTTGATGGAATTTTGCAATATTTAAAGTTTTATAAGCACGTCATGTGAAATACAGAATGAAGAAGTTAGTTTGAGTGCTTTAATGAAAATTATGCAGATTTTTGGGGCAAACCTTTGTAGCGTTAAAGAGTTTTAAAAAAGCGGCAGATTTATGACTGCTCAACCATTTTAATAGCTGTCATTTAGGTACGTTTTTAACAGTCTTTTGAACAAAAGATGAGATGTCTAAAAGTAACAAATTCTTTATCTGTTACAGATGTAGTGATGACGTCACTTGAGCAGGGTTTTGCTTCCGTGAATTTACTCACAAAGAGACACCTATTGTTTATTGTTTTTGATACCCTTAAATGTAATATTTGGTACCATTATCTACTTTGAAGAAGATTTCAAAGTGCTTTTATACTTGTGGGCCTTTTAAATACGTGTATGATTATGTGAAGTGCAATATTAATCTGGTAATTTATAGTTTCAAAAGATAGACGTCCAAATTACTAAACTAGAGGTTTTAATACCTTCAAAATGTTCACAGTAAATGTTTGTCGCAGCAGTCACATTTGAGAGGTGTAGTCCCAGTAGCACTTTACAATGTATGTTTCAAAACAATATCAAGCGATACAATATGGCACAGGAGACATTTTCGATTGGCGAACGGTTGCTGAACGTTCGCGGACTCATACAGGCTTTTAAAAATAGTACTATTATATTCTCACAGTTCAATTTTCAATGGTCGACGGTAATGCTGTTTGGACTTTGATGAAATTTTAAACGTAAACGTTTTCGTCGACAAACGTACCTGCCTATTTGTACGTGATATTTACCTACGAAAATAGGTTCAAAAACTTACTACACACATGAAATAATATTTATCTTAATTAAGTGCAAAATTTATGTAATTTCCAACTTTCCCTCACTCATAGCTGAGGCAATACTAATCCCAGATTGTATTGGATTCAAATACAACTCTGTCCAACACGGTAGGATATAACAGAGAAATATTAGTTTAACCAGAGCTCAAACCATTGAAAATCTATGTACATAGGTAGTAGGTACCTCAATTTGTTTAACAATATCACAGACTGAAGATATTATATTAAAATCTTATCTTATGAAGGCGATTTCACTAATGAAATTGTATAAAATGAAAATCTATATTCCGTCTATTTATTTATGGAAATATAAAAATAATAGTTCTTATCAACTAAGCCATGTATGGTATGGAATGAAATATATAGAATAGAATTAGGCGTCACTTTGCGGAAATCCATGCTATGCTAACAATATTATATTGTTAGTATATTAGACATAATATACTAACTATATATGACAATATATGATAAGATAATCCTTAACTGGAATGGCAGTCGCCGTGGTATTTGCTATACGGTTTAATCGTACCCGGGTCAATCGTTCACGAAATGGCTCGGTCGAGCAAAGCTTTGAGCTTAAGCTGCATTATTGCAAGCGGAGATATAAAATACAGAACGTCAGGCTTTGATATTCAATGCAAAAGGTAGCTCAAAGGATTAATTTTGTACATTAGTGCAATACTTGATAAACGAGCCGGAGATTAACTACAAAGCGGGCTTACCTGAAGTTATATATAAAACTAGCTTCTACCCGCGACTTCGCCCGCGGAAAATTTCTTGTTTTAACCTAAGATCACACTCGACGCTATTGTACCTTTGTGTTAGTAAAAGAATTTTTGAAATCAGATCAGTAATTTCGAAGATTACCAAAATTCTCTTGTCTGCTTAAGGTTAGTCCCTTATTCGCCTTTTACGTCACCTTCGGGTTGAAATGGTACGATGATGTCATTAAATAATTTATGTCACATATCATTCAATTATAATCTGCTTCAAAGTTCAATTACGCCAAATACAGTACGGTCAACGTAACTTGGTGAGTCTGAACTTCATGCAGATGGTTGCGCAGCAAGTTTTTTTTAGAATCAAATGGTGGCATGAGGCGACGTGCGGGGGGTGGCGATCTAGGCTAGAGATTGACCATGTTTAAATACAATAGACCCTTTATCAATCAAATATCGCAATCGATATTTTTATTTAGAGTTTATTGTTGTTTTTACATGATATATTAAACGAAATAAGATTTATAGATATAATTAACGATATTTCGACCATTAAAATAAAACTAAAAGAAAGTATTTACTCAATTGAAAGTTATGATTTACTTGAATATCAATTATTATCATTAACGATTATTTGTGTAAAAGCTGTTTAAGAAAATTTAAAACATCAACATAACATTGAAAAGAATTTTTTTTTTGTGTGATATGATTTCAATCGATTTTAAGATAATTGATTAAACAACACCCTCATGCACCTACTGGACATCCCTTTTTGGTTACTTCGGCAAGCTTTGTGCTTATTCGGCAATATTCGGTCCTCGGTAATATGTCTCTGTCACACATTAGCATCGGTGTCGTGTTCGTATCGCTATCTCTGTCTTGAATATGCAAAACTTTTCGTATTTCGTTATTACGGTTGTTAATTTTTATTGTTAAGTTTTTGTTTAGTGTTTAGGATTTTGTTTAGTGTTAAGTTTGTATTATTTTGTTGTTTTGTTTTATTTGTATTTCGTCACTGTATTAGGGAAATTTTATTAGTACATTAGATTTATAAAAAAAATGCAGTAATAGTTTTCTTCACAAATGTACCTGCGCGAAAGTTCGCTAACCTTATGTTCAGACTCGCCAAGTAACGTTGACCGCATTGTACATACCAACGAACGAACTTTCAAGTTTGGTACCTAATAGTACCTATTTAATTTAATGCTCCTCTATATACAATACAATAACAACATACTGACAATCACTTACCATCAGGCGAGATAGCGGCCAAACGTCGGCCCATTTAACATAAAAAAAAGACAATTACATTTTGATCACACCAACATATGACAAATCTTAACACTGCGATTCAGAAAAATTACGTATTTGCAGAACGCCATCTATGGGTGAATAAATAAAACATACGCAGAAAGCGTGTCAATTCTGGCGCAATTCTGGCGCCTCGATATTATTGGGTATCGAGGATACCCAACCTCTTAAGGTCCTCTAGAGGGTGTGATGGTACTTCACACCGAAACAACTGCTGAGCCTGTACCAAGCGCAGGTTCGGTCATGTATCGAGTACCGTTCTCACCTTTGGGATGGCTCGGCTAAATACCAGCTCGATGCCCAAGAACACATCGAAAGGCCAAGAAGCTCATCAATGATGATGCGCTTGTGGAGGCCCGGCATCAAAGCCTTGAACACAGGCGCAAGGTTGCAAGGCTTTCCGTTTTCTACTGGATACATTTCAGAGAGTGTGCGGGGGAATTGCACAACTTGATTCCGGCGAGGCGTCACCGGTTCATGGTAGATATCCCACCCAGTCCACCCACTCACACGAAGCGCTTCGCTTCAAGCTACCTTGTGCAAACTGCTAGAGAGTTGACAGATTCTGACGGACTAAAAACCACTTTGTTCCTATTTCTGCATCATCATTCAGCATAATCTGTGGTGGTCTGATACCTCATTCAAGCGCGCACGGAATGTGACCCACCGTACGGACGGGTCTGGTAATGGTCGAGCAGCGAGCTACCCTTGGTCCGCAGGCCTGTGTGGACGGTGGCTGGAGATTGTCGCGTGGTTCCCGACTGATGCCCGGAGTGTCTCCCGTAATTCTGACCTACCTGCTCTTAAATCGCTGTTGGTATTAAAGCCTAGTAAAATTAATTGTGAATATTTTATTAAATAATAATTTTATTAAAAAATGTTTTATGAATCGTATATTTTTATTGTGATTTAATGTTACACAAGCATTATGTAAAAATAATAAGAAAACACGCCTGAAACTTGGCCATCGAAATAAATTTAGAAGAAGCATAACTGAAACATGATTAACAAAGTTTTTGTTAAAAAATGATGTTACTTACAGTTACAGGTGGTCATAATAACCGCCCATTAAATGTAAATAAAATATTTTAATTTGTATTGTTTCGGTAATCTACCGAATGTTGTGCGTGGCCCAAAGAAATTGTTCGCACACTATCTGTGAAGCGTACAGCTGCCTTGGTCTAACTTTCAGCTTCCTCTTCGCAACTACAATGTTGTACAAAGTGTGCGGCTTATTGGTCATATAGGTCGCTCCATTGAACTAGTTTTAGTTCAGTGTGGATTATGACCGACTGAGTACGTTTGTGTAAATCACTTAGTAGTTAAACATACTCGTACACCTTAGAATTCCTTGAATGGACAAAATTTATGTATTTTTTTAAGGATACATTTATTGGCCTTACCTCCGTACTCAAAGTTATTTAATGGTTACTTAAGCGATTGTTTTCCGTACAAAAATATTACTAAGGAATAGTTTAAGTAGTCATTAAATATCTCTGAGTGCGGCAGTTACAAAGATATTTCAAATTAGGAATAGCATCAAACATAATGAAACAAATAAACGAGAATTAATATTATTATCACAGTAGTCTATTGTTTTTCAAAGGCATATAGGTATCTATATGTATACCTAGTTTGTTTGTGTAGGATATGTAATCAACATCAATAAACCTACAATTTACACTTCTGATTACTATCCCCAAGCAAATGGACAAGTTTCACACGTACAAAGCAACACTTAACCTCGCCCTAATAATTAACCATAATTATCCAGCACACCATAGTCGCTACTGAACTAATACTGTTTGATTACTTTTAAACTTAAAAGCTACGTTTTGTTAATTATTTTGTAATTAACTAAAAATAACTATATTTATGCGATATACTCGTAGCCAAGTCAAAAAGGTAACAGAATTATTGTTAGTCAACTTGGTTAGAACTGGACCCCTTGATTTGAAATGTATTTGTGAATAAATGAAGGAATAAGATGAATGATTTTGTTATTAACTATTGTATTTAATACAAACTCTAATTTACAGTTCAGATAAAATTTTAGAAAGTCAATTTATAACTTAATGTCTGCATTGCAAATAGTTTTGCATAAAATAAACATGTTTACAGGTAATTTAAACTTTTTACAGTAAAAAAAGTTGTAGTTTAATTGAAGCTTGGATACGACAACTAATGTTAACATAATGTTCGTGCGTCTATCAGTTTATCTGGAGAGGTCTCAAGCGGTCGTTGGCTTTGTAGCAACCTTCAGTAACGTGCTACGGTGTCAGTGCCCGTACGTCAGCTCGTAGCATTTTCGTAGCGTGACTCATTTACTACTACGATATTTCGTAGCTTTGCGAATTTTTCTACGTTTATTTTAGATTTGCGCTTGTTATTTTCTTTCAATATAAATTCTTTCTACGAAATCAATGCTATTTCAAATTACTGCCATGCGAAATATATTGAAAATAAATCAACAGATATAAAAATAAGAAATAGCTTAGCCTTAAAAAAACATTCCTCATCCGAGTTTTGATTTGTCCTTATTTGAGTGTCGGAATCAAAGGAAATTAATCCCTATTACTTATTTCATTAATAAATGGAACGTTTTGTGACAGATATTGGAGTCGGAAGTTAGGAATCGAAGCTGCCGCAGAATGTAATCTGACATTAATCTAAATTGATCGTTAAAGTATTATATCAGAGAAATGGTACAGAGGGCAGGTGTCAACGTTTGTAGGCCCAGATAAAAATATAACGATAAATTGCTTTATGTGAAGGTTGTTCGCTTAATATTACTAAATCAAATATACCTGTCGTAAAACATAACCGCCTATATCTTTTGATAGTATATGTAGTATCGATCTATCCGTAAAATATTTGTCTTTTGGGACTTGACGAACAATAAATTCATGTCGAAGTATGAAACGGTCCAAAGTCTCCGAGGGTATTTTATACCAATGGCTGCAGGTTTTTTTTTAGTAAAAAAATGTGTTATCCCTTTTCAAACGTAGTACCAATAAACATTTTGCTTAAATTATCATATAATTTAAAAATATAGCAGTATTAAAAAGGTTCAGGTTTACACTTCCAAATTCTCTATATAGTGATACATTTTAAATTCATACCTAGTGTGTGAAAAGGGCTCACGATATATTTCATAAGATTAATTACACACCTGATAAGTAAGGTTTAATGGGAATATGAAAATGCCAAGCCCTTGACAAAAAGTTGTACGGTAACATTACGTAACATTTTTTATTTTCATTTTCGCAATAATTTCTACGCTTCTTCTAAACCTAGCTCATGTTTTTCGGGTCTTAAATTGAATTACCGAAATAGTAGGATTATTTTTATATTCCCAAATATAACTCACTTAAAGGGGAGTGTGTTGCTGAATAAAAATTGTGTTTCAAATAGCTGAAAAGGTTCGGTCTCTAGTAAATCTTATTATAAAGGATTAAGGTACAACTAAACATGTTTAAATGTTCATGTTATCCATGATAAGAAATCGATGTCTGTTAAAATCTCTCATAACGTATAAAGATTTTTGGTGCTTTTTAATCAGTGATGTGCTATGTAGCTATGATAACCAAACTAGTGAAATTATGTGACCGTTTCCACTGATCCTAAGCTGTGCGAGATAAAAAACATAGCTTAGCTGAGTCGGTTTCTGCCAGTGCTAATCTATATGTACCAAATGAATATGATTGGTGGAGACCAAACGCATCCACGGCAACGTAGCATAGCACATAATCTCTCTCGCATAACAGAATTATTTCAATTAAAGAATTTCTAGAATTTAGACCATCTTTTCACACAGAAGTAGGTAACGAAAATATATTAAAAGTTTAAATTTCTATCCGAGACGGTTACACAGAAATGTAATATAGTACTAGAAGCAACATAAGCGGATTTCATTTTGAACGGAATGAGAAAAGTAAATGTTTTTGATATATTCTTGTTCTATACCTTAGCTTAAATTGAATTACACGTAGGTATTACACATAGCACAAGGTATAATTATGACGGATTTCATTACAATTTTAAACGAAAGTTTCGTTTATATTATTTGTTTATTTTTTTAATTAAAACTTACATAATATGTATACTCTATCGGTAGCCAATTAATAAAAATATTTGATTTTACTTAGGTAGTATAACATTAATTTGATATTGATATGTTAGTACATCTTTATATAATATATAAGTCTTCTGTAAGTGTGTATGTCACTGAACTTATCTTAAACGACTGGACCGATTTTAACGGATCTGAGAATGGTTTAGATTCACAATTTTGTCCGCTGGACAATTTTTTATTAATTATTATTATATTTTTATTTATTAGTAGTTATTGATTTTGGAATGTTTTACTTTGGATCCGACAAATTTTCAAATTAAAGACTAAAAATAATTAATGTGTATTGTTTTTAGTGTAATCTTGACACAAGTATATACATATGTATATGTCGCTGTAAAATTTTGTACGAATAGACAACCTATACAAGGACCTGGCTCAAAAAAATTAGCTTAAAAAAAACATCTTTCCATTCCTGGCCAGGAATCAGGATAATCATTGAAGAAAATAATTTGCATAATAGCCAAATAGTCAGTAGTATGTCAATTGCTCCTTGAGACTATGTCCTCAAGTATAAATAAGTTATGAACCTTCAAAAACTCTGCACGGTTCGCACAATCGATTGCTGCGAAACGAAACGTATCGTTGGTTCGATTCCCGCATGGAACGGCCCTTTGTGTTTGTGTTTGTTGTTTTCTGATCTGGATGTGATGTTTGTGTGAATCTGTATGTTTGTACGACACGAATGAGTATCCTAGAGAGTGGCAAAGTTTAAAAATACATTACAATACCAAGACGTAGAGACAAACTTATATTATATATTTAAATATATGTTTATTTCGCAGGTTATATAACCGAGCACCATGCCGATCATACAATCCTGTTGCTGTTGGCGCAGCCTCCGCCGAGGCTGCTACGCGTCAGCTATTTACACTATGGTAACTATGCATAATTTTCACATAAACATAACTTTGAGTATTATGTACTATTTGAAGGCATTCATGTTAAAGGCTTCGTTAGTCCTGTTCATACAGGAGCGCTGCGAAACAATTAACCCAGGTTCAATACCCTCACTGGGTGCAATATCATTACAAGGTCTTCAAACAGTAACATTCAATATTTTAAGAAATATAAATATTGATACTTGTATAAATTTAGTCCAAGATTCAAAAATCAGTTATACTTGTATGTCCAAGATTCAATAACTGACATTCTGTTTTGTGTCTTTTTATATTATGTAGATAGTATAGATGTTTTTTTTAATTATATAGAATAATGATAGTACTAAATAAATAATGTGTACGTTCGATGAGCTAAAATAATTTAAATTATAAAATGACTATACCTACATACGTATAGTCTGACATTAAACACCTATATACCCTACTTGTACACTTGTACAGAATATTGATCGCAAAGAAATATAAAATTAGACAAGCCACCCGCCCACCGCAATCCAATAATGGTTGATGGATGGGTGATGTTACACTTACTCATAATACATATTATTATGATTGCAGTCAATTATTTTATTTTACATATTTCTATCTAATACAGTTAATATAAAAAATATTCAAACTTTTGTCCTCAATTAGGTATTCAAATAATTTAATTTAAATAATAAATAATCATTTCATGGATACTATTGCTCTAATAGATTTGTTTGCGGCAGGTATACTTTTCGGTCACAATTGTGACAATGGGCCACTTCATTGACATGGAACAGCGCTACTTATCCGGTGACATGAACGAGCCTGAGTCGGAGAGCTTCTTAGAGCCCGATAAGATTACGCCAAGTGAGTAAACATTTACGCTCAACTATCCGATTAAATTGCCGTAGCCGGTAACAGACGGACTTAGTGGACTCGATACTCACACCTAAGTACCCGCACCTAAGTACCCGCAGCTTTCAGTTCACGTAACAGATTTTTAGTATTACTTACGTCTGCTCGGGACTTAGGTGACGCCGTCTGTGGCCAGCTCTCTCTGAGCCTCTTATGGTGAACAATGCACATGTACTGCGCTATCCGCTTTCTAATGTAAGTAGGTACTTTTGTTGCTTCGCATTGTACGAAACATTTAATGTTATTTTGGTTTTACAATTCCAAGTGTTTATTTTGTTGTTTCGACAGAGCATAATGGGACATGCACTATTTTGCACTAGCTACTTAAACTATTTAATAAAACATTTCATCAATGTATTATGCTTAAAATGCAATTTTACCTCATCTAGTTAATTAAGGATATAACATACACCATTTTGAGAGCAATCAGTTTAATTTTCGTGTATCTATCCATCATCAGGTTGGAAAAATGCTTATGTAGGTAAATATATGCATTTTATTTAGAAAACTTACATAGTTTTCTAAATAAATATAATTCTGTCTTAAAATGCTTAAAATCTGCACTTGTATAATATTTGCCTTTTTTGTTTCAAGCTTTAAAGTTCTATTTCCATTATAAACTCGTGATTCTGGAAGGTTCATGCAGAAGTACATTAGATATTGTAGGTGCACGACAGACATCCCGGTATATTGCAAAATATCCTAAATTCTAGAACGTCGCTGTCGCCGACGATGCAAGACAATAAAATGCTCGCAGATTTTGGTAGGGAAAGAGAAAATAAGGCATTTGGGTGCATTTTGTGGCTACACGTTACAACTGAAAGCCGATTAACAGCTGTTCTTGCCGAAATTGTCGTTGCAAGAGATAGGTGACACAGGCTTCTTATAAAATACTCAAGTTCAATGGAACCCAGATAAAACTATTCAAGCCTCTAGTTATTTGGGGAAAATAGAAAGAAAAGAGACAAAAATATGACTTGAATTACCAGATTAGATTGTCGAGGACAACAATTCGTAATATTTTTCCCAATAAGTGATTCGAGACTTATTAACGCCGGCTACGTCTTGCCGCTTTATTGCTAGAATGAAAAAGAAGGGGATTTAATTTGTCAATATTTTATAAAAACAAATGAATCATGGATTGGTAATTTCGGACGTTTGGAACAAAAAAATTTCAGCATCAATCTAAAATATGATAAAGAGATGTGGAATGTCTTTGCCTTCAATTTGAATTTGATATTAATTTATTTTTGTTTAGACTGCCTCGTTGGTCGAGTGATCGCAAGTGCGACTGGCGCACAAGTGGTCTCGGGGTCGATTCCCGGGGCGGGCAAAGTATTACTGAGCTTTTTTCGGATTTTCGAAAAAAAATCCCGGTATTAGCACGGAGTCTGGAATTGTGTCCAGTATATGGCAATAGGCTCACCTCCTATTGCGACTTATAACCCAAATGGTGAAAAGTGGGTGTACATTGGGTAGCGGCATTACGTACCGAAAAGTTCTGCCTAGGCCCCCTTTTTTTTTTGAGGGGGAAAATCATCCAATGACTTCTCCCGCCTTGGGCAAGGCGAGAGGGAGTGTCAGACTCTTACTGACTAAAAACCACCCGGTTCCTTCTCCTGCTTTTCGACCCGAAGCCCCGGTAAACCCGCTAGGTAGTCCGCAGCTCCGGATCAGGCATCAGCCCTGTTGGGCCCCATCTGTGGTGTCAAAATGGCTCTTTGAGGCGCGCGCGGAACGCAACGCGCCGCACGCACTGGATCTGGTCGGGGGACGAGCTACCCTTGCTCGCCGTCCGTAGACCCGCACTTACGGTGGCAGGAGATCGGCGCGCGATTTACGCCCGGAGTGTCTCTCGCGACGGCTGGGGCGTGAGGAGGTTTGTTCTCTCACGCGCCCCGCCTCCTCCTTAGCTAGCATGACTGCTTCGCAGAAGGAGGAGACGGCATCCACAGTCCCTCTCGCTCCGCACCATGGCCTGAACCAGTGCCGGGCGCGAGAGGTCGCCGTCGCCGACTACATTCATGAGGACTTGGCGGTGTCAGCCCACGTAGGGCACACCGCCACCGTATGTTCTACCGTGTCCTCCGGGCGGTCCTCACAGTTCTGCCTACCCCTTCGGGGATAAAAGGCATGACGTTATTTTTATTTTTGTTTATTTCATATGTCGATACAGCTATTATACAAATTATTATTATAAAAAAAATAAGTATTAAAGTGACTATTTATTCGGCATATTAAAATAGTTTAGATTTTAATAAAATTATTGTCTGTAGACACTTGTTTAGGATTGATTACAATCGTGATTAAATGTTAGGTTTTTTTTTTAAATTACCAGTACCTATAGTGTTCCTAAAAACTATAAACACATTAAGCTTACGTCAACCCTTAATATTTTTGGGCCTCGGACTGTCTGTAACAAAATCCCTTAGATCCGTCCCCGAGATTTCTCCGTCTAAGTATAAATCATGTTGAATTTGTCTGTAAAAAACCACTAAAATATCTGAAATTTTACACGTTAACTCCAGGCTATGCAAAATTATATTAAGTATCCGAAACGATTTAGGTTAGTTTCTTCTTTCTTTCTCTCTTTTTATGAAAACGTTGCCCCACACTAGAATTTTCTCCACTGTCATGGGTGCTTTTACAAACCTACAATTCACACAAAGAGTTGCTCTGTGGGGACTTCGAACCCACTACACTTTGCACGGCGGCCAGCTGCCCAGCTACTTCATCAATCGCACTGTCGAAAGCCGAAGTAGTTAAATAATACAATATCAGTTTTTATATATAAAATACTAGCTTCTGCCTGCGACTTCGTCCACGGAATGTACTACGGCTAACATTTTGAGGAATTTAGGGGGATGAAAAATAGATGTTGGCCGATTATAATTTTCATCAAAATCGGTCAAGCCGTTTCGGAGGAGTATGGCAACGAAAACTGTGACACGAGAATTTTATACTGGGTGACTGGTGTGACCTTCAATACTTATGGAAAATACTCGATTCTCGTTAAAAAAATAGGTACTTAATTTTTTATCGAAACATCTCTAAAATAATTGAAATTTGAATAGGTCTCGATGTAGGTAGGTAACAGCTGTACAGTGTAGGTACCTATGTATTCTGTGTAGATAGCGCGCTGCGCGACCCTTGCATCCGTTAAATAAATAAATACTGGATTTTCGGTGTACTGTGTACGAAGTTTACTAAGAAGTTATTTAATACTAGCTTCCGCCCGCGACTCCGTCCGCACGGATGTCGGTCTTCGCGTGGAAATTTTATTTCTCCATTTTGAGTAACTCTGACAAATACGGCGAGGCCCATAATAATTAAGGAGATACCTCTATTGAGCTCGCATTCTGTAGAATAAAACTGAAACATAAAGATTTTTTTTGACCCTTCTACAGATTTATTATATGTATAGATTTCATTTTTATGTTATTTTTTTTCATAATATATGTTCGCATACTATCACGTCCTCAAATATTGAAGGTATCTCACCAGTCACCCAGTATATTAGATTAAATAAAATGTCACATTATACCTGCTACTATAAAAACATAGGATTAGCAGAAACAGCTTTATCAATATGTTTTATTAATGTATTGCACGTATGTATGTATCTACTAAATATATCGCAGCCATGATTTGCATAATTATATCGAACCGAAAACAAAGTTTTTGTTTGGCAAGTAAGCTAATTAATGGATACGGGAATTTGTTTCTATTATGCATATTCGTGTTATTGTTACCTTATTAATTAATGTGCCACTTCTATAGCCATACTGTCTCTGTAGACGGACATTAATGTGGTCTACATGCATTAGTTGATTCGTAATAAATAGAAAATATACAATGTGATAGGGGTGGGACTTCTAACCCGTTAAGGCTGAGTACTACATCTAATTTTATCGACAAAAAAAATAATATGAGGGGTTGAACCCCTAATTGAAAATATTGAAAAATAGTGATTTTTTCGGTAAAAATAATTCACAAAAGATTTTTTTTCTCACCAAAACATTATCAAACATATGAAAAAAGTAATGAATTAGTTAGCCAAGGTTATTAGCTACCGTTTGTCGTTTTTTTTGTTTCTACAACGCATACAACCTTTGATATCAAAAAAAGTAAAAAAAATATTAAAATAGCCATAATTTTTAGGGGGAAGGGATTCGACCCCTTCGACCCCAGACTTTTGTCCATAAAATTAGATGTAGTACTCAGCCTTAACGGGTTAGAAGTCTCACCCCTATCACATTGTATACTATGTACTAGAAAACTTAATATTAAAGTGCTCCAAATTCGAACCAAGGCAGAATTGTGATCACCGTGGTAATCACGAAATTAGTCTATTAAGAATAAGGTATTGTCAAACTTTGATTATATCGTTTATAGATCAGCTGATAACAAAGAGAAAGGGATTAATGTAAATGCAAACCTTTCAGAAAAATGGCAAACATAGGGACTTACGCGTAGCATTTCACGAAATAACACAATTGCTGTTTTGAAACAGAATTTGTACTTGTATGAAAGCCATCACATACTTAACTATAATATGGGTATATATACGTTACGGTAAGAGTGAATAATTGACAATTATTAACAATTATCTACTATTATTAATAATTACCGAAACTTGAGGTAAAAGTGATAAATTAATCACATTTGTCGGTTATTATTAATAATTTTACCCTAGTAGTGATAAATGTAATAAGTGGCCAAGATGTTATTTTTATTTCAATTTAAACGGCAATATATTTTACTTCCATAACAAATATTTGTTGAATTCTATGACAATACCTTGAAAATTTTAATTTGTTGCTACGGAAGATTTACAGACAAACCGAATATGATTGTTGATTATTGCTTTTAGGATTCGTGTTGATTTTGTTAATGAAACAATAATTGTTCCGTGTCATCCGGGCGGTCCTCGCAGTGATGTCACTCGTGCTTTTCCTCCCGCCCAATCAGAAACAGGAACCTACCCAAACTCCCATGTCCGGTAAGCACCTGTGTCAAGCGGTAGGTGAGGACGCCGTGGTGCCTCTCTAGCCACTCCTCAAACAGGGGCCTTACTGCTGCAATGACAGCGAGTCTAGATAAATGTAGAAAGGCACTATTTAATTAATATTCTAGTTCAGAATATGTGAATTTCTTGTCCTTTCGGTTTAAAGCAAGTACAAGTAACCTTGTTTGTGTAATCTCTAATTAATATAATCTAATACATAACACAGTAAACAGCGCTGTAATTTCAACCCCACTTTTGCTAGTACCTACATACGCATTTACTTCCTACAAATGAAAATAATTCCTAGTATTAGTGTGTAGCATCGTTCTTAGTTGGAATTATCACTCACACACATACACAAACAAACTATACATGTCGGAGTAATTATAATGCAGCATCCCTCAGTAAATATCCAACATCCGGCCGAACAGGACCGCTCCTCGTTCAGAGGCAATTGGTTGCGATTTTTAAATATTTTTTAGCAATTCCGTGTTACACTGCCTCGCTACGGAAGCGAGATGCGGCGCACTATCGGGTACTAAGCTTTTCAGGAAACCAGTGCGAGTGTACGAACTCCAACAGAACAAAAATGGATAACATTTTACAAAACGAAAGTTTCGAATCAGGATGCAGAGTTCAAGTGAAAATGATCAAAAAGAATTATCCGAATCCGAATGGACAACTGTAGTCAACAAAAAAAAGGTGAAAAGGGCACAAAGAAATCAAATGAAGGGCCTCTGCCGTAATAAAAATACGGTGCAGCAGGTAAATACCAGCGCAGAACAGATTGAAGAAACCAAAAGAAATTACTTAGAAGTTCTAGTTTTGTGTAAACGCCAATTTCCAGAACCTTTTGAATTAAATGAGCTTCTTAAAGAATCTAAAATTGAAAACATAATACAAGTGAAGTATCTGAGTCCACGCAAACTCCGCCTTATATTTGCCACAGAACTGAGTGCAGACAATATGTTTAATAACAGAACCCTAATGGCGATGGGATGGAATTGTATAAAACAAATAAACATTTTCTTTACGTTTGGTGTTTTAAGAGACGTAGATTATGAAATTGAAGCGGATGAAATATTCAACGATATCCGTTGTCCAGGTGACAATGAAGTTATAGAAGTTAAACGGCTTAACCGTCTATGTGTAGGCAGACTTGGATGGGAAGAAAGTAAAGCAATAAGAATCTGCTTCAGAGGAACACTGTTGCCTCCATACGTCATTACAAATTGCCTCCGCATAAAAGTGGAACCTTATGTTTCTCCCGTTACTAGATGTGCGCGGTGCTTAAGAGTTGGGGAACATGACACCCAAAATTGTACGTCTAAAGAAAAAGTATGCAACAGGTGCGCTGAAAACCATGATTCCTGCACAACAAATGATTTTAAATGCGTTAATTGTTCTGGAAATCACATGGCCGTAGCCAGAACCTGCCCAATATTCCTTAAAATGCTAGAAATGAAGAGAAGTATGGCAGAAAGTAATTGCAAGTATACCGCAATGAATTTAAATGTTTCGCGTAAATCCCCAACACATTTTATGGTACATAGCGTCGGATTCAACAGCCCTATCCTAAATACTTCTGTTAAAGCTGATGAAACCAAATCTAAGGTTGGCGATAATGAAAGAACAATTTTTCATATCAAACCTCATACTAAAAAAAGCTTAAAGTACGGTCTAGAACTTATGCTGGCGTCGTCAAAGGGCTTGGTAACGTAGAAAACGAGTCAGCCCCTAGCACCCAAAATGCAGAAGAACAATCATGATTGAAGAAAAATCATCGCAATGCATTGGAGGGAAACAGTACTGGGAGTAAAGGTTGGTTGTAGTACTTAAAACTAGCAGATAAACATCTTATTATACAAATATGCAAGTTCTGTACTTTGTAAATACAAGTAAGTTAGTTTGTGGAAATCAATGAGTCACTTGGGAAGCATTAACTTACAGTAATAACTTAAATTCTTATTTTTTTAAATAAATTACATAATCATTAACAAATAAACATTAAACTTACTTAATTTAAATTTAAAGGTATTTAAGTTTACAATTTATGTAACAATTATAACTATGACTAAAAAATTTACAACTTATAATAAAAAGAAGTAAAAATTAATTTAAGGCGTCGAAAAAAATAATTCACATCGGAGTCGTGAAGTAGGGTGCCCAAAAGTCTGACCGTGGACAGAGGTATTGTCTTTTGTATTTTTTTTTTCATTTCACGGACTAACGTTTGTCTTATATGGACCACTGGTGGTCCACTGGTTGGTAACCACTGATCTAGAGTGTTGGAAAGCATAAAATTATTACATTTAAGTGACTATAGCAGTAGCATATGTATGTATAGTTTGATAGAAGCAGATAGCAAAATTTGGTATATTACTTTGATGTATTTTAATTTCTTTACTCCATAAAAAAGTAACTAATTTATTCAATTCATAACGCGAAAACAAGTCAAACTGACTGATAGACAGACAATTTCTTCCCTTTGTTTTTCAAAACGCCACGTGGCTTGTAAAATCAATACTGTTACTACAGCTTTTCTTTATCATCTTGCAAAATGCTTGTAATACGATAGCACTTTCCTGCTTTATGGCTTGAACGCATAATTATCGTATTTAGCTATTATGAATTTCATTTGAATAAATAAACAAGAGGCAGATTTTTATTTATTGATGATGAAATTATCTTAATTCCTTGTTGTCCTCTTAACTGTGTTATACATCTACATAAGTCAATTATTTTTTATTTATCTAAATCTTTTAATTAAATATCGTACATATCACTTTGTTTTATAACTATTGATAACAGTACTGGCAGGTTAGACGGCAAATTAACAAAAAATAAGAAACTAAAATTAGTAATATCCAAAACGAACACTGTTATTTAAACACACTACTATAGCAATCGGCAAATCACAATTTTCTACGACCTTACATTACGTAGGTATTAGCTTAGCACAAAAAAAGTATATTTTTTAAATCACTTTTTATCGAACAATCAGCTTCCACTTTCACGCCTCGTGTAAGAGCAACAACCGATAGTTTTAATTCAAAGTTTAAAATATTTATTTTAATGTAAATATCTTTACTTTTTTTTACGTAGTTCTAATATTGTGGGCGGTAAAATCGTGCATGCCACAGCATCGCATAATACTGACCATCTCAGAACTGTTTGCGTCATACTGTAAGTACGAGATCATTTTCAACTATATCTTGATCCCAACATGAAACAAATTTCTCTCTCACATTTACTAAGATTGAATGTAAGTTAACTACGAGGCAATCAAAGACTATTCGTCTTCAGATAAAATCTATATTTGAGTGATTTACTAGAATTGCTGAAGGGTGAATGGGTTTGAATACCGACTTATTTTCTATAATAACCTGCCTTTGGTTTTTCAAAGACTTCAGCTTATTCAGTCACTGAATACCAAACTAGTTTTATAAGATTTAGTTGTGAGTGTAAATACATAAAGTCAGATAATTTTTACAGAGGTTTTAAAGATATAAAAGGGGCTTTCGTCTTTTTACATTGGTTTAAAAATGTATAATATAACAATGAATCGCTAACAGTAAATATCGAGAACAGTTGAACCGATTACTCTCATTTCTTTTAAGTTTGTTATAAATAATAAAAGGTTCTTATCTAAGAAAAAATATAAAGATGTGCAGAAAAATATCTTAGGCGAAACAAAGTTCGCGGGGTCCGCTGGTATACAATAATTATGAAATAAACAGTGGTGTTATTTTTAATATTTATATGTATAGTTAAACCTTTTTAGCAAATTGAATCATCGTTTTATTCTACCATGAAAGTACTTTTGAAGTATCAGCTAAGAATAAAGCAGATAAATTTTCAAATAGACCGTTTCGAGAGTTTCTCTTCAAATGGTTCCAATTTGGGATATATTTTTCATCCTAATAAGAGGCGGTACTTATACATTTTACACACGCCGTCTCATTCGATTACGTTGAAAAAAATATTTCCCAATTTGTAACTCGATCACATTCAATAGAACCTTTTCAGTGAACCAGGTACACTTTGCTCACGTATTGTAATATTATTACAGCTACGTCATATTAAATATTGTTTAAGTATCAAGTACAGTCAATAAATATACTTTGATATATTTTACAAGTACGATGGCTCTAAAGAAAGGAAAAGTTTAGACATCAATTTTCTCGTTAAATTCATTTTCGAAATTGTTATTGGTCTTTGTGAGTATTTTCTGTTTGAGTTTCCGAAGCAAAAATACTTGCATATAATAATAATAATCGTATTGTAAAGTTGGCCGTAGAGAAGAATGAACTGAAAAATCGTGAGCAATATGCTTATGGTGGAAGATGCGGCTAACACAGAATCATATAACCTAGAGTCATATAATAAGCTTCATGCGTGTTTATTATGGCTACTGTATTTAGTTTGTCTTTTCTTAAATTTCCATTTAGTCATTGGTGTTTCTGCTTTCGATTTACTTTTATTGGTTATTAGAATTTTTGAAATTATAACATATTATACATAGGTAATGGCATGATTTTTTTTCATATTTAGAAAAAAATCATAACACTTTTTATTAAAATTAAACGGGTAATAGACTAAATAATTTTGAGATTTATTTATCCGACTGTCAAAAGGATAATAATGATTATAACACAAACAAAATTATTTCGTCGGTTTAAAAAAATAGTATAAGGTTCAGTAAAAGCTAAATTAAGTTAAATGCGAGAATCACACCCAAAAGAAGAAATTAACAATGTGAAGTTCACAATGAAACCGTTTTGAGTAAAATTTAATAAGCTCAAATTATTACGTACCTTAAGATTACCAGGTTATTCACTGTTAAAACCTATTTATACTGTGTTATAAATATTAGTATAATGACACGTTTACATTATTTTTTACATGAAAAAGGGTTAGCGAGAAAAATATTTAACACGTAATTTAAATTTTTTGATTCCAGAAATTTGATCGTTTACCGGTTTATACAAATGTTAAATGTTTTTCTAGCATTGAATATCGATTCAACAGAATCGGAAAATTGAAATGACGATTTCAAATGTAATATTATTTATGTACAAATGTTTCTTTGAATGTTTGGATTACTGAAACTGATTGTTTGTTTTTTTCTTATAGTCACCGTGTCGCTCAACATAACGCTACTGGCTTGCAGTACCATCGGACTCATCGCGTGTATTCTGCTGATAGTGGGGGTGAATAAGGTCAGTATGCATGCATGTATCTATGTGTAAAGTCATTTCCCACTAACCTCACCTACACAACGAAACATAATGCAAACGTTACGCGTCGGTTTTCTGTGAGGCTGTGGTATCACTCCGGTCGAGCCGGCCCATTCGTACCGAAGTATGCCTCTCCTACACTTAAGTGTCTATTATTGATTGTTTGAATGGTGATTTTATAAACTTTTTAAACCTACCATTGTCTGATGCGTATAAATCTCGTATTAATGTAACCGTTAAACTAAAATTTTTGCACTTTACTAGACGTGATACCTACCTGGCCTGTTTAATTTCACACTAATAAAAACTTTGATGTATTTATATTAACCTTAATACTGAAAAAAGTGAATATTTAAGCCTACTTCAAAATTAACAACATTCAAAGAGTTTAAAAGAAAAAATATTACTAGGTGAGATAAATATAATTTGCAATATTTTTGTTAATGGTATCTCGTAATATTTTTTTAAATCGTAGTTTAGGAAAATGGCAGTCATTTTGTGAAAATAAACTGTTTGAAACACATTTACATTTATTTTACTTACACGTGTTTTATCTCTCCTGCTGTTCCCGTCGAGCGGCTATGACTACCGATATAATTCAGGTCATTGGTTTACCGCTTCCACAGAATGATAAAATATATACAAGAGCACCATGATGCAAGATACATCAATTACATAGCAAAATGCACCTGTGAATATTCTTCAACAGTCCTTTATTAAGCGATAAACTAATCAATAGCCGCTTGTAGATTGGTGCAAGTAAATCCCTGTTATTATTGTTTATACTATTGTATTACTTATATTTATATTATTGTTACATTAGGCTACCCTGACGTTTCATAAATATACCAACAAAGAGTAGCTTTGTTTTATCTTACAATGTTGCAAATACAACATTGTAGTTTTCATAAAATCTTGATCCAATCTTGATGCATAGATCAAAGATCAGAAGTTAACTGGAGTCTGATGAACACGATAATCTGTTCCCACTTGTATGCAAATTTCACACATATTTTGTACCACTACAGTGGCACAAAAGAGCTCCTGTGTAGGCGGAAACTGTCTCTTTGAGATCGTGACATAAAGTGTATTCTAATTCTGCAGAATATTTCCGCGGGCCAAAGTGGTGTTTGAAAATTCAAATTGATCTATTGAATGCATAAACGGTTGAAGTGTTCTATTCTGTATTCCTTAGACTTCAACGTAACATGCTTGCCGAACACCTGGCTTATTGTTTTATGCTCTGAAAATATTCTGTCTACGTACCTGATCATCAATTTATTCTAACTGTTTCGTGACAGCGTGAAGCGGTTGACATTTCATTTTGTGACGACAGAGCCGACCCACGTTTTGATCAAAAATGAAAAAACTCTGTTTACTATGTTTACTTTGACGTGGTGGCTTATTATTTTGTAATTAGAATCTACCCTTGATTTCTTTATCCATGTGTTCTTAAGACTGTCGTGTGCAGACAAACTATTCAGATTTCTTAAATTGGTTGATGTATCGATATGTGTGTATGTAAATTAAAAAGTCATTAATAACTAGGTCAAAACTGATAATTTCGAGATGCCCGAAAGTCTTGGTTACCGAGGAAACGTAATTATTATGAAACTCGTAACGTTCTCAAGGTACAAAATAAATGGAGTGTACATTAAACCTTTCTAAAATCCGTAAGCTTTAGATTATTCCGTAATCTTTTCCACTGAACCATTTATAACTACGGAAAAGCACGGGCAAAGAGGATTATAAAATATTTCAACAATTTTTAATAAAATTTTTATTTATCTAATATTTTTATTGCATGGCACAGAAAATACTGGAAAATATGTAGTGAAATACAAAATTCCTATTTTTCTTTATCTTTTTTTATGCTATAAGCCGGTATAAGCTTATTCCTACCGCCCATGGACTCCCGAAACACCAGAGGCATTACAAATGCGTTGCCGGTCTTTAAGGGGTTAGGAATGTAAGTATTTTTGGCTAATTGGGGATTCGGAAGGGGGTAATTGGGCCTCCGGTAACTTCATTCACATAACAAAATACAACGCAAGCATTGTTTCATGTTCATTTTCTCTGAGGCCGTGGTAGCACTCCGGTCGAGCCGGCTTAATCGTGCCGAATCATGGCTCTCCCACACTTATATCCCATCCTATGGGAAGCAATGCAAAATTCACACTAACGAGTGCAATATTGCGATTAATTTTGTACCTTAAATTCTTGCACATAACGTGGATCGGTATTCAGCGGAACAATGGGAGTCACTAGAGATTCGAGGACCGTTGGGATGTCTACCTTTGATAAACCGATGAAGCTGGCCTTTGTTATTGAATCTTCGTGTGAGAATTGTGGGTCTTGATTACAGGATGGTGTCATATACAATAATAATATATATTAGATTGGTTTCTTCTTGTGTGTGTGTGTGGTTTATTTACAACCAGTTCAAACATGTTTGTTTAAATATTCATAGAATAATTTGTGAGCTCTAGAACAATGACCCTGTACTGGTAATGTACTTTGTACTATCGTAATAAATATTGCACATATTTTAACATGCCTAACAAATAGTAGTTGCGATAGTAAAAGTGACACCTAAATCATTCGTGGTTATGTTTAGTAGTTAAAGTGTTTATCAACAAATTCTTGATATTAAAGGTGCTTGACTTATACAATGACCTAATAACCCCACAAATCAGGGTTTTACTTATGTAAACAACTTTTATGTACAAAGTTTCGGCAGTAGGTACCTACCTATTGAAATTGATGATCTTGTTAGCACTAAAACTTAATTATATTAATGTTTTTATTGCCTTTGTAAATAAGAAAGACAACCTCATTATTTATTTTAGTAGTATACGTATAACCTAGTTAATAGTTGGTAGGGGTAGGAACTACAATGATTTGTATAATGCCTAATATCAACAAAACTGTACATTTTATAATAGGCAATAGTGATTATCTAACAATCACTCTAATTACGAGGGGCTACTAATAGGAAAATAAGCATACCTTATCCAATTTCTTTGTAAGATATATACAACACATTATAATTAGAGTAATTTACCGGAGGCCCAATTACCCCTCTCCCCAATCTTCCTAATCCCCGATTCCCCAGCGACCTTTAAATTCCAAACCCCCAAAAGGCCGGCAACGCACTTGTAATGCCTCTGTAGTTTCGGGTGTCCATGGGCGGTGCCAATTACTTATCATCAAGTGATCCGACTGCTCGTTTACAAACCATTAAAAATTGCTTTATTTTGTTCAGTTTTAACAAGCTATACAAATGACTAGACAAAAACAGCCAGTTCCAAATTGTTTGTAGGTATCCCGCCTCAGACATCGTTACAAGGCACAGCATTGACTTTAACCAACATTGTTAAAGTTTGTTTGACAACTTCAATTAGGTACTAAACTATGGTTTGGGTTGCGGTTAACTGTGATGTAAATTTCATTAATTAGCGTAAATAATTAATAAGGGTCCCTGTTATCGAAATCGCTGTATACGTAAGTGGCTTTCTTGTTAATTAGTTATACATATACCTATATATATATATTTCAGTATACAGATCTCGCTTGTTATGGGAAGGTAATTTGAGACTACTACAAAACAAAAGCTGTTTTAAATAGAATCAGAATTTGCGCTCATATTTTGCCCATAAATGTTTGCGCCAACTTTTTATTTTCATTTTGCCTGCCCACTTTTGGAGGATTCAGATGTAATAAAATGCTCAGAAGAGACATTTCTCTTTTTTGTTAGATGCGTTAAATTAAGATTTTACCTCGTTCTATTTTTGTCAGTAAACTTTTGATATAATTACAAATGTGGCATAATAGATGTTAATAACAATGGAGGCAAAAATTTCTCTAAAGCATTCATATATAGCAACCACTATTTACTCTATCGAAAGTTGCCTTTACAATGTTCAAATGCTAAACCGATAAAATATTACCTACAGACTTTCTGTGGAAATGAAATCGTCATATTTGCTCAATGCGAAAAACTTTTTATCGGTGAACGCTGCGAATCGGAAGCCACACAGGAAAATAGATTTGCCAGTAATATTGCAGTTGTAAAAGAAATTCTACGGCTTTTTCCTTAAACTGTCTTGCCCCAGTTGTAGGCACTCTCTGTGTATATTATCCATATATCACGTCGGTTTGTAGTATTTGACCAAGGTCTTCTTGGCTTACAAGACACGATTTGAGTGTCATTTACACGTGAACCTTTTATATGACGATGAATTAGAAAGATAGACTATTTATTATTATTTGTCATTAATATGCTTGTATTGGATAGCAATATTATGTTTTTTTAGGTTTTGCAGTGTTGTTCTGCATTCTATAAGAGTATCGGTTCCGATAGTTTCACATGCTGTTGTCCAAGCATAGGACGGTTTTATTTTCTTTTTTTTACAAACTTACCATTTCGTATAATATAGTTTAGCTAAAATGTTTCTCTAATCTGTAATTTTAAATAATGCTTGTCAACTACGTTTATGTATTTTTCTTCTTTTTAAGTATAATTTCCACATAAAATCGAGGTAAAAATGATAAGTTTGAAAACGTAAAAGAATTAACAAGGAATCGTCTTCACTGAGCAATTTGTATACCATTTTGTTACTCAAAAAAGTGACTGTTAACATTGTGCTAATACAATCTCCGATCCGTGGGGTTCGCTCCCTTGGGGATCGATTTTCGTAAAATCATTTTAAGCTGATGTCATTGCCCCCAATTTATTAGAAAGTTACCTGCGTTTGAGTTAACCTAGGTTAACAATTGTTACCAATATACTATAGAGGGTTCTCTTGATAGTTTTACTATTTCTATAACATGTGCATATTAATATTACTAGTTGTATATAGCAGTTTATAGCAGTATTGTAGGAAAGTTACCAACTAATAATAGAATTTGTAACAAGAAATATAAATAACAGTTTTATAATATATTACGTATGATTAATACTCACACAAAAGGCAAATAAAATCCAAGTAAAAATGCTTGATTCAAATCGAAAATACGCTCAACTACAAGTAGTGTCGCATTCACAAATAAAAGCAACTAAGCAGCTCCTACACGTAATGAAATAAGGGTTCTCATAAAGAGGCTTTCCTGCTCGCAAGGCGTTGGTAATTGAAAGACACCGACTTGGCACAACTTAACTTGAACTTGGTGTTTCAATGTTGTAACAACAAACCATTCTTATAAGAAAACAAATGGTTCGGAGCCCACATTCTTAATCAATGCAATTGTGGAGTAATTTTGCGAAACTGACGTATGCCTATAGCCGTCCCCTTCTTAATTGTGAGAACGCTTTGGGCGCGCCGAGGGGGGCGCGGGAAGGGAATTTACGAGGGTGGCGTACCCTCCCTCGTGTACCCTTCTGCTCGTCACCACAGCTAGAGTATTCTTTTGAGAAAGGAGCTAGTGTTAAAGGATGTTTGTGGCCGGCACTTTAGTACTGCCCTTGGAGGAAACATGAATAAATGATTCGCTGTTGTGTCAGTCTTTGGTTGGCATAGAATAGCTTATTATTTATACACAAGAACTTCAAATTATAACAGAATTTATATGTAGGTATTGTTTTGTGGTTCTGACAAATACTGATGTCACTAAAATCGTACCTAAGCTCTAAATTAACAATTACTTCATTGTATCAAAGCGTGTGAAACAATAGTGTACCGTGCTATTTAAATGTAGTTAAACGGTCACGCATCGTTAAATCAAATAGTTATAACAAAGGTTAAAAACCGCAATGTGTACAAACCACCCATTGACTGCAATAATTCTAATAATTTATTTATTATTGTGACAGCGAGGGGCTGCCGTATGCGTTAACTAATGGGCAATATCATTTTGTAATCACCACTATCCCTCCTGCGCTGTTACTCGCATGACTGCGACCGTGTCAATTCAGTTACACGGAACTACAACATGCTGTCAATTTTGTGCAGCAATTAGGTCTACCTGATATTAATGATAGCTTTATGACTTTATAGGACCATACAAATATTGAAGAATATAGAAATGCACCTTTGTGCACGCAACATCCTTAAATTCTTAGGTTACCACATACATAAACCTTAGTATAATTAGACATAGTATAATTTTGCTAAAACAAGCAAAATTCAACAAACCAAATATACTTCTAAAGAGATACAAATGTCGTTGGAACTATTTTTTTCAGGTAGTTGGTAGTTCCTCGCGAGCTCCTTAATATTATATCACGTTATTCACGTGTTATTCGCAAGGGACAGCGCTGCCATTTTGAGGGTGGACTCACGCCTGCGATAAATCTAACAATAAAAAGATCACGAGATTTTGTTCACGGTTTCGGGACTATGTTCATTAAATTGGACAGAAAATATTCACCTCGCGGTAAACATACATAGGTACATAAATCACTCAGTGCTGTCGGAATTTTTACGTCGTTTATTACAATATTTGGTCCATTCGACGTATGAAGTTAAACTGTGATTTGTGGTGGAATGATAATGTAGTATACGTATAATATAGAGCACATTTTAGTACAAAACTCGTGTAAGATTCAAGCGTTGCAGCATTGTACGTGTGGTATGATTTATGGGCAGCTTTCGTAGTGTAAACTTGGTTGGCATTATGTCGTTTGCTAGTCTCGAAGCTAATGTGGATGTAGTGTGAACGAACACGTTTGCTTGTACGCTGAGATTGCTCAACAAGTTAGTGGTTGTTTGTTAGAAAAAAATACAATGTTTTCATGGAAAAAACTAGTTTTAACCATTTTCAATGTTGATAAACTTTTACATTATTATTACCAAGTTTTTATAATGTATATAACTTTGTTGAAGGTGAATGGCCATAAACAGCAAAAGAAAATTGTAGATCACACAAAGCTAGTTGATATTAACTTCCCGCGTCGGGGGACGACGGGGGGGGGGCGTGCCGGACATTTACCGGCTGTAACCACCGCGGCGTTCCTCCACTGCCTGTGACCATGACCCGGGTTCCCCTTACGGAGTCACCACACCCGGCAGGCTTCGACGTACCCTTATGTTTGCGGCAGATCACCCGCCACGTTAGCAGCCCTGGGAGGCTGCGTCCCTTCCTCAAGTGGCGCGCGTGGAACACTACGCTAACGCATACTCTCGCCTGTATGGTATTTAGATAGATACCCTAAAATAACTTGTAAATATAAGAAGTTAGAATAATAAGAAGTTCAATTACAAAATATTAAACTATGGAAATCATGATAAAGTTAAAGTAAGTACAAAGACTTCGGCAATATTCTGAGAATAAAGCCTGATCATTAAAAATTTTGGTACTTTACCTGCCCACGAGTATATTGGGGTAATAATTTGCAAGCTTTGTGCTAGTAACAAAACAGAAACAAGGTACCGCACGCCGCCTTTTTTGATTAGGATCGGATAAAGTATTTTACATGGAACAACTGCCATCTCTCATCTCTCCCTGGCCTGAGAAAGGTCGGGCCAAATTCTTTGTTAGACCCGTCCTGATTTTTGGAATTTTGGCTACTAATGACCATAGATGTTTGTTTGAAAACCAGGACCAAATTTTTAACGTTTAACTTGCTAAATGACGGAGACAAGTAAATCACTGGCAGATTTTTAATAAGCACTTAGTTAATGATAAATTTTAATTTGGAAAATATATAAAGGTCCATAATATGGACCTTTATAAACGAAATGGATATTATCCATTTCGTTTCCTACATAATTGTTGAGAAAATTATAGTTAAATTTCATTAAATATAAAAGTTTCTAACACTGAAGTGAACTGCATTAATATCACGATTTCAGGTAATCAAACTTATTGTCTACAAAACTCTTATTTGGTAGGTAGTCATTTTTATTATTAGAATGCTTTATATTGTTGTCCATAATAAATCCCATAGGCAATCGCGAGATAAATTGTGCTCTCACCCAAAAATAAACCTATAAGTGATTAAGTTCACTTTCTTCTCCTAAAACGTTGACAAAAGTTGGGAAAACCAATGATTGTTGATAAAAACGTACAGAAAACTGCATTTTTTATGCACACTGTTCTTTAAACATTACTGCAAGCAAGGCATGACACCCATTTACACAACAAATATTTCACATTCTCTCAAAAATATGAACAAAACTATGAATGTAATGTTCTAAAGCAAAGTATTGTTGTTTGATGCTCGCCTGACAAAGGCCTATAACTTTTAAAAAGGATATAGTACTGGGTAACGTGTTGGTTACACACCCCATTAGAGGGGTAAAAGTATTGGGCCACCCTACTTGGGAAACATTCTACGTGTTACCAGAGACATTTACGATGTATATCAGAGTGATTCAAAACAATAAACAACTACGGTATTTTAAAAATCTTTGTGTGTGTTGACTGTTAAGTAACTTTTTGTTTGACGAAAAAAAAATCTGGATTTGATATAACTATGAGAATTTCTATGTCTGTAAACGCACCCCCGACACGAAAAAAGGAGTTAAAGTAGGAAAAAAAAGATATGTCTCTGGTATTATTCTATAGAACGTATATGTAATAATTGTAGTTTAAATAAAATATTTAAGGATACAAATAATATAAAGGAAACAAATAGTTATACACCCACTTTCTTTAATAATGTTTGTAATTATGTATAACATTTATTGTAGCTCTTCATATATTTAACCACAAAGAACTACCATATTTCTGATAACGTAACTCATAAAGATTAGTGAGCCATTACTAAGTGTTGATATAAAATGTTGACGAACGCTTGTTACAACATCTGCATAATATATACCCACTTCACATCACATAGCGAACATATTATTGAATTTGATTAAATTAAGCACATTTTGTAGAAAAACATTTGGTTTAAACGGGCACTCTATGTGTATACTTAGGTAAAGTGTAAAGAAGACACAGCCGCCAATAGAGCACTAGAAACAATGATTACAAAGACAAATCTCACGAAATTTAATTAAAATACCGTAGAACTCGAGTAATTGTTTATTAATATCCAGTCCTTAGTACGGTTATAGAAGGTTTACTTTGGCTAACTCGTTAATATTAGATTATTCTGTCCGCTTGTAATGGCTGTAGCATACTGTAATATTCGAGTGGTGTCTCGAAAATGAATTGAAAAACACACGGGGTTTTGAGTTCGACTCTCTTTTCGCTTCTATGAATACATAATCCAGAGTGTTTGCAGTGAATATAGTCGGTCGTTGAGAGCACAGCTTTGCTCGTATTACCAAATCGTAAAGAATCATGGGTTAATCCCGGCTACGACATTTTCCATATACATTTTGTGATAACTTAGAAAGTCACAGCGTTATTAAATATCCATGGTAAATGGTTGTCATAGAAAAAAATCTACTGATAATTATGTAGGTTTCATTGTCAAATAAGTCTAACCGCTTATACATCCTTGCAGCATACGAACCTTTAATGAAAAACAAACGACAACATCTATATGTAAAATAACGATACGCAGGAAGAGGAAAATCTCCGTTCCTTACTGAGAAAATGAATGCAAAAGTAATATGAAAGTACGGAAATAAGTAGACAGTCTGTCACGCTGTGGCATAGACTAGACAGCCATGTGCCACGACAGTTGAATTTTTTATTGTTCCGTCCGCCGCCATCTTGCTCGTAAATCCGCAGTTTTAAAACTGCCATGCAGAAGAACAATGGCACCTAATAATAGGTGATAGAGTTTCCTGATAGGACATTGAATTAAAATTTATCACACCGCTCCAAGTCACATTTGCTTATTTTATTACGCGAAAGCAACTATTCTGAGGGGCGCGGGGGGTATGTCAGTCTGTAGTCTGGGTCTTGGGAATTTAGTCGCTATGGAGCGTTTCTCTGGTGCGGACCGTGCGTTGTGCGTACGTGCGTTTTACAAAAACGGTAATTCGGCGACTGTAGCGCGTAGAAAATTCTGCAGTATTCTCACTTAAATGATGCGCCTAGCACTCGACTCATTGCAAAATGGGTTAAGAAGTTTGAAGAGACTGGGTCAACTCTGGAGAAACCAAAATCTGGGCGGCCAAGAACATCAAGAACAGCCGAAAACGTGGACAGTGTTACGGCTTGAAGATTCACAGTGAATTCAGAGCGTTATGTGGAGAAGACTTTTCGTATCCCAACTACTTTCCTGGTTACAACCAAAGAACATGGTTCCAGCAGGATGAAGCAACTTCACACACGTCCAACAGATCTCTGCCTCGTGTTCGAGAATTTTTTCCGAACAAATTAATCTCCAGGCGAGGTGACACAAATAGGCCTCCACGGAGTCCCGATTTAACGCCTAAATGTCAAATCAAAAGTTTACGCTAATAAACCGACTTCCCTGGCACAATTAAAAGAAAATATCCGTCATGAAATGGCAGCCATCACGGAGACTACCTGCCGAGCTGTCATAGGCAATTTTAGTGCCCGACTACATTTGGACGATGTTATTTTTAAAAAATAAATTCCCAAACAGTGTACTTCAATATACAATACAAAAAAATCAATAAAGCTAAGACTTTTCTTTTAAAAAAAGATTTAAATGTGAACTTTCTTTTGAGACACCTTGTATTTTCTCCTAAGTATCTAATATTCCAGAAATATCTTCTTTTTTTAATGAGACATGATATAAAGACAGCAGGTAGCTTAAATTAAATTAAATGTAAAGCTTTTGCCTACTTACCTTACTTAGGAGTGCAATTAAAGTATTGAAATAAATATATATAGGGCTCCTTGCATATTGTAAGTAATATTAATTTAAGAACTTATTATAAAGTACTTATGGACATGTAAGTTTTTTAGTAAGAGTTTAAGTATACAAAAACCATAAAATATTAGGTACACTGACAAAATTACCTAATGTCTTAACAAGTTAAATCGGTTTTACTAACCAGGTTATCACAGAAATATCAATTGGAAATATAAAACGGAATGGAATGAAATAAATTGTAATCTGACGACAGAAAACTTTTTCTTCGGAGCATGACTTATGAGAAACGTATTTATTTTAAATTATGGTTCTTCGAGCAAAGATGGAAGCATAAGTTGATCTTAGTAAAACCTCCAATCTCTCAACAACACTTATTTATTTTAATAAGATTGAAAAGTCTGCTTGTCAAGATGGAGGTTTTATTATACGTTCTCAGTTGACTTGTGTACCGTGCCAAATAAGTTTTTATATGAAATACCTGAAGGTACTACTGATGTATCCAGTTTGAGTAGTTAACTTTACGTGCTTAATTATAAGCTTTGATACCTGGTGCCATCAAGTGGAATATCAGGTCTCTTTAAGTCACTACCTCCTATTATAAAGTCTAGAGCTTATATTTTGATTGAGTGAATCTAATTACATAGTTATAATACGACGAAAGACAGTATTTCTTCAAGTTTAAATTATTCGTAAAAGCTAATTAGTTTACACTTCTACTCACTTTGATATATCAACGTAACGTCGTCGTCATGGTTTTTTCCATATTATTACTATTATAAAGGGGGAAGATTTGATTGTTTGTTTGCTTTAAGAAGGCTTTGAAATACATAACTTACTTAGTATTACAGAATTTACTATTTTAAGAGCATACATTACTTTTTATCCCGATATTCCTACAAAAACATGTCCAATTTATGAAATACCTTTTGAATTACATAATGGACAAAGAAGCAGACGAAAACGTAATATTTAATAGATATATAAACCTATATAAAATATAAGATGTTTCGGTTATAAAGGAATCACTCACTAACCTAGTAAAGCTTTTAGTATTGAGATTTAAATTACTTTGCACACGTGAAGGAGTTTATGCACAAACGAGTCAGTCACGTCAACGGTAACTCGCAAATCAGTGGACGTAACTTGACATGACGTAACGGACTTGTGTGTCGAAACACCGAATGCAGGCTTTTTGGTTCGATTTCAAGTCGAAACACATTTAATTAAAGCCTGCCGGAATTGACATTCGTACATGTGACACGTAAACGTTTTGACACTAGTGTTGCTTTCTGTGCCTTATATAAAAGGCTAGTGTGCAATTCCGGAGCTGCGGACTACCTAGCGGGTTTACAGGGGCTCCGGCTGGAAACGCAGGAGAGGGAACGGGGTGGTTTTTAGTCAGTAAGAGTCACACTTCTTCTCGCCTCGCCCAAGGCGGAAGAAGGCATTGGATGATTTTCCACCCTTAAAAAAAGTGTGCAATTTGACTATATTATAAATAATAAAAACTGCGTTTTAAATCGCTTCTTAAAGTTTTCCATACAATATTTTAATTAATTGTTTTGAAATTATATCCTTTACGGCGATGCACAATGAATTGACAGGTCGATTATGAATTGCCGTTGCAGTAAGGTAACATGACGTCACTTGCACACTAACGCGAGTTTGACTAACTTGTAATTATGTTTACACATTAAATGGGTATAGGGTGTAGGGGGTGACTTGAAATGATTTTTTTAATGTTCAATGTACATGCATTTTTATTACGAGGCTTATACGAGTACTTAAATAATACCGTTTTTGTAAAATCCTCGTATTTGAGTGATGTATTGTTCAGCGACTGTATGTAAGATGTTTTTCTTACGAAAACAAAAACTAAAAATTACTGATTTCTTCAGAAGCCTCTCATACCCTTTCTACATTGAGGTCATCACCATCTATTTGAAAAAACATCGAAGTTCATAGGGTACTTAAAAATTCATGTCTTTTTACCAGAACCTCGCTAGAACGACAAAGACGAAATTGGTTGAAAGCATTGAAACTTTTCGTTTATAGACTTAACCTAAATATGGAAGAGGGGGGAATATTCATCAAAAAGTTAACATTTGATTTATGACTTGGGAAATTTGTCTTCGTACGTCATACGTACTTGTTTTTACTCAGCGTAAAGTAACCTGAACACCAAATAAAATGGATGAAACGTGTCTGTTAAATGTCTCGGAGGATAATAAACAGGTGCATACATATATACGTACCCGCCTGTACCATTATGCTTTCAATTTTACCTATTCATATGTGGCTTTCAAATATTTGTCAATACTTTTATTTTAAATAGATTCTTCGTCTTTTCTATTAAAAGGTACTACATTGAATAAGATTCGTAGTGAAACAAACTATTATATTGAACTTCTAGTTTTCTATCTACCACAGGTACACAACAGAGACCTTTGCGTGTCCAGTTGAATTGAGGGAACCTTAAAATGTTAAATCACTTGTCTACAGATGTACCTATGACTAATATAACTTGACCTTTACAGTGGTCAGTCCGAGCGGTATACCGCTACTGGTTCCTAAATAAATATAAGATATTAACTTGAAATTTAGCCAAAACTGAGGCTGCACTGGTTCGAATATTCTACTATGTTTATTGATACAGCTTTTGTTGGCTTTCGAAGTGCGCTCATCAATTAGAAAGTAAATAACCAACTTGGCTTACCTAGTTTACTGTTGCTAACAACTAAAATACCAATAGTGGTTATTTCAATAATAGTTTACTACAAGCAACGGACATAAATACATAGTTTTATACTCTTTATCAGCTCGAAAGAAGGAGTAGGAACGGGGTGGTTTTTAGTCAGTAAGACACTCAGTCTCGCCTCGCCCTGGCGAGAGAAGTCATTAGATGATTTTCCCAAAAAGCCCTATAATTAAAACATTTCGAAAGAATTTAATAAAAATAACCATTCGAAAATTGAGCAAATTTTCTTCTTAAGAAACAAATGTACAAGTTGTTACCATTTTTGGTAGAATTAAATAAGAATAGTATGGCTGGAAATGTTGCTGTCTTTCTACTAATTACGACCTTTGTTATTGTAAAATATTTTCACAATGACGTCAAGAGAGGAGCCCAAACTAATTGCTTATGTAAAAGTTGCTTTAGTATTCTTCATTTTGATTTATACGAAATGTTTAATTATGAGTCACAAGGTCTAAAAGGTTACTTGAATATAAGAAAATAGTATTTTGATTGACGTTGGCATCTAACATTTTTGGAAGGCATTTATTTCTAGTAGATTTGAATTATTAGAATATATTGAAATATAACATCAGAATTTCTCTAAGGATCCTTATTTCATATTATAATGAGAATTTCAAACATTCCCAAAGAATTTTGCAACCAATTTTGTAGTGAGAGCACTACGAAGTGAAGTAAAGTATGAAATAAAAGAAAAAAAATATTCTTATGAACTTTTATTAAGTTGCTCGACGTAGTGTAATAATTAATAAATTAATATTTCTTTTTCTTTAGGACATCAAATATTTGCTGCTCCCATGGGTGGTGGCCATGGGAATGGAGACTCTTGTGGAGATCATCAACCTGCTCTACTTGTTCTACCTGCAGACCGTAAGTAGCTATTCAATAAAAACTTTATTTTGAGGGATTATGAGTATGACGTGGTTATCGAGATTTCCAATTCAATTCAATCCATTTATTGATTGATTTTTTTTAACCTACTCCGATTTTTGTGCAGGCGTAAAAAATGACAATAATACTTTAATCCTAGTTTTTGTATGCATACACTATATTTTATATATTTTTTTTAATAAAATATAGTAGCCGTCGAAACATAAATATCAATCACTGTTATAATACGTGTATGAATTTTACATTACATTTTATCAAAAATGGTTGTGAATTTCGGTTTAAAACAGAGTGCTAAATAAAAAAAGTTGAGCTAATGCAGAAACCATCGGCTGTCTGCGTTGTTTTAATCCGCCATTGAAGCTTTTATCAATGTTCATCTGAACGTGAACATGAAAACAATGACGGGCCTGCAAAAACATTTTACAGACTGGAGTCTGTCAGACTCGGGCATGACCAGCAGCGATACCTATAAGTTATTTTCTATAGAATATTACTTAACTTCTTGTAGAGTTTTCTTTTTAATATGATGCATACCACTAGTTTCTAATAATCTTTATAATACTCTTTTAAGGGTATTCAAAACTAACTAACTATAAAATCGGTATTCAATGCTTTATTGACGGCACGGTTGGTGCGGTGGCTGGGCAACTGGCTGCCGCGCAACTGGTAACGGGTTCGATTCCCGCACGGAGCAACTCTTTGTGTGATCAACAAATTGTTGTTTCGGGTCTGGGTGTCATGTGCATGTGAACTTGTATGTTTGTAAACGCACTCACGACATGGAGAAAATCCTAATGTGGGGCAACGTTTTATTTAAAAAAAAAAAGGTAACATAACCAGTGGCGAACGACACCACAAATGTTAAAACTTAGTAAAGCAATGTCCTAAGGCAACAATTAAAATATCTTCAGCGGACTACGTAGTATCACATACTCGAACAAACTCATTCGCAGTCTAAGAACAAAACGTAACAAAATCTCTTTGTCTCCATTATTTATTCACAAACAAATTGTGTAATGTATATTTATTTCTAAACCATTAAGAGCCTTTCATGTTACATACGACATTTTCATTTACTACGCGCTTTCGTATGTGAATACGCAACCGAAAGCGTATCGATCACTGTTTTTAATTCGAGTTGTTGAATGGATACACCCTCCGTTCCATTTTTGGTTTTATGTGCCCCTAGGCATCTTTAATCCCTGTAGTAACTTACATGTGTAATTAAACACCTTAGTAAACAGCTTTTAGGAAAAGCAGACAGTGATCCAACATATTAAGGTAACATGTATTAAAATTGTCATTACATTAGGTTCTTCTGCAATATGTGGTAATAAAATAAATAGAATAATAAAATATGCTAACAAGATTCTATCCTGAAGTAGTATGTGGTGACATACTTAGCTGGTGGAATATGCATTAATAACTACACAGCCAGTTATGTCTCAAAGGTGTAAGGAAAGAAAACTATGTATAACAGCTATCAAAGTGTAGTATAAACTTACTGTGCATGAAGTTAATGGTTTATTTATTTCATACACATATTGTAAGTGTCTATAACCGGAAAATTAACCTCATCCAGCTTTCACAACAATTAATTCATACAAGTTTGTTGACATTATTTTTACACAACAACAAACATTATTAGCAAGTTTACGATAGACTGTTCTAGAAATTCAATGCGTGTGGTCGTGCATCGTTATGAAATCTAGTTACTTAGCATGAAAAGATGAATAAGAATCTTAAACTTACTTTTACTTAAGGTAACATGACATTTAAGAAATTCTCAACGATTTTGAGATTTTCTCGTTTCGTCTGATTGGGCGCGAACGTCGAGCCCGAGGCAAAATTCGTATCCATCCAAATAGATATTATATCATTTGTCAGCTGCAAGAGTGTATCCACATAGCTATAAATATACGAGTGGATCTTTGTACATATATTTGGGTATTCAAATAAATTGGGCTCCGTCATTCTACCCCGTTTTCAAGTTAGATAATGTAGTTACAGCGGTCGTGTAATGACAGTAAAATATTATTTCAGTATCTAAGTTGGATATTTTCGTTTTCATTTAGATTGTTTTATTTTGAGGGTTGCTGTTATATTTTATGGAACACTTTCACAGATATATATATATCTACTTAACATAAAGCCATAAACGGCACAGCAAACAAAAGTTATGAACAATTATTGGTACGAGCGCGTGCAACAGTTGGCGCAGTCCATTCACAAGGAAGAATTAAATTGAAAAACTATTCAATCTTGTTGCCTATACTGTGACCGCACTCTTTCACGAAGCAGATGCTCACATAACTAGATTTCTTAGGTACTTTTTTTTTGAGGGTGGACAATTATCCATGACTTGTCCCGCCTTGGGTGACGCGGGAGAGAGTGTAAGACTCTTACTGACTAAAAACCACCCCATTCCTTCTCCTGCTTTGAGCCGGAGCCCCGGTAACCTTTCTTAGGTACTTGTTATACTCATTTTATATCGAAGCATAAAGGTGCATGTACATGTATGTTTCTATTCAAACATTTTTGCGCACCTCATAAAAGGTTGAAAACAGTCTACAAAGTAGTGATTGGGATATTTCCTGACTACGATTGGCCTCTGAAAACGATATCGAATGCAAAGGTTGCCAATTCGCCCGAGGCGTAACGGTACCGGTTCGCCTAGATTAAAGGCTTAACGACGATGTCCTGACTTCCAAATATTGAGATATTACTCTGTCATCGTGCTGGGTACATATTGAAAGGATAAATGATCCAATATGACACAACTCTGTGTGGCAGTTTGTGTATAATTAATGAACCTAGTGGTCGCCTAGTGGTCGAAATTCGACCATATGCGATTTAATTTACAATACCACTTAACATACATTCAAGGATAATTTATATTTAACGAATTGCTATTAGTTTTGTAAAATTCAAATTAATATATTCCGGCGCATCATGAACAGGAAAACTCTATTCATATGAGACGTGAGAATATCAATGTCTGTCGATTTTGACGTTTTGTCAAATATGATCTGATACTATGCATGGTAGTGTATGTAATGTTTTATTTATTGATATAATGTACTTTATAAGCATGATTTTTTTTAAATATTAGCGTTCTCCACTTCTCCTACACATAAACTATAAGTGTACCAAATTTTATGCTCCTTAAATTTCATCAAAATCGGTTCACTGGTTCAAAGGCGTGAAAGCGTAACAGACAGACAGAAAGAGTTACTTTCGTATTTATAATATTAGTAAGGATTGTAAATAAACTATATAACTGATTATATAGTTAATTATTTTTTAAACACAATGTGTAATGTAAGTATCGTTGTTTTAAATATTATGTTAAGATGAAACGCCAAAATGCCATTATATTATTGTAAAAATTAAAGAAATAATTTTAAATGAAATTTAAAAAAATAAGAAAAAATGATGAGATGACTCATTTTTATTTTAATATCCGTCTCGTAGATCATTTTAAAACATTAGACACGTATTTTTTATTTTCGTACGAAAACAAATACTTTTGTAGATAATTATATTGATTTTAAATATCGCGTGACGTCACTTCTAGGTAAGCTTGATACGTAGAAATGACGCATTTGCTCGCACTTCTAAACTTTAATCTAAGTTCTATCTAAGTAATGTTATCTTATACGAGAATATGGAAAATATACGCGTCTAATATTTTTTTATACTATACTGTCGGACTAAATAGATTTTTAATTTTCGTACCCGTCATCATACCTGTTCTTGTATACATTACACAAATAACATTATGTCATTACGGAACATACCATTTTCATAATATGGAGGGATTTATTCACCACAGCTACTAAACAACATTTCCTTTAAAAACACGCATTAAAGGATTTTATACAGACATAACACCGTACCCTACCTCTTTGGTAGACCTTTTAAAGCTGTAGCTGCCATAAATATGTACGGTACCTTAACAGATTCTTTTGAAAACGTATAATTAAATAGGTATTTTCGGATATTTTATTCCTTTTTTATTTCTCAATCTGAGAAGTGAAACCAGGATTATAATTTTCCCGGAGCTGCGCACTTCCTAGTGGGCTACCGGGGCTCCGGCCCAAATAGCAGGAGTAGGAACAGTATGGTTTTTAGTCAGTAAGAGTCTGATACTCCCTCTCGCCTTGCCCAACGTGAGAGAAGAAACTAAAAAAAAATAATATATATATATATAATTTTAGATATGTACATTAGAGGAATTATTTAGTATTTACAAATAAATATTGAATAAAGCTCCTCTACGGTCCTGTTTTTCATAATCTGAATAAAGAATTTAGCCATAAATTAATTATGTAAAAATAAAACTAGCATTTTTTTCTCATTGCTCAACTTCTTTAAATTAATTTGTTACTATCATAAATGAAAGGAAAGGATTGTCAATAGTTTTCAAGGAAAGTAATTTAAATGAACGGTTTTATTCGGAGTCCAACCCTCTATACCGCCATAACGATGGCTTATGTTCACTTTTATTTGTTTCTTCAGGCGAGGTCATAAACCTAGCGAGGATAAGGTATGCTTCGTATTCCTGGACCAGGGAAAACACTTAAATAAGCTTTCTAATAATAAAATTTAGAGATCAATGCACTTTATATAGCTTTATATCAGTTTTTGCTATGAAGTTGTAGTGAAACTGTATAGTCAAATATCAAGGTACGTATTACAAGGAGTAGGTACAACGAATTGTTATTCTTTATAAGCAGAACTAAGTCTAATTAGTTTTAATACTTGAAAAAAAAATAGCATGAGTCTGTTTACACACAGAGATTTGTTTAATTAATATCTTCCACAATTCAGATTCTTTTGATCAAATATCTTTATTTAAATATTTATATAGTATAAGTACCCCTAATACGAGTTTGCTTTACGTTGAACGAAAACCAATCGAGAGTGTCTTCAACGCTCTGATTGGCTGGTGCATATGAATCAACCAATGAGAGCGCCGCACGCGCTCCCGTTTCGAACTTGTGTAACGTAAAACAAACTCGTACTAAGGGTACGGGGCCTGCGACCTGCGGCCCTGTGCAGGAATAATACCTAAGTAATAGTAACTTTTACAATCGAATTACACTTAATCGAAAGTTGTATTCTAGAAATGGATATAAATATATTTAAATACGAAGTAAAGATAAAGGTTCAGCCTGGACCTGTTCTGAAGTTGGCTCGTAAATGGCTACACCTAAAATAAAGCAGAAGATTTTCGTTCAAGACCTGCCCAGTCCATAGTGGTGTTTGGAAAATTTCAGAATTTTTTAAAGTAAGTAATTTTTCGTTTGTTTATACAATATTACTGGATGTTTTGCCTCAAATAGTGGAATAATTATTAAAACAATGTATTTATTCATACATTATTCTATTTAATTTATATCATTTGTTTTGAAATTCTTCAATATTATCAACGTCAATGTTTATCCCAATAAACCATATCAGATAAATAATCCGATGCAAATACTTCCTGACATGGGTCACTCCCTGGTCATTTCCAAATTAGATGAATATGAGACAAGATTTTTATTTTATTTAATTCGGAAATTAAAACGTAGCTGTGATAAATGTTTTATTTTAAATGCAAATTTTCTGCCGTTTCGTGCTCGTGATAATACTCTTTAGAATAATTTCCAGAGGGCATTACGTGTATAAAGCGCTGTTCCAAGTTTAATGTTTTGCTTGTGTTACCCGCTTCTAATTTGATTCTTGTGTAAAAATCCCCCTTTGCAGTTAATTACTGTAACATGTTTTTCGCAACACATTACGGTACCGATTTGTTGCTTTTCAAAACAAAAGTTACTTGAAATCATGTTAACGTATAGAACAAATTAAAATTATAATTGATTAAAAATTTAGTTACGGTACTTACCTATCGTTTCTTAACTTTCTGGTAACAGGCTTTTGTTAAAGAGGTGTTTGTTTGTAAATTGTTGAGCGCGTGTCGTGTTGACAATGGCCTACTTTACAAGCAGTAATACGAACAACTTTCTTAAGAAAACTGAGAGATAAAATAAAAGCAGTTGTATAAGCATCCAGAGAGAAGTTTTTTATCCATGACAGTGGTAAAACTTTGTCCTTGCCTCTTTCTCGGCTAAACTTAAGCTTCTTTGTATGAATAACGGTTGGAAGACAGCGTCAACTGTATTTACATATCTGGATCCTTTTGACGGACGAGAACTGAGAGAACTGCTAAAGATAATCTGTGCGAAAAGAACTTAACATGAGATTTTCCTATTCCTTTGACACATGCTTCAGGCGAAGTTTAAAGTGGTTGTCAACGTTATCGCTACTTAAAATACAAGTTACTGTTTTATTTTATTTAACTTCTTCATGGTAGATAGTGTTCTAGTCTGATGATATTTAGAGATCGAAATGATCGAGTAGATAAGTTTTATGTCCTGTGAAGAGCAGCAGGTCACACGGCTTTCAAATGCTACCGATTCGATCTTTGCTAGCGAGGTTGTCAAAGGCTTGTTAATAATCCCGTTTGCTCTTTTTGCGTGCCTTTCACAACCAGCCTCATTGGTATCATATCGATTCTTTCATCTAAATCCGAATGCGGCCGTCCTTCTGTGAATAGAAATGGCCAAAAGGCTTTGAAATGAAATATTTCAGAGCTTTGAGGCGGCCATATTGGCGATAAGTTGTAGCAAGTACAAATCGCTGGGAATCCATCGGACTAACATATTACCTAACGGCATTGTGAGTATCGCTAGCAGCTCTAAAGCACTCGCGAAATAAGAGTGATTAGATAAAATTATAACATGTAAACAAGTTAGATAAGATTATATTAGTATAATATTTATTGATTGCTATAAACCTAGCTTTAGGGTACTGTAGTTTCTGTACATAAAACATCTTAACATAAAACAAAATCAGCTTACTTATTTTATGTACTTACTTGACAAATGGTTAGTTATATTTTTACGATATTTTTATTTGTTTACTCTTAGTAGAGTGAAAATAAATTAAACTTGAAATCAAGTTTTTTGTACAATAATGGACGTAAGCTATTAATGAAAGCAATTTAATTTTCTTTCATTTTTTTCTTGGTTCGCAGCCGCAAAGCTTTTTTGCACATCTGTTAGTAATCATGTAAGGGTGGGATGTTGTTATGTCATATATTTGATAGCTAACCTTGAACCGGTGCTCATACAAAAAACATGATTGTGCCTCGATAAGAAATGAAAGAATGAAGGTCTACATTTGGTAAGATCTATTTTAGTATCATTCATCAAACTTTGCTTACGATGTTCTACACGATCCTACCTTAGCCAACTTCTACAACTTTATAGTACGTAATCACGAACATGCAGCGAACCGTAGCTTCAGAGCTTCAGTCAATCCTCATAACGCAGCTCGCCCCTCTTTATTGTTCTGCAAACCCCGCCGGAGGACAACTAGCGTTGAGGGTTATTAAAATCTACTTCTAACCTTTTATTCGTACCATACAATAGAAATGATCCTATCACCGAATACAATAAAATTTTAAACGTATTATTGAAATATTGATAATATGACACCGGTAACACATATAATATAATATATAACATATAATACTTCATCTGATCCGGGCTACTGAGATAAAGTTGTTTTTTTAAAACAACCAAGTGTACCAAGTTCTCGACAACGCAGTGTAGACGTACCTACATAAAGTCTTCTACGTAAATTTTATTATCGTCAAAATTTAATTGCCGAGGTAAAAGCTTTGAGGTGTGTACACATTGCTAATGGAAGTGAACGAGGCCTCGCAGTGTGCAGGGTGGCTAAGCAGATACGAAGGATACGAAGGGTGTCTTATCTCAGTCGGAAGATCGAAATAAAAACCAGCCATATGCGAATTGGACTCGCAGATAACCGGGGGAGGTAAATACGAAAACTTCACTTAAAATTCTAAGTAGATTAAGAGACTTCCCCGTTTTTAAATAAATTTTAAGGTTTAAATATTTAAGTGAGCTGTAACAAAATAAAACAACATAACTTAATGCAGTATAACAAAGACATTTTTAATTATTTTAACTGACGGAACCAAAATAAATGACTAGCTGTAATCTAGAAATTAGATAACAAAAAAACTAGCACACTCGAAATGCATGTAATCTTCTGATAGAAAATCAATTATTTTTAATTAATAAGTAGAGCACACAAATCGAAAAATGTAAAAGAGAAGTTGTAAATAGATTTTGCAATAAATCCGATCTATATCTAATATCAAAAGTATTGAATATAAGGATGCAATGATCCACTCAAATTGCTCAGTGTGGCGTAAACGACGCCAGGAAAAACGATGAAAAATAAAATCTGTATTGCAAATTCTAGATGCAAACGTTAAATGTGAATAAGCTATTTCCAGCTTTAATATTTAAAAGCAATAAAAGGGACCTCCGTGAACGGTGGTTCCGTTATTACTTAAACATTGGCTCGTTGCAGTCCATCGGATCAAAACCAATTAGCCAGCGCTAGCTTCCAACCCAACTAATGTTTTTAACACAGCTCGGACTAATTCACTCATCGCTCTTGCCAATCCGAAAATATTGTAGCTAACCCACTTACGCTGCCTTAAATAAAACAATATTTTAAACCCAGTTTTAGTGTCATAACTAGGTTTACCAAGTTAGGGCTCTAAATTATTTAGCAGACATGCTTAAATTAAGACACGTTTCACAAATACAGTTCCAAATACAGATTTAGCCATATTAACAATTTATTATGAATACTCGGACAGAGTAGCGACTCATTGTGTTAACTATTAGTCTCAAATTTTTATCTGTATTTATACGGTCTTTAGCTTTGTGTCCCAAGCTTCATAATAGACTTACGATTGTAATACACCAACTAATGTATGGAGACAGTAACATAACTGGTGAAAGCAGCTAATTATAAAACGAAAACACCTCTGTCAAACTCTTAAATGCGAACAACAAGCGCGATGTAAGGCATATTAAAGCCATTTATCATCTAAACTAGAAAAAAATATGTAATTGCTTTAATTTTGTTTGATTTATGTAGAGGTGTAACAGCAACTGAATCATAAAACAATATTATACCTAGACAAAAAAGGTTAGAGACTTGATATTCCGCATAAATTCTTAAAGGTCTTCTTACATGTCTTTTCCAATTTCCTTTATAATCCTCAATATCTCCTTTCGCGAGTTCGTAGAGCTGATACTCGTCCCCCATCTAATACTAAATCTAATTTACTTTTTGCAGCTATTTTTCTTCGTTTTTACTGTACTGTCTTTGAAATGGATGGCGGATTTCATATGTACTACATACTATGCAAATGATTTCTGTGTAACAGAGACGATGCGCTAACATGATCATGAGCTTCTTTTGCAAAAAATCATTTTTAGAAATACTAAATTTGAATTATCTACGTAAGGAAGATTATTACGAATCTTGATGAAATTTTAATGGCCATTCCGTTATATTCAAGTGGTTCAAGACTCGAGTACGAATGTTTTGATAACGGATCGTAATATCGGCTGGGAACTGTTCCATTTGCTGCATAAAATTTATTGTATTTTATGCCTGTCAATAATAATACAAAATTGCACACAACAAACATTGTCAGTTGTTCAGTCTCACGGCAATTACATCATGAATTGTTGTAAAAATAGACAGTAAATATCGCTGCAACTGTTCTTTACCAAGTCCGCATTTATTATGCTACAAAACAAAACCTACCCTGAAATAATGAATGGTAAAACTGTGTTTATAAAATAATAATAAAAACTTTTTTGAATTTAACTGGTCAATACACATCTGCATCAAAAGAAAATGATTGCCTTCAGAGTACATTCATTTTTTGGTTACATTGGCAACGATAAAAGGAAAATATTAGCAATATTGCAGAGCTATGTAGGAAAAAGCAAACATAGGTTTCATTTTTGAAGCTCCTACTTGAACAAGTGACCTGAGAGGCCTGCATGCACTGCGTACATGAGTATCTCTTCATATACCAGCATAATTAAAACGGCCACGGGAACGTGAACGAGGGTATAAAAACATGGCCGCCGTATATCAAAATTTAATATCATTAATGATTATTTATATACATGTGACTCAAGATTATTCACTCTAATAAGACAGGTGGCAGTGTACCTATGTATATACAGCTATTGCAGTAAAGCGAGCGTATAGACACATGGTTATAAGCACCTATGTACTTCGGTTAAAAATGTATTAAAAACTCAACACTTTTCCAAATGGTACATATTAAGGTTTCTTGCAGTGCAGTATTGGACCAATCAGTCACTTAACTGAAAATGGAACATACAGAAATATAATATTTATATATAATTATGCATATTATAACATCATTTATCTCAATATAAACTTCTGTCATTTATACCAATAATAGTATCTTTTTGATTTGTAAGTGTACTTTAGGGAAAATATTTTATAACATACAAGGCTGGTTTAAAATTAACATATCATAGTAATTTGCTTGGAAATACTTAGATGTAGTAATGATACTCATTAGCTTTTAAAGTAAGTTGAAGTATTCCTTTTGCGATTGAAATTTCAAAATATATCAGTAAAGTCCTTTGGCTTACCTTGCTTGGCTTCCTCAAGGTAATTATGAACATAATTATTTGTAATAAGAAGTATATAATGTTTTATGGGTATTTTCCATGATAGATAAGTTGGAGTAGATGCTTCAAAGGCAAAATTAATACCTCATGTCGCTGTTGTCGATGCCGTCCATATAAAAATTAAAGTAATATTTTAATTTTTTCATGAATGATGAATTGGAATAAAATACATGCTTCAAAGGCAAAATTAATACCTATGTTAGTTATCGATACAGTCAAAATAAATGTAGAAACATTAACTGTCTTAAGTGTGTGTTTACTGAAATTATTCATTTTTTGTTTTTTCCTACGAAATGCGTTATATGTGTTGTATGTTTACGAATAAACCGGCCCTTATAATAATGACTTATTAATATTATCTCTCATAAATTGGTATGAGATTTCCTTGAAAATGTCACCTGTAAGTAACTGGGTTCCATATTTGTTATTGTCACCCGTTGCAATATCCATTTATTTCCCCATACTAAGCTGAGCGCCATCCTACTAGAAAGAAAACGAAAACAAATGGTTATTGAATCCGATGTTTTCACTATTTGTTACGGCTATAAACGGTTATTGATGTGTTTTAAAATAGCTCTTGGTAACTCTAGTGCCTGGCAGCTGTGTGATGATGCGTGCTTACCTTTAATGAATTAGTTATGCATAAATAAATACATGGTCTTTTACATTTTGTACATTTGACGTCATAATTATATATTCATATTCCTATAGATCGTGTATGAAAATAATTGTGAGTATATTAAGAAATTTAACTAAAATTCATAAAAATGTGATAACGTACACACATCACATCAATAGCCTATACCCAATTAGCTACTGCTGACCAAAGGCCTCTTTTCACACGGAGAAGGTTTGAGCATTAATCATCACGCTTGCTTAATGCCGATTGGCGATTTCAAACTTATTATCAGAAATTATAAGCCCAGGTTTCCTTGCGATGTTTTCTTTCAACGTTTTTCAGTGGTGTCTAAATAATGTTAGAAAGTACATATAACTCGGAAAAGTCATATTATTACTTGCCATTTGTAGGTTTCGACACATTTCGACATAGGTGAAAACGTTCATTACACTGTTAAACTTTGTTGTCAATTACCATGTATATTTTATGGTGTTTACGTCGCTGCGGATCGTGTTCGCTTAATAGATAGCGAAGCCATTAAATTAGTTCCACGTAAACGTTACTTACCCTTATTCCTAGATTCAAACTGTGTTCTAGAATCATGTCAAGTATTTTTCAGTAATTTTAAACATTTTTGTTTTTTTTTTTAAATGCTTCATAAAATTATTATAGAATAAAACTACAATGTAAAGTTGAGTTTGTTCAAATAGATATTGTCTTGAGAATTTTCGATGTGGTAATTAACTTACCTTACAGGTTTACACTACTTTTTTAGAGCTTTTTCCTTTCTACATACAAACATCAACAGATCGTTTGTTCGTATTATTTATCATTTATTGTTGTAATGGAAAGGATGGTTCATATCATTTATTAACTAAAAACTCTTGTGTTTTTTAATAAGAACTATCTATGCCGATGGCTACGACAATTCAAATTGGAATCCATTATTTTTAATAAATCATAAAATTCGAGATCGGTCGATTAAAATATTCAACGCAAAAGTTTAATTAAAACTATTGTTTGGCGATTAGAAATAGGCGGTCTAATCGTACCATTTATAAATTTGTGTGAATTCAGAGAGCCAAGTGCAAATTAGCCAAGTTTATCGAGGAGCAAGGATTATCGTGGAACCCGGCTTGAATGTCACACTCCCCAAACTTCGATTTACAGGTCCGATCAAATGTCGTATCGGGTGTTCACATCTTGAAGCCGTTTGGAACAGTCTAACAAGCTAGTGTAAATAAATACTGGTTGATTTGAAGTACTGTACGATGCCACTGTTTTTTTAAGACAACTACATAGGCTAATTGACAAACTCACTGCACTTCTCCACGACTACACGGTATGTCATATTTCAAAGAAACTTGAAAATCTGTTTACACATCTGTTCTACAGTTATAAAAGGTGAAAGTTACGAGTTTGTGCTATAAACATAGACCAATAATATATTAATTAGCAAAGGTCTCAGGCCAATCGGCACAGTATCTATTATGGATCGTAATACGCAGCGCAGTGCCGGGGCTCAGGTCCGAGAGACCCCGATCTCAGATAAGATACGCCGCGCCAACAAATTTTCTTTCTACACTGAAATCGTTTTTGGCACAAATAAATCGTAGACTGCCTACGAATTTGTTTTATTATTTTCATTTATTTTTTGTATTCCAATAGATTCTATCTATACTTATACCATTTCCACTGAAACTGTTTATAATAAATATTTTTTTAAATGTATAGGTGAACTAGATTAAGTTCGTATAAAAAAGTTTTTTTTTCACTAAACCTTATTTAAAGCAATAAAATAATATAATCACATTAGTATGTATATCTATCGACACTGCTGTCACACCAATTTTACTACGGACCTAAAACTGCCACGGGCTACGAATTTAGTAGAACTGCTACGAATTTCGTAGACTGCTACGTAATAGCATAATTTTTTTTTTTTTTACTAACGGAACACTTTATTGAAATGTCCATGTTTCCATTTTTTATAATTAACTAATGTCACTATTATAAAGGTAGTATAATGGATTTGTGTTTTTTGTTACAGTTGAATTTCAACCCCATTACATCATTCCTGTTCACGCTGGACTTCTTCATCATAGTGCTGAACGTAAGTTTTAGATTAATCAGTTTAGTAATAACGACCCTTACAGATTTACTTACACATGGACAACACATCTGTACCCTTACAGATGTGTTGTATTGCGACATTAAAAAAATCAAATCAGTGAGTATTTCGTGTATCATTCTAATAAAACCATTTAAGGTACACAATTTAATATTTTATATAATACGCCTGCCTACAATTGTTTGTTTAATTAGAATGAAATATAACAAACAGAATGTTAATTAAAACGAGCATTAAAATGATAAAGGGTTACTGTCGAAGCTAAGAGATCCATCAAACGAAATTGGTTTTTAGACGAAGTGGCAGACTTCATTGTTTTCAAAAAAGGAACCATTGAAACACAGTTGGCATCGAGTAAATCACAAAATAGGTAATTTTGAATACAATAAGAATATAGGTATGTCAAAACATAAGACTTGTGTGTCAATAATAAAAACAAAATGAAGCTAATATTAAGAAGCAACTGAATGATTTGTAATTATCTTGTAGATTGATGTTTGTTAACCAAATTCGATCATGAAAACTTTACACTATTGAAACGTCAAAATGTTCAAAGCATTCCCAACATCACATAGCAAAGATACGAAACAAAACCGAAAATGTAAAAAAAGAAAAAAAGATAGTTCATATTAAGCGCGGCATATTTTCCTTTTGTTCTTCCTTTGCGAACTAAGTTGGGATATCAATATTTTACAGGGACTACTTTCAGCCCTCTGTAACCACCAATAGTTACGTGATTTACGAGATACAGAGGTGAAATATGGGCTACTTTTACACTTATTTCACTGGTAATTTGTTTACAAAGTAATCCAGGCCACTTTTTGCCTCGGACCCGAGGAATTTTGTCAACAAGATTAATATAATTCGCCAATATTTTATCCACAGCAACATTCGACTGTAAAAAGTTAATTCAAAATAAACACAGGACAACCTCGGTAAATTTAGACTACCCAAGTTCTCGACCTATACATAAACCTTTAGCAATATATTGAACATTGAACACGAGACGATGATGATCCAAAAATACTTGTATATTTTGGAGACCCACATCATTGGAAATAAGTGAGCGTGTTTACGGTTGTCTGAGCATGATAATACTCAATTTAGTATCAATCAGCAATATTTACGTCGGGGCCCCTTTTCTTCATGCCCAACGTGGCACATTACGCCGATGTCGTTTGGAACACTTCGCAAACTGTCGGCAATCCAAGTTTGTTTTGTACGTTGAGCCATAAAACCTAGATCCCTTTGCCAAGACTTGTTGCCGCCGCTTGTTGATTTGTACTCGAGTAGACATGTACCTATATTTACTAACTTGAAGTTAGACTTCAAATAAATAATTTCACGTTCAGTTTAATACTTTACCATGTTTGATATAGTTTAATACAGTTCATGGTCAATTTAGGTCATTCAATTGTAGAGATCTTCAATCGAAACCAATTACTGATCCGATTCAAGCCTAATATGTCAATTGACTTAGTAAGTACTTTCAAGTACTGCAGAGTGCTCGTTGCCCTCTGCTACTTGCTGGTGATATTAATTTATGAATACACAGTGCCATTGTCACAAGATCTTTAAAAGATCTTAAATAAATATTTAATTTTAGACTCTTACTTGCTATATTTTCTGTTTTCCGTTACATTTTTTTCTTATTGACGAATTTCAACACAATTTTTTTCAGATTCAAGAGCATTTTATATTTCTCGTACAATTCCCCTTCTGTTATACATATATATTGTGTATGTACAATATAATATAGGTTTTGCTACATAATAGCTTAACATTTCTATGAATGTTTGCCCGAAATGGCTGCACCGTACGGGGTACGCAACATCAAGGTCATAGGTATAATAAAGGCCCCTTTTACGAGGTGGCAGGCCGCCCTGAAACCTTCATTTGTATGCAAATCAAAAGTCCGTTTTTGATTGTATATGCAGCAGAATCGACGACCTACATGTTGAAGCTAGATAACACATTTTAAACCGTCCAAAAACGTCTATTGTTCGGTTAAAAATCAATTGTTTGTATAAAATAGGAGCCTGCCCTATTTCCTTTAGCCTTTTGAAAATTCAATGTTTCCCCATTTGGCGAACACAAATGATGTCGAAAATACTTTGTGTCTCTGTTTCTTGTTTCTTGTATCTGCTCAGCCATGAAACAAATGTTAAATATGTAAATTCTTTGAATACTTCCTCAGTGTTCCACAGATATACAAAATATTTTTGCTTCACATTGCTATGTGTAAATCTGAATTGTTACGGTACATGTGTAGAGAATAGCAGCACATTTGATTAGATGAAAATACTTTTGAATGTAGTTTAAGATTAGATTCGATCGATTTTTATGAAAGTAATTTATAGAGCTGTGTCGATTTCAATCTTTAAGTTAGATCATGCTTACTCTCTGTAACATATAGTTATTACACCTGCATATATGTATGTAAGTAAAAAAAAAATCATCAGGTACTTTGGTCGCGTAGTAAAAAGACGTACGACTAATCACAATTAACCAAATAACAGCACCTACATCTCACCAAAACAAACTTACTACTCTCGCTTCTTTTTGGCTTTAAAAGGCAATAAAAACCGGTAACTAAATAGGAACATTACGTCCCAAAGCCCGGCTCGTAATGTAGGTACCACGATGTACTCTAATTACTTTATCCTTACTAACCCCGGACCTTTTTACCCAAGTTTCGGAATAATGACAAAAAATGTGACGACACATAGACACAGAAGATACTATATAGGGCCCCAATTTAAATTTATTTTTTCTACGAAGTTTACTATTTCTTACTCAGTGAAACGACTTAGTTGTTTACAAACAGAAAACTAGGTTTTAGATAGCCGATCTTGTCTGCTTTTTTGTTCAAATAAACATACTTAATTTAAACAAAATACTCTCTTAGTATCTCTATTTACAAAGATAAAAATAATTTGTTCAGAAACCATATTAATGAGTGAAAAACGTTTTAAAATAAATTTAAGTCGGCTGGTTTCCTATTAAAACTTAGTTCAAAACAATACATTGAACTTACAAAACGGAAACTCAACTTGAACCTTGAAAACAACCACTAAACTAATATTTATCTTTGAATCTCGCTATAAACAACAAACAATCCGACTGGAACTTCCACCAGCAAGCTGTTAAACATGCTTTCAGCGCGTCACTTGAAGATTGCTAAGTATTGTGTCTCTACAAATAATTCACGTTCTTCCTTCTTGGCCCTTCCTGCTTGACTTTAGATGATGTTCTATTATAGTAGGTACAATAGAATGTAATGTAAATAAATGTAATATAATAGAAAATAATGTTGCCGTAATGTGCACCTCTGCCTACAACTTCGGGTATAAAAGGCATGACGTTGCATATAGATACAATAAAACTAACAAAACATTGGTAGTTTTTTCGAAAATTCTTCGCAATGTCTCTTAGATTTTTTTGTTATCAAACAATAGTTAGCTGCGAGCTCGCAGTCTCAAGTTTAACTTTATAACTTTGAAGGATTAGTATCATAGCTAAAACAAGTCAACACACATTGGCCTAGTTTGAAATCAGAAGCTCTTATCTCAGACATCTAACTTCCTTGAGAAGTATGTTCCAATATTCCATAGTTTTCATCCCAAAGATAACGTGGTCACAACTCTTAATACGGTATTTCGAGTTTTGTAGTTCAGCTATTACAGGTTTAATTATTGTTTTACTATTAATAAACAATATGGCGTCCACAAGTTATATTGCGCATAAAATTTTGTGACATCGTCAGTATGAAGGGAACTGCGCTATCGCAGAAATAGATATGGAAGCACTATTGCTTCCATATCTATTTCCTGTCTAATTATATTATATAAGATATCGAGTAAATTAGAAAAGTTATTTATCAGATGTACTTTAGTGAAGTTTAGTATTTGAAACTCGCACTATCTGGAGCACTTGTCTGCCTACATATTTTGATGGATCTGTCAAAACATTGCGTTTGCAAATTTGCAATACAAAATAAAAATGCTATTTTGAATACGTTTTTGTTTGGATGTTGGCAAGTAATTAGCAGAACTCGATCGAGGTGTATGAGTACTTGTTTAACATAACACATAACATAATATGTTAAACAAAACTCCTTGATGAAATCAAGGAGTTTTGTTTGTTACGTATGTATTAGATTATTTAATGTACTAATAATATCAGTCATTGAATAATAAGGAACCTATTCTAAAAATGTTTAGTCCTATTTATTAATTCGTATCTTGCCTTTTCGTTTCGACATTCTTGATAACAATACGTGCAAAATACACGGTACATTAACCTCTGTAACACCTCTCACACCTGCTCTAAGGTAATTATTGCCGTAACGTTGTTCAAAGTTATTGACACGCTACTCCCATATATTACACACTACACGAGCTCGGCCACTTAATTAACGATAGATTTCATCAATTTTCTAACAATACCTCTATCTAACTCTATTTTGTGATATTTTTAACTTTTCATTATTGTTTCCAAGTTTATCGAATAGTACGATGATACTTAGAAATGTGTTTTGTTATTCAAATTAGCGTAACTATTGTATCACGGCGGTAACTAAGATGTTCAATTCAAACTTATAACCACTTCGACTCTAAAATTATACAGAACTATACGGAGGATGTAATTGAATGAGAATTGTAACAGCGTTAGCGCCTCCTGGTATAAATGTCCTCTGAAGTTGGTTGTGCGGCCGGCGCGCGACGCGGCGCGGCTGTGTGCTACTTCAGCGATACCGACAATTTGTTCGTGAGCATCGCCTTGCGGGGGAGCGGAACAGGACAATGGAAACTAAATTGACGCATTTATTGATGTGACCAACCGGTTTATCGCCAATTTCGTGAAAATCTGCGCCCTTTTTCATTCACGTATCTTTATTTCTTATTCGTGTTCACTCAATCAGCTGTTTAAGAAATTATTATAGTCACAGATTTTTTGTGACTACAATTTCTTAACTTTGTTTTTGTGTGACAATATGAAGATTAATAAATGTCCACTGAAAGACACCGACATAGAACGAACCAACCTACATACATAGGTATATGTATATTATGTTGGGCTATTTCCTATGTTAACGAATTCGTATTCGTTGACACCCATTTTCCCGAGCCCCTTGTGTAATGCGTGCAACGTATACGGTCTGAGGTGTTGAATCAATATCATGTACTTGTGTGAAGCTTCCCTATATTTATAACTTTATGCCTCTGACAAAAATATGAACCCTACCTGTACAAAAGCGAGTCTCGATTGTGATTTTTGGATAGTCTTCCTACTGACTCGAGATTTAATACCCCAAAACAATTTACAAACGAAATATTCTACTGCCGCTTAGACTCAAACACGTTTTCACAAATAAAAAACGCTATTTCTCATTGAAGACGTCGCGTCGGCAACTCCGTTTGTTCTATATTTTAAGCGTGAAGAATATTAATATCTCTGCCAGGTGAGGTCATTTCCAACAAAGTCCCATTTCAGCTGCGTAAGCATTGAAATGAAGCGTGAATTATGATTTATTACAGAATACCTCCTGAGATACTTCAATAAGCTAACAACTAAGTCGCTTTGATTAAAGTATTATGAAACAGATAGATTGGCAAACAGATTATGTTGCGATGGAAATCTGTATTTATATTTACTATGGGAATTACGATAAAACGAAATACATGCTTACTTATATTGTACCTCATAGTTTTTCAAATAATTGCAAAACACGCGTTGTTACATATTGAGCATTTCAGCAGCTGTCGCATTACTTATTTACATTGCACTCAGTAAAGTAATACGCTCATTACTGAGCCAGATGCTTCCCGAGTCTAGGAACTGAAGGAACATTTTATCTAGAACAGAACACGTTTAATACGTTCAATTGTCTGGACCGTTTACACGCGAGTTGTCAGACCTCCGGTCATAATGTCGTCAAATAATTTAACTTCAAATAAATTTATTGTCAACCGGCGCACATTCATAAACACTTAAATGAAATTAATTACTAAAGTAAAATGACTAATTAAACCAAATGACCAAAAGCGGCGCTGTAACAATTTCCCTTTTTAAATTTAAAATTACGCTAAAGGGAACGAAGGGAGTCAATATTTTTAGAGTGGTCGGGAATTGTGGACACAATAGGAATGAGTTACTATCCATTACCATAATGACTACTGGTGTTATTTCTTAATTCCAGTCACTTACAAGAGACAGTAATTTACAATATTACTCATTTAAAAAACTCTAGATCTCTTCATAAAAACTGAGACTAGATACCTATAGAAAACATACTTTCTTTTATCTCTTTTGAATAATGAAACATGAAGATGAAAAGTGAGTGTTTCATACACAGTACCCTGAATGTGTATAAAGCGCGCTTTTTTCGTCTTCTATGATGTCAATCATTGCTAATTATTAATGTGTCAGATTGTTATCTTGTTTTCCGAACAATAAGTTTCTGTGACATTACAAAAAAACTTGTATATATCAAACTATTCACGTAGAAAGACGTGTTAAACAAAACATTATAATTGTTTTTATATTATTACAACCATACATTATTATATCTATAGCGCTCAAGAATAGCTATAAGTAATATTTTCGCTACACTCTTATACAGCACATTTCGCTATTTCTGGTAACCAAGTCATTATTAAACCTTAAACAAGATGGAAGCAGTGCCAACTAATCTGGAACCTTTGTCGTTGAGGTATTAAGGGAGCGTCGTCGAGTGATGGCTATACCTTTAGTCCCCCATTTTTCGGTTCTTTATATCAGCCGACTCCTCTTGGGTACACGCCTGTCTTAAATGAGGTCAGGGGGTTTCCCTAGCTGAATCCCACTAATTTTACAGTTTATCGTACCGCAATATTGCCCTTACTCGTTTGACTGAATATGATAATACCAGTTAAGGTAATTACAGGGGTAAACACGGAAAAGAGTGTGTTCATAAATGTGTATTTGTACCCTTAAGCCTTGTGCCTAACAAGACGGCAATAATATAGCTAACATTTACATTAGGCAGGAAAACTAAATAATATGTCGAACGTGAAATATTAGTTCATTAGGTTGAAATACCTACTTTATTTTTTTTAATGAAATGACAACATGTTAGTATTTTAGCTACATAATAAAGAATTTCGATATTACCATGTAACATCTTATGTACATTGCTACCTACATCTTCGAGAAAATTAGTCGCGATGATATGAATTCGAAAATCATTGAAGTTATAGTCGGTTGGAAGGAAATGGGTTGTCGCATTGTGTAATTGATGGATTGGGTGCCCGCCCATTTATGATGGCTTGAATGTATTGAGCGGTGTCGCCGTGATTGTGGGCCGCAACATAAACCATGTCCCAATACTGCTTCGGAAGATAAATCATTATTAACATTTATTTCACGTCTACAAAGAACCAGGTCTAAAGATGTTTTTGTAACACATTTGCACATAATAGGTACATATTAATTTCGGCGTGTTTGATAAAAATCTATAAATTAAATTAATTCTGCATAAAAGTTAAATATGAAACATTTCAATATTATTCCTTCGTTGTTTACAATCTATTGCAACCACTACCATATTTTTGATTAATAATAAAATATTTAAAGGGAAGTTCTACATTTTAATCCGTAAATCTGAAATTCACATTGGTACGGTACGGTACGGTAATGATACATTTTACAAAACGATAATCCTGTCAGTCCTGTCAGTTTCACTAAAGTGTCATATTTTTTTATGAAATTGACAGTAACCGCGCCCTCTATTACATGATACCAATGGCATAATAGCTGGCGCAGCTAAGGACACTGTTGCCCACCCTTCGTTGGTAAATAGTCCTGATGTCATTTATGTTATGTGTTCTGCTAATTGCACTTACTAGCTCTGTCTCCTACGCTAGTAATTGCATAAATACTCCTTAATTAGAGTACTGCGGGTTCGATTTCCTAACGGAAATAGGCAATGTTTGTATTGACAAGTGGTTTAGTGATTTCCGTCTGTAAACTATTGTGTTGTTACACGCCTATATCGAGTGTGGGCCAATGTTTGTTTACAAATTGATATGTATTATTTATATAGGAAAAACGGTTTGGGATTCGGGAAATGAAAACGGATCTATGTAAAACAAATACTGAAATGGAAACCATGCCTTGCACTGTAGAGTTGTAGGCTATATGGCCGACATTCATACATATTTCCCTGCCCTAACCTATAGTAGGCAAATCCGTATCTTTAGTAAGAGTGTCTTTTATATTTAAAGTAAACGAAACGAAAGCGCGTTCGGCGTTTTGATTAAATCAACCAACCAATCAGAGCACCGAACGCGCTCTCATTTCGATTACTTTAAGCGCACTTGTACTGAGGGTACATCCTTGAATGTGAGCAAATGTGTTTATTCGTATGGTATATCTAGTACTTCGTCAGCTACCAGAATAACGGGACAATTATTATAAGTCAAAAGCAACTACGATAAAGCTGCATAAATACATTTCATTCTTGTTTTGTTCTGCTCTGGTGTAAAAAACTTTAGTGCTCGAGTCTGTCGCGCCTATTCAACTGCCTATCAAGCCGTCTGTCAAAGAAAGCCTATTGTATTACGATGAATCTACGATGCTTTGCAATATATCTCGTGGCTTTGATATTAGATGTTTTACGCAACAAAGTAAACGCTGTGAGAGCTTTCACAATTTTCATGTAAATATATTTTCGATCATAGAACCGATAGGAGATGTCAAAACCATACACATACACACAGGTTTGCAATTCGGAACTTCAAAAGAGTTTACATTATACTGCCTTGTTGATATTTTTGTGTGGTGATGTATTTTTTTATATTAAATACAAGTATGTAATCTTCGTCTAACGCTGAGACGGTATGTTTGGGAGTTCCCAACATTTAGTCACATATGTGAAATATTTTAACCAAGCTACAAGAGCACTTACAATCTATGGGCTTTAAAAAATGTTACGCTTGTTCGGTTGTTGGCCGTAGGTACGGGCCATCACATCACTACATGCAATATTGGTTTTCTCTTGATTAAAATGAAATCCTGCATCCAACGAATAGAAGTGTTTGACTGTAACTATAAAAAAAAATACGAGTATTTCGATTACTAGGTTTGACCCGAAACGAATTCCAAGCTAAATAAAAACGGTTTTACAAAAAAAGAAAAAAGTGCTTGCAATATTTTTTAATTAAACTATCAGATGACTATTAAACAAATTGTTCTTGAAATCTGCTTGAAATTATTTACTTATAAGCAGATTTATGATGGTAATTCTAGTGTAACAACATTACATAAGTGATTAGAATTATATTTTTTTTTCGATATACATATTAATTATTAACCTTCGTATCGTACCGCTAAGCCTATTCCTACCGCCATAATGTGATGCGAGAGTATTTTGGCTTCAACGGCACGTTTGCGAAAATGTAAATAAGTTATCTCTTTATTAAAAGAGATATAAAGACAAACCACATTTACTGTTCTGTTTCTTTCATATCTTATTCTACACACGGTTTCGATTTGCACTACCGTAGGTAGATAGTTACTTTTTACTTACATAATATCTTGTATGATAAACAAATTCGGTATCGGCGTCTGCAGCTACGAATTTCTTGAAACTGATAAAAACTAAATAGAAAATCTAATTACATACATACACCAACTGTCTATGCGCGTACTACAATCATACGTATGGGAAGTTAGGATTAGTTTGAGAAGGAAGGAATACCGCGTTACGTTATTTTAAAACAAAGAAAATATAATTATTAGAACTTATGACGGGATTTTTACCATGTTTATTCACTTCGATGAGTTTCCGATATTTCGGCACTGTTGCAAGCGCCATGATCACGGATTAACAACTCATCGAAACTCATCGAAGTGAATAAACATGGTAAATATCCCGTCATAAGTTCTAATAATAGTGTTAGTGACCATGTCAGTTTAAAAACTTATATAAAGAAAATATAAATAAAATTTCGTAAAAGAAAGTTGTAATTGCCATGTCGACGTCAAGGATAATTTATACTGGTATAATCCAAGTGTGTAGTTGGTTAGAGCAATTCGTCAGCATTTACTTTACACCAAGACGAGCGTGTAACGTTAAGGTGCTCAGTGGAGCAGAACGGGTGGAACTAGTTCAAGGGCTCTTAAGGGTAGGTAAGCGCGGCTGGCGCGATGGTAAGAGGGAGACCGCCAAAGTATGTAAACCCCGCCATTGAGAGGAAACTTTAAGCCTTTTTAGCACACCACCGATCCTACGTACGAAGATTTTGTACTAAACTACTCTCTGTTGTTTACTTATTGTTTGGTTCCAAGTTCCGAAGTCAAGTTTAATTACAAACTGCAAATGTTGGAAGTAGTTATTTTAAAGAGACAAACTCTTGGGCCTTTTGTGTGTCGAACCGGTTCAGACTAAGTTAGTAACTTAATCAGTAATTACTTATAGATAGTCTGGGGTCGGAGCTCGAAGCATCGTGTAATGAGTAGGCAGTGCATTCGGATTATTTGCTAATATATTGGAGGATATGTTCAGCAGTGGACGTCTTATGGTTGATATGATGACGACAATGATGATGATGATTATGTAAATAACAGTAAAGGGTGATTACCTACTCTAAGTGAAACTTGATATTCAGCTTGTACATACATGTAAATATATAGGTACTATAGAATAATAATAAAATAAGGAAGAATCCATCATTTTCTTTCATGTAAACTTTGAATTCGTACGAATCTCCTTATAAGAATGTTTCTCCACGATATTTATAAACATATTGAGAATCCCGAAATATCGAAATATAATCATAATACATATCATACACGTGTAGGTTCCTCAAACGTAAACATATATATATGGGTATAACCTGGGTGTCTTCAAAGCCCGAGTGAATAGGTTGCTTATGGGCAGACGTGCTCCACCGTAGGCCGCATCATCACTTACCATCAGGAGAGATAGAGGCCAAACGTCGGCCCATTTAACATTAAAAAAAAATATATAAATTAAAACTCATATCCCAAACTCCATTTCGTGAAGTGTATTTCAATGGGATCCGTAACAGTATTCTTGCCCCACTTGTTTCTATGTTGAAATTGTAGGTACCTAATCTATATATTAATACGTGATGCAAACATTTTCGACCCCATTTTACGAAAATTGCGCGGACGTAGGAGCATAAAATTTCGTACACTTATAGTTTATGTGTAGGAGAAGTGCAGAAAACTAATATTTTTCAAAAATAAAGCTTATGAAGTACATTAAATCAATAAATAAAACATTACACACACTACCATGCATAGTATCGTATTTGACAAAACGTCAAAATTGACAGACATTGCGATGATATTCTCACGTCTCATATGAAAAGAGGTTTCTCATTGAAGGAGGTTTGGTTATTCATGATGCGCCGGAATATATTAATTTGAATTTTACAAAACTAAAAGCAATTCGTTAAATAAAAATTATCCTTGAACGTATGTTAAGTGGTATTGTAAATTAAATCGTATATGGTCGAATTTCGACCACTAGGCGACCACTAGTAACATTTATACTTTGATGCGTAATAAATATTCCCTATAAAAATGTCATTTTCATAATTAATGTCCCTTGTTGAGTATAACATAGGTAAATAAGTTAATTACGTCTTGATTTTGACTATAAAATTATATGAGATAGACACAAACATCGCGAAAAATTTTAAGAACGAATGTGCAAGTGATACACCATGGACACCAAGGAGAGGATGTCTTTAAGGTTTCAAAATAGAAATAGCTAGTTCCTAACGAAGAAGAAAAAACTAAGCAAAGAACACATTTCAAAGTAAATACATTCATCCACTGTACATGACTATAATAGCCAAACGCATTATTCATTTAACAAAATATTTCAGTGCACTTCGTTTGCACACATTTACGAACAAGAAAGTTCAAGAAAATCGTTTTGTAAATTATTATTCCCTTTTCTGGTATCCGGACCTCAACTGCTCAAATTATTATTAAAGAAATCCCTTAATTGGCCATTTCACTATTTAACCACTTAACGCCTTTGGAGGTTAATTTTATCCAGAAAGTACTTTAATTATACATGTAAATATTTTTCCTTCAACCCTTTGAACTTGATTTTGAATTTAAAAATATCCACTTCATGCTCAGGCTCATTTAAATGGCCTAATGAACCATTCAATAAATCCTGCCCTAAAACTTTCGCAACCCCTCCAGAGCCCACCGAATGTTAATTTTTGAAAAATTCTTTAATACTTTCTTCATTGTTTGCTTGTTATTTTTACCAAGTCACGCAGTAAAATCTTCCCCTATAAACTTCATAACCCCTTGTTACTACGGTAAGGGTTGATTTTCTTGTGTAAAAATTGTACAAAATACGTGTCTTTGTTGTTTCTTTGTTCTATTGTGTTTGTGTTTAATTATTGCAGAGCTTTGGTGTGTAATTAGTAAATTAATTTCCTTTGCGGTTTATCGAGTTTTCTATCAGGTTCATGCGCAATTGGCCAGCTACAGACTGACCGCAATTATCGCGTTGAATAAACTGCTAATTAATTGTTGGTTTTATTGGTCTGAAAAATAAAGCAAGATTGGATTTGTAAAAAAAAAAATATAACTTAGGTAAATTATTAGGTAAAGACCTACGTGCATACATAAATCGTCACGCCTGTCTCCCAACTCCCACTGGTCTAGGTAAAGCCAGTGGAAAGTGAGGTGAAACGACCCTGGAATTCCTACTACTTCCAGACTGCATATACTTACTATAGCTGAACACATTTCTGATTTTATTTTGCTTACTTTAACAAGACACAAGTAAAATATTGTATACTACATCAACTTTACCATAATTAATTGGACTCCGACAAAGTTTTAACCTCTGTGGTTGTTTAACTATTCGAATATTATGAATGCCCCCTTTTTCCCTACCGTCCACCAATTTTTGGGCACTTTAATACGCTTCAGTGACCCCTTTGGTTGTTTGATGAGCTTCCAGAGAGGCTCAGTGGTCAGATCTACTGAAGAGAATAAAGTGGCAGATCTGGCCCGCGGTCATTTCGTAAAGCATGAATATTCTCATGAACTCCATTAGCACTCATGGTTAAACGCCATGAAAACTCCTTGCATCAGTTTAAAGCACCAGTCTCGAACGTATCAAGAGGTCCTAAAATTTATAAAAGAACTGAAATTTAAAGTAGGCTTTTTTATGTTTTGTAATAGACAGCTATATCTTAATTTTACAAACGAAAATGTAAAAAAGGAAGCCAAAATTACATTAGAATATGAATATATGACCATCCCTTTTATACACGTAAATAACACAATTACATAACAGCGCCCTTCTACGATCGTACGTGGGTAGGAACTTCCACTAACTTCAAGTTAAGCCTAAACTAAAACACAATTAACATTAGTTTCGTAAAAAAGAATTTATAAATGTTATGTCCCCTTCTTCTTATTCTTCCTTTAACGACAGAAGTTTTTTATGGACTTTTCTTTTAAGGACAGTTAGAGTACTATAACAGGCCAACTACCACTTATCAAAGATATATAGCTGGCTACTCCCAATCGAAATATGCAGAAGTATTTACTTATTTGCACCGATTTGAAGTTTAATCCTATGAGACTGAATCGATTTATACTTAAATAAAGTAACGACCAAAAAGTGAATATAGCTACTAACTACATATAGGTTATACGTATTACAAGCAGCTATACGGATTAGAAAGAATACATGATGTGCCGCAACCTGCAATCTAATAATACATAGAGACCAATTACAATGCAAAGCAAAGTCCGATATTCACAAGGCACTTTCTCGGCCTTGCAAAAATCGATCATTTCTGTGACATTTACACTGCACTACATTGTTTGATGTTTCCTTATAAATGCGATTTTAACCCACATACGTGAAAGTACCGAAGCGTTTCAACAAAATATGGAAGACATCAATAAGCCACGGCACGGCGCGCCCGGATTCAATAACACTTTTAAGATCAACACCAATGTTGCATTAGTGTTAAGTGCAACATTATTGTGTGTATTTGCTTTAGTAATATGTATTTCAAATTGTTGTACATGTTGCAATATTTCAGTTAGGTATATACGGGTAGTTGGAGGGGAACAGGATAGTCGAAACGTAACTAATTCTAGCACTAAGATCCCCAAGTATAAGTATATAGTATATCTTCATTGTGTTGGAAACTTTTAGCATTTACAATACGTACATTTGTACTCTTACCACAGGTATTTAACATCTTATCAGGCATTCTAGAGCAAATTGCACAATCCACAAGTTTCTCTAGCAGATTACATAAAACCTTATTCCATTTCCATTTATTCTTATTCCATCGTTTATAATTACATAGGCCAAATGATACGAGTGTCCTAAAATTAGAAAAATATGTAATATTGTTCAATGTATTTATTTATACGCACGACAGGACGTAACGTTCTATGCATTTTGAGTCAAAATCATCAATCAATTGGTAAATATATACCGCTTAATCATGATTATCACGAACAAATAATACTCGGGAGAGTTTCGTACTAATCAATCACAGATTTGCTGTCCATACCACGAGAGTAAACTGTTTGTCATCTTACTAATATTATAAATGTGAAAGTTTGTGAGTTTGGGGATTTGTATGTTTGTTACTCATTTACGACAAAACGGCTAAAAAGATCGAGATGAAATTTGGAACAAGGGTAGATTATGGTTTGGAATAAACATAGGCTAATTTTTATTCCAAAGAAACATGGTCAAATCTGCTGGCAGACGCTAGTTTTAATATAAAACATTCAGAGATATACATAGGTCCTATATGATATTAAAGTATTCTAAAGTATTCTCCATTATTTCAATTCCGCTTCACACCAAAGAAAAAATATGAAGATACTTAATTGCTTTTCTTTCTTTGGGTTCCGTAACAGGAATGAATAGCCCTTTATATCTTGGCACAAAACTAAAAGTATAATTCGTAACATTCAATAAAGGTTATTTAGTTAGTAACATTCTGTCGGAAACTACCTAAAAGAAAAGAAAGAAATAACATTACACTACCTACTTATAACCATAGGTAAAGAAATAATATTACTTACATAAATACGTACATACCTAGATATTCCAGACTATTGGCACCTTTCTGTCATGTATGACCCATTCATGATTACGCAGTAATGTCCAATTAAAATAACTGATTTAGTCGGTGTAAAACCACATACATTAATAATATAATACGCCATAAAGCAACTTTATTTGAAAAACAAATATGATTGTTGTAAATAAATTCATAATACCTTCAGCAATACAGCTTATTATTACATTGAAGTGTGTACTCAGTACCCTCATTAGTAGGTCGATTTTAACGTTTTGAAATATAGTACCGATTGTACGGAACCATTTGTTAAATTCGAACATTGCCATTTTTCTCATCGCTGTCATAAACAATCCAGCTTAGGAATTTCTCGTAATTGTTTTTAAAACTTAATTTGTAGCAGTTGTATCTTCGCAATGAGAAGAATTCTATGCGTTATTATATTTCTTTCTTGCATAGGTATTTCATTTATAGTAATCTTTATGAGTTTTTATTTGACATAAATTATTTGAATTCTCATTGATTGATTTTGTGTTTAATTTGTATTTCTATACAATATTTGTCAATATAAAAACACGTAAATCAAGATATTTTCGTATTGTTACTTGTAATGCGATATCAAGTAAAATAAGTAAGTTATAACTTAATATATTTATAATTTAGTATATTAGTAGTATAGTGTAATTTTATGGTATATTTAAATAGCATACAAATAGAATTATATGTTTTAAGTCAATAGAAAATCTAAAAAACGGTCTAGTTAGCGGTTCGAGCTTGCTTGTCGGTGTTATAAATCTGCATACTGTTTCACCCAATTAGTGTAAGTATCCACAACCAAACTTATGAAAAATATATTATTCATAAACATTAAATAGGAGTATTTTTAGGGAAATGTAAGGTTATGCTTTAGTTATTTGCGGCATTAGGAGGGGCATGAGGGTGGTTGGGTTAGGTGGGGGGAAAGCGTTTTTTTGAGGTTAAGTTCTATAAAACTGCTTATTTTATAGGAAAAAGATATGAAGTGGCGCTCGGCGGCCCCTGCCGCGGCACCGCGCGCTCGTAAGTACAAACCATAGATAAAATAGATAACGAATGAACCAGAAACTAAGTTCATTATTTTATTTGACATTTGACCAATGAAGACGAAATGTTGATAATAATTTTTCTGTACTTAAACTTTAAATTATATGTTTTCAAAAACTACAAGTTTTCTCGTTAAATGCCAATAAGGTAGTGTTTCCGGGAATTCTTTCCTATTTCTTAATACCAAAAATACCGAAAAAATAATGCCGCAAATAACTAAAGCCAACCCAAGTTACTGCTTCAATTAACTATAATTAATAAACTGTTAGTAATCGAATATTGACGGACCGGTTTTTGTTTTGAAGATTTGACCGTTGCTTTGTTATTTATTTGTCCCCAAAATAGCGCTAAAATTACCAAGGAATCGAAGACTTTGACGGCTAATAACTTTTTAATTGTTTATTATTTCAAAATTCTAAAACTGACAAAGGTAATGATGAGACAAAATGATATCATGTTTAATTTTTGAGGTATGATGCCAAACAGTGGTGGAATCCCCTCAGAAATTTGTATGGGAAAAAGAATGACTAGAGCCACCTTAAGTACATTTTATGAATGAAGTACTAGTACACTTCCATTCATTGGAGCAACAGGTCGTTGCACACGAATGCAATAGTAGCTTGGGACACTACTCTCTACAGGAATATGTACTAACATATAGTACCTATGTATGTTGGTGTAGTACCTAACGAGCTGTAGCCAACCACGTGTACTTGTTGAACCTTTTCTATAGCCTGCTTTGTCTGGTGGTTGTGACTGGAAATCCCGACTTAATTAAAAATATTGTTTAGTTCTTCATACTGTTTAGTGACAATGTACGTTCATTTAATCCATGTTATTTTCTAAATGAAAAGTAGGGATTGAACCTAAAATGTTATAAAATAACATATGAAACATTTACTTAATCATTACGTCTTGTTCTTTGAAGAAAAAAGATTATAAGTCCTTATCATCTGCTTTATTTTTTCTATAGTAATGCAAAAGCAATATTTTAATTCCAAAAATGTTTACCTATAGAAAAACGGAGAATTTTTTCCTTTGTTCTCGTAGGTACATATTTTTCATAAAGGACGCCAGTCAGTCACAACGTTGCTGAGTTTCGGAATTTTGTTAAAAATGCGTCTACCTCGTCAACCCTGTCAATCCAAGGTGGGTCGAAAGTACCTACACACAGAAAATGTGGAAACGAAGGATTTATTCGTGTACCATTTAATTTTTTTATGGAATAATCATAACGACCTGACAGATCACTTGATGGTAAGCAGTCGCCACCGCCGATGGATACTGGAAATACCAGAGGCGTTACACTTGTAACGCCAAAGGCTGGCAACGCACTTGCGTTGCCAGCCTTTTTGGGGTTAGAAATTTAAGGATTATTGGGGAATCGGGGGTTTGGAAGATTGAGAAGGAGGATGATTGGGCCTCCGGTAACCTAACTCACACAACGTAAGCGTTGTTTCACGTCATGAAGCATGGTTCTCCCACATTTAAAATAAAAACTTACAACTGAAAATAAATAAATATTTTATGGTTTTAAGTTATCTACAGACCATCCTTTTTAACCGACTTCAAAAAAAGGAGGAGGTTCTCAATTCGACCGTATTTTTTTTTTTTTTTTTATGTATGTTAATCGATATCTCCGGCAGTTATAGACCGATTTGAGAAATTCTTTTTGTATTTGAAAGAGTACGATGTCCGTGTGGTCCCATGTAATTTTTTTTAAAGTCTGACCATAAATGTGGAAGATAATCCAGGGAACTCCTCAAAAATGAACAGAATGTGCTCTGCGTTTGAGTTTAAGTGATGTATATTAGCTAATCTTTCTCAGTAACCATAATATTCAGGACAGATAGAAGCATATCTGGTATAGAATGAGGGGTAGCTTGAAGTGCTGTCTGATTTACATGTGTATGTAGGTACCTAATCTGTTTGTGTTTGACAAATGCATATCTCTGGCAGTTATAGTCCGATTTGAGAAATTATTTTTGTGTTTGAAAGAGTACGATGGCAGTGTGGTTCCATATAATTGTTTTTAAAGTCTGACCATAAATGTGGAAGATAATCCAGGAACTCCTTAAAAATGAGCAGAATGAGCTCTGCGTTTACGTTGAAGTGATGCATACTAGCTTATCTTTCTCAGTAACCATAAAATTCAGGACAGATAGTAGCATATCTGGTATAGAATGATGGGTAGCTTGATGTGCTGTCTGAGTTACATGACTGTATACCTATGTGGGTATCTAATCTGTTTGTGTGTTTTACAACAGACAATGTATGTAGCTTATGAACTGTTAGCTGTCGGCTCAGCAGATCATAAGTTAGGGTATCAGGTTAATATACATTTGAAAGTAATGTAATTATGCGTCAATATGGATAGATATTAATATTATTCATTTAAACGGCGCTGTCTCATATGAGCAGCGCGTTTAATAGGTCGACCCATACTCAAATAAGTTATTCACTAAAAATCAAGAAATAAAAAACAATTTTAACGAAAAAAAAAACCGACTTCAAAAAATAAATATTCCAAAACAAATTAATATGCACTAAAAAGTAAAAGAAATAATTGCGTATTTTTCAACAACTTAATAGATCAACTAACTTTACTAACTCATCACACACATTATAATGTAAGTAGATACAATTATTGTTATTTTTGGAGTCGGTGTCAGCCTAGCAAACGCCAACAACTAGCACGGCACGGGCACGGCACGGGCGGAGTGGTGGTTAAGTACCTACTTACAACTGGTGTAAAACTGTAATGTTTTGTTGTGATAATAGGTAAATAACAAACCCATCTTAGTTGGCTGACACCGACTCCAGAAGTAACAATAATTGTACCTACTTACATTATAATGTGTGTGATGAGTTAGTAAAGTTAGTTGATCTATTAAGTTGTTGAAAAATACGCAATTATTTCTTTTACTTTTTAGTGCATATTAATTTGTTTTGGAATATTTATTTTTTGAAGTCGGTTTTTTTTTGTTAAAATTGTTTTTATTATTCAAAAGACTTTAAAAACATCATTCATGTTTGTTTCGCTGAAAACTGTGGGATTTTCGTTCGTGTACTATTCTAAGCTGTAGCACAAAAGGATACTTAGTACTTATTCTTGTATATCTCATTCTAGTCAAAGAACACCGATCTGAACACACGTTTCAGATTATATTAAAGAGTGAGACTGAGCTTTGAGGTTTAACTGTGTAGGTTTATGTATGGAATTCTGTAAAATAATACACTAATGTGTAGCTTTTATAGATAGTTTTGAGTGTTAAAACAGCTACGTAAATATTTGCAAGACATTTGGTTTACATAACAACAAAACTCGCATAATTTTACCCCACTTTACATCTATTGTTCAAAACTTGTGCAAAATAAAAGGAGCTTGCAGTAATTGATTGACACCCATTGAGGTACGACATGCCTTTATTTAAGTTTGAAGTGCCGGCCCGTACGCTCCCGTCATGAAAATCATTTTAAATGTTTAAAAAGATTTTATATTTTTCACGCTATAATTGGCTTTACCATTTATGGTCGCACAATATTCGTTGATGAAATTATACGACAAGCTCGTGTATTGTATTATAATAAAGGTTAATATCCTGTGTCATTTTGAAAATTATGTTAATTCATTAAAATGAAATACGAGAAGGTGCCTATTCATTTCAAATGCTTAGTTAAGTATGCTAAATAAAATTAAGTAAAAGTATCGGGTTAAGGAAACAGTTGTCACGTGGATGGCTTCGTTATTATATTTCTTTCTTTATATTATTTCTACAAATTCAAAGAGTATTCACAAAACTCTTAACACAAAAGACCTTGTAGACTGACTATACTAGCTCCTTTCCTATAAAAACACCTAGTAGTACTAGCAAACAATAAAAAAAATATTAATTAATAAGATTCCCAATAGTCGCACGAATGCTCAATATTTGGTAGTTGTCTCGGCACAAGTGTGCACGTGGAATTATTAATAAACGTAAACGACAAAACTTCAGTGCAAAAGCCAGTTCAATTGGAAAATAGCAGACGTGATAATATGCCGAGCAACAATTTGCTTTGCGCTCTGATATTTCAATAAAGCAAGATAGCTTAGATACCAGTCTGAACGAAAATCAAACACTTTAATGCGTCACTGCGATATAAGTATAATAGAATATTGAGTTTCTGAACCGAGTAATTGCATGAGTTCAGTGATGTGTATTTATTAAAAATCACATATCACTTTGAGGTTCCCTTTTATGAATAGGCTTGACCCTTCCGTTTGCCATGAATGTCACACAACGGGATATTATAACGAAAAGGTCGCTGAAATGGCCAAGGCCCTTAATTTGTCTACTAACTAGAAGGGTCGACATTTCAATTAGTTTCAAACGTACTATGTGTAAAAGTAAAGTTACATTTATAGTTTTGTAGTAGGTAAACAAACAAAACAAAACAAACAAAGTTTGAAACAAAAAAAAATAGTAGAATAAAACCTATTGGAAATGTAAGAGAATACGCTAAAAATGGAAGAAAACATAAATTCCACTCCATCCGAGTTCAGGAAGTGAGGAGGGGCTCCCCCGGTTTAAGAGAAAAAATCGGTTTATCGCAATTTTCGGCGAAACTACAAGTTCTATGGAAAAAAGTTAAATGGCACACATAACCTCAATTTTTTGAGGAAAATTCAAAATATTTGGTTTTGGTTTTTTATTTTTATCTTTTTCCAAATTTTGGTGAATACTTGCCTTTTTATGTACCAAACATACAGTAATGTTTAGGTATTGAAAAAAAAATTACCAGATATTGATTAAATACCGAAAAATTATCTTAATTTTCAATCGAAAATTCACGCATCAAAAAATCAGCTTTTTATAAAATTCTCCGATAGTGTAAAAAAATAAACGTTACTATGGAAAATGTTGGTCTAATAGTTGCATTTATAGTTTTGGCAGAAAATATCCGCAATATTATTCAACCTCGTCTTTTCATTTAATTAACTAATAAGTACCGCTTGCCTACCAATTCAGAAAATAAAGGGCGTGTATGTAGTTGTGTTCGAATGAATGAGATTGTAGGAACCTAATGTACATAACAACCAACGGAGCCTTTCATTAATGAAAACTCAAACAGCAAACACACATTCCCTTTTAAATTAATAACATTTGAGACATAAATTCTCTTAGAAACACATAACGGACTATGTTTGCCAATTCATCGGGACCGAACATTCCCAATTACTCATATCTGTCCATGGTAGTAATATATGCCGTAGCTACACACCAATGGAACCAAGCACAATACTGACTCTGCTTTGACAGATTGCTGGGGTATTATGCAAGCTAACATCGTAATATTTGTATATACGAGTAGTAGCAGACATCACAAGTCCACATATAGATCGGTTCAGCAGGTTTTGAAAAAAATGTAATCTGACTGAGTATTCCGTGTGTTAAATATAATACATATTATTATGATTTTCATTAACTCATATTCAAATATCGATAAAATTGACTATCCGTTCATTGACTGGTCCTAACAGGCGAATGAAGAGTTCGATTCCTATGTTTAATCGATATTTTTGGCTTTCGAAAATTCTAAGTAATAGCATCAAATTTGGAATCGTAACTGAGGTATGGGTTTAGGCTCATACCTATTATAAGGGACTTGATGGGACCTATAACGAATGAAAAGTGGGTGCTATATTTTGAACGTGCACCTGCCTTACCTTTACTAGGATTAACGATGACTAATGTGATCATTTTCACTTTTATTTACAGTCAAATTTTACAGATGTGTTAAAGACCATTTGACTTAGAAAGTAGAGCGATAAATTCATACAATTAAAATATAGTTTATTTAAACTGTGTGGCGTAAATCATAGTTAGATACTATTCTGTCAATTTGAAAGACTATTGTTTAAAATTATCTCTTGCAGTCAGGCAGGTGAAATACAATCTGCATTTAGTAAATTCAACGATGAATTGAATTATAACAATGTACCCTGTTTGACATCGCCCATCACGGGTCATGCATATTATTATGCATTTCAAAGCTAGTAGCGTCCCTTTAATTCTATTTCTGCGACAATACTGTTTTGTAATTGATCGAATTCATTTTGTTTACTTACATGTATCGCAACGTTTTGATTTACAATGTATTTCATAGTGGTTAGTTAGGAACTGAGCACAACCATATTGACGCCATCGTCATACTTATAAACATAATTTGGTTTACATATGCTTATAGATAAAGCAACATTCTTTAAAAATGCGAGTACCTATTTCTTTGCCTTATTAAATTGCTTTTTGTAATACGTTAGTAGATTCAAATAGACGATACATAGAAACTTCCTAAAATTAGTACAGATATACGAGAATTATATATTTTACGGTTGATCTCAACAACGTCTTTACAATTGATGAAAGGAAATACTGTCCTTGCCCTAAAAATTACATAGGTACCTATGTCACATTCTGAGAAAAAATGGTAAATGAGATTTGGAGCACGTTTTTTCGTATGAAAAGACGATGTGACATGATGTCGGTCTTACCATGAACATTTATACCTATTTAAAATAAAATAGTAGAAGTATTAATTCTGTACATTGATGTATAAAAAAATAGGTAAGGAACGATATCCCCGTAAAATTCCTTGTAGTTTTAATACAGAAGGCGATTCGTTCATTTTATTTAATGTCTCATAATGAATACTTTCAGATGCATGGGTGAATAAATATCTGTAATTTAATCATTCGTTGATGCAACTGGATCATTAAAGAATTTCCAATTTAATGAATTGTAATGTGAACAGTATTTTCGCCATTAAACAACACGATTTCTGGGAAAGGATATTCAACAACAATGAAAGTCACTGCACTAACAATTTTTAATTTCATGTTTCATTGTTCAAACATCAGTTCAGACCGTATCAAACTAGAACGCTTGTGATTGGATGGATATGTAGAATGAAAACGTTGGAGAGCCATAGAAAAAGGTATCGGCTGCACGAGAGTACGCCATCGCGGACATCTAAACAAAGGTCTCTTCACTGCGATGTTCTCGAACAATTGTAATCACAGCACCAGCGTGCGCTATTTCTGGTTCTATTTCTAGTTCTATTTCTATGCAATCCCAAACAAAAACAAACGAAAACTGCAATCTAAACAATGTCACATTCATTGTACACGTCCATTCACCACATGCCACTCGAGGATTGCAACATAATGCGAGCACGGTTCGCGAAGTCAAAATATTTGAAACTAAATTATCCAATTTGGTTTGTAGCGGAGTTTACTCACATTTGTGAAAATCCAGTGTTCATTCTAATAACCGGCCAAGAGAGGTTAGGATTTGTTCTTTATATAATGTTGAAATAATAAATGCATAGATACCTTTAGCTAATCAAATTCAGTAAACACTTTTTGTCTAATGTCTTTGACGCTAATGACACATACTGAAGACATCACGCGTTTCCATTAAACTAGGCAGTACGCTTTACGCTTACGCGACAATCGCCGCGTCGTGTGTCGCGGAATGCTGTTCGTCAATATGAGCCTCTAAGATGGCTTGAAACTAGTCGAGTTCCTCGTCAAATAGCTACGTGAGTAAGCCGATAACATATAATAATTAATTTAGTAATTACGTTGTCTAAGATGATATAGGCATCTGAATAAGGCTAAGAAACCATATATAAAATAGGTATGGTAAATCCAACAACATATTTGCACGTAATGGCAGCATTTCATAACGAAAACAAGATTTCTTGCTTACAGAAAGTACTCATCTATTTAGAAAAAGGTTTCACACGCTCATCTTGCGCCCCGGCCATAATATAAGCATCTAAGTATTTACACCCTCTTACCCTACACACGGTGCGGAATTTCAATTTGTAGCACATTACGAGAATACGAAATAAGTTCAATAAATATCGATACTGATATAATAAAGCTACGGGGTGTATGTTGGTTTAGACGCGTTTATCATTGCAACCACTGTTTAGATTTGTAAAATATTTTTGAATTTATTTGTAATTTCTTATGAATTCTATCTTTCGGACGGAATGAAGGTTATGACTCTACAAATTTTGACTGTAGACGTTGTGTTTCAAATTAGCTAAAACTCTTTGTCAAACATTGTAATAATATAATCTAACTTTAATAGTCGCAGATAAAAAGCCAGCTCTGTACTTACTCATCGTTTATTTTTAACCAACGACGCAAAAAGAGCTAGGGGTGTTATAAGCTTTTATAAAATTAATGTTCTAAATATAGTCGTGTACTTCGTTATAAGAAACCTCATGAGTTATGGCTACAATTAATATTTTCTTCGAAGTCTTTCTCTATTCATAATTCTGGCCAAAGATGGGAAGCTTTCTTAGATTTTTCTTCATATCTATATTTTAATACATTGTCTTTTATATAATGTTCGTCGGTATCAATCATCGCTTTTAGAATGAATCGTTAGGCTTCTTTTAATTAAGACGCTTGTATTACCGTACGACCGCCGCCTGTGACGATATAAAGAAAACATAATTAAAGACTCGATCCTAATTTAATATTGATAAAGCTTACAAAAATATAATGAAAATCTTATCAATGGATAACTTAAATGCTTTTGTAAACATTGAATGGAATTGAAAACAAGACTACGAAAATTCTGTGATTTTTTCATCCAGCTTGATGAGACAGATACGGGTCCTTTCAAAAGGTTTTTATTCGCTTGCGAGACGGCATTGTTCAAAAATATTTCGCAATAAGATTATTACTTTGCTTTTATGAATATTCATTTTGTTTAGTTAGGTTTAGAGCCATATAGATCTCACCTCATATCTAGACTATTTTTTTTTTAGGTATGTATACAATTTGACAATGAATCGACTTAAAAATTGTGGATGTAGTCTGAATGTTGTTTAGTGAATAGTGTAATGAATCATAAGGTTCGCAACTTTATTTAACACATAGAACACGGCGAATCCCACAAAGTTATCACTGTACTAAAATAACTACCATAATTATTATTACGTATTTAAAATGTGGTCAATTTCATTAAAATGCATATTATGTATGTTCTTATGTAGGAGCACACGTTCAGAGATTGTTATTCCAAGATAAAGGTTATAGTGCTGATGGCAGACGTTCAACAAAGCTTCGCTAAAACGCTAAATTGCAAAAATTGCTGATTTAATCTATGAAAAGCCTTTGCTTCTCTTCTGCTACAAGCCCCGGTCTTTTGATATGCATTCTACCATAAAGGTTATGATACTATATTTATTAATAAAATTAATTAAATGTCAGTTTTACGCCCCTGTGGTCTATCCTAACAAAAGGTTATTTAAATAATCTAAAATTATGAATCTATATCCAAAGCTTGTAATTCGAGGAAAATCTGTTTATATGTAGATCACATAAATTATGGTGGTAGGTAGAGCCACGTGATGTCGCTATACAATGTACATCCACTTTTTACCATTCGTGTTATAAGTCCCATGTAAAAATGGATGAGCCTATTGCTACAATTTCAGACACCGGGCTACTAATGTGAAATTTACGAGAAAGCGAAAAAAGTTCAATAATACTTTGCCCGACCCAGAAATCGAACCTGAGACCCTTTGGTACAATATGAACATGATACCTAACTGCTCCGATTGATTGATTACCCAGAAGAAAAGTTATGCAAGTATGACATTATTTTTCTTCCATAAAACTTCTAGATTATGCACAAATCTTAGAATTTACCTACAAAATCTATGTGGCTAAACCAAATTCATATTACCTGACATAGTACGGCCTTGATTGCATGTTGTCTGTTGCTGACTACACAAAGGTAGATAAATAATAATTACGAATCCGAATAGGAACAGAACGCGAAGAGATATGGGAAGGATACAAAGATAAACTCCATTGTGTAAACCAATTACTAAATAAAGTAAACGCTAATTATTGTTTGTGACGTTCAATTTACAAAACGATATTGCGTTGCTTTGTAATTAATTAAAACCTTAGATAATATCCATTGTTTGTGATAATGTATACAAAATCGTTCCTACTTATACACAAAGAGAGCATAGTACCGTAGTACGTTCCTTCAGTTTTTCTTTGAAGGGGGAAAATCATCCAATACCTTTTTCCGTCTTGGGGTCTTACTGACTAAAAACCACCCCGTTCCTACTCTTGTTTGTAACCCGCTAAGTAGTCCGCAGCTCCGGACTTTTTTTATAAATAACTTTGTTTTAACTGATTATAGTAACATTAAAATTTAACGTCCACTGTCAGCTAAAATAAGTTTAGTTACTTATCTCGCATAGTTGAGCTTCTTTTGTATCCACCACAAAGTATGCCACCTACACGGTGCGATTGCCACTATTGTCCTCACGATCACGCGACTGTTGATGTGAACAAATACAAAACATCAAAATATACGTAAACTAGCGACCCACCCTAGCTTCGCATGGGTGCAATGGCGATGTATTATACATACAAACATGGCATTTGTATCACTCTATCTAGGTATTAAAAAAATCTGTTACGTAAGTAGTTTTAAAGATTTAAGCATACAAAGGGACATAGGGACAGAGAAAGCTTTGTTTTAAACTATGTAGTGATTAGTATACAGTTACAAGTTTTAATTCATTAACTAACAAATAAATACGATATTTTGTTAAAACTTTAATTTACTTTGCAAATTAGACCGTAGCGTTACATTGTAAATGGGCAAACAGTTGACTAACGAACTTGTTTGCCTTGCGATAGATTAATGTCCCGTCGTAGTGTTGGTGACTGATTGCCCGCCTGCCAGAAACATGCGTGAACTTAAACCACTGTTTTTATTTATGCAACATTTTTAAAATCTTTACTGTATTTGATTATATAACAGGTACTTGACTTTGATTCATTGTTGGCTTTGTTCTTATATAATTTATGTCGTTTGTAATAGTGAGTGAGCTTAGTGAGCCTAAGCTCACTCACTATTAGATGTGACTAATGACATAAACATAACACAAATGGTGAAAGTGAGTGTACATTGCATAGCGACATTATGTGCCGTAATGTGCACCTCTGCCTACCCCTTCCGGGATAAAAGGCTTGACGTTGCTCAATTTATTTAGCAAACGCTTAAATCCGAAATAGTATTGGCTGTATGGATTTCTGTTAAAAAGTAATTGCACTTTGCACCTATGGCTACTCTTTTGAGATGATTTTTCCCAACATATCGTAATATTTCAGGTTCTAACATATCAAATAAGAGTGTACAGCTTTTCAAGTGTACCTGTGAGGATCAGAAGTGATAAAAATATCATAAAACTGAAACTGCGTCATCATGCGCCAGAAAGCATTTGAGAAAATGCATACCTACGTAATATTTTAATTAGATACGTCAACTAAAGCAATAAACATAACCACCTATACCTACGAGCTACGCTATTCTGAACAGACCTTAAAACTTTTTTACTGCAGTAGAGAACAATGCCCGTGTGATTTTTACAAGAGTAAACTTACGAAGGAAACACTTTATTACACTGTGTTCAGAAATTAAACTTTATTATTTAATGATTACTTCGTTGATTTAATGAAAATATTATTATCAATTTCGATAGTCCGACAGAGATTGGTGTTATGCAAATAAATGGAACCATTACGATTCCATGATTCCATCTACCGTTCCATGAGAAATGAGAAAATCTTTTGTGCGTTTTCCGTTTAGCAATGCATCTGTACGTGCTACCAAACCATTTTTTCAATTGTACTAAGTTTATTTTGTTTCGAAAAGCAAAAATGTTGCTAATAGCACCTGAACCAAATAAATACATACCTAACGATTTCATACGTTAAATAATACGCAATAACTCAATATTTAATGTGAAATAAAAATAGTATAAAAAGGGAGGGCAGTTAAATATTTTTACGAGTCAATAAAGTCAACAATGGGGCTGCCGTTAATAACGTTGCGAAATAAAGATTCAGTGGGAATTATTAAAAAAGGGCCATCGGCAACTTACGCCGGCATCAGCTTTACTTCTTGGTTTACTTTACCTTGAGCTGTCACTTTACACACCCTTGTTATTTAATGTCTACGTTCACAAATGTCTGTAATAAATATCTACGAACAAACATACTGCTTATAAATATCACAAAATACTTTGATACTTATCAGTAAAATACAAAATTACCCATATTCTATTTTCAATTGATAATAAAAAAAAAATACAGACAGATTATTATAGGCGTACAGAAACCAATTTTCAAAATGATAAGAATTTACAATCACTACTAAACGTTGAAGTTTTCTATGTAGCACACAGAAACGAAGATAAAGTGAAATGGAGCCATTGCAACTTACTTGCATAATGATCTTTAGAAGCGAAGGACTGATACAGAGAAATGGAAAAATGTCCAAATCTTTAATCCCTGGGATAAAGAAATCAAGGAAGACACTTTCGCATGTATTAATAAGAATAATACTTTCACCGCCAGATAAATTTAGGATGTAATCCAGTTGGTGGTTAATTTAGAAGGGATCAACTCTTGGAGTTTGTTTAAAATTGGTCGCCTGTATTAATATAATATCGTAATTAAGGGTTATACGGTATCTCTACCGAATTTCTGGATCTCTATAATAATATTGAGTTTGTGTCAGTCGTGTCTGATTATTTTAATTAGCAATTCACCTTTTGATCTAAGATAGGTACGAAGTAGGTCATTGCTGTAATCTGATCACCGTAGAAGAATTTTCTTTATTAAAAGATTGTACCTACTATGTAGTTTAAGCATTTTTAAGTTGCAATGCATTTTAAATCCGTACCATTTTTATATCATTGTAAAGGCTTATATTATGACTATCGTGTATACTAAATTAAATTGTATGTTTTTAGGCTTACTCATATTCATGAGCTGTCGCAGCGTCGCGTCATATGTTATGTGAGTAAATTGAAAAACATAATAATAAATCTTAATGGTTATTCTAAATTAATTTGAATAAATCTAAGGTTTTCGATATTATAAAAGTTCCTTATGGGATATATGCACCTAGGTCGAAAATAAGACTAAGTAAGTAAATTCTTTGATAAAAACCTTTCTTCGTGTACATTGTCTATTGCATTACATTCTTTAATCCTTCTATCTACTATAGTACCTTTTTGTTCCACAATGAGAAGTTTCTGAAAGTCTTAGGTTGTACCGAACTCATTTAGTTGCGGAGAAACTAATTAGGTCTTATGATGAATCTAGGTAAAACGAAACCGCTTTTGTAATATTTCTATGAAAACTTGTGAGACTACTCCCTGTTTACATGCATTAAACTCCAATTTAATTGTTCTACAACAATTTATAAACAAAACTAAATAGGTTGTAGTAATTCAAACAAGAACTACTAAGTGGATTATGATGAAATTTTGTTATTATCGTACTGTTAGTGAAATTATTTTAGTGTCGAAGATTTTAATGAGAACTTTTAGATTCCGAACATACTAGATGATTGTACATGTACGTTCATTTCTGGACCAATAATTCTTTTGCATCTTCTTATGAGCTCGCGAAAGGCGCCTTCGAGGCTTGTTCAGCCCCAATAAAATATGATATTACGTCAAATATGTAACTTTCCAATTTAACAGCGACCTGTCCGAATGATTAATCGATCAACCCTAACGTAACGCAAACTTTTGTTGATCGGTAAACAAGAATCAGTGGCCTACGGACAACTAGCCTACAAGTCAATGGCTTTATCGAAAAAAAAACCTTAAAAACAAATTATTTAAGGTCCATAATTAAGATTAATAGCCGCATTTCTCCTTGCTTTTCCGATAAAAATAGTTCGCAAAACAACTTTGGGTTTGTAGGAAAAGAAAAAAAAAAGTTAATCAATCATGAAATTTATTTATGTAGTGAAGCGGGTAGTGAATGACATAGAATAATTGTAAAGTCTATTGTTCGTAAGTACGTCTGCTGAGCCCATGTCCTTGGATTCCCGAACCAAGTTCTCAATTAAAACCAAGACTGAAGTAAATTCGGATATATGGTAATAAACGCGATCCTAATAACATTACTGTAAGAAAATTGGGTGTATCCTAGAAATGGTACTTACCTGAGTGATCGAGGTAATAAGAGAGTAGTATTACATAGATATACTCATTGAAACGTAATAAATAGTTACATCTTTTAATCCGGCAGTTGCACTTTTTACCTTTCGACCGGGCAAGGCGAGTTCAACTTCAGTATGTATAGTACTCGTATAACTACATAACAGTAGCAGTAAAATTGAACTGTGATATAATTAATTAGATCTTACTAATATTATAAAAGCAAAAGTTTGAAGATTTTGTGTTTGTGTGAATGTTTGTTACTCAATCACTTCAAAAACGGCTGAAAGGATCGAGATGAAATTTGGAACAGAGGTTTATTGTGGTCTGGAGTAACACGTAGGCTACTTTATATCCTACGGGAATGAGAATGCTAATTCCAAGTCGCAGGCAGAAGCTAGTAGTTAATATACTCCATCAAATAAACTTCCCTATATCTTTTTCTAGACTGCAGTTCTCCTTTTACGTACTTAAAAACGAGCGCTACCCGTTATTTATCTGAGAAATATCTTTACTAAAGTCCTTTTAAGAAAGATTCCGATCTCTCATTTTCAAACCGGTTTACTCCAACACTTTCCTAGATTAAAACTTAAACAACTTCATTTTATGTAAACATGGACGATGTTTAATCTGATGAAGGCACTGCTGTCGCTATGAATTATTATAAACGCACTTATTTATAGTGTTCCCGTTTCATTAAAAGTCTTAATCGTTCAGATTTATCTTTTAATCTTCTGCTAAGTAAATAAGGTTCATTTTATTGTTGTCTATAAGAAGTTCAGTATCATCTGCTCGTCAAAATCCACTAGGACTATGTGGTTGGTTAGACCCTTTCTTTGATTTAGGGTCGTAAGTACTTGTAACATTTGTCATATATTATGTAATCCCGAGAACTGAAACCGGCTTTACATGCCTACTGAAGCGTGATAGAGGTCTGAGGTGTATATGTAATAAATAATGATCACCAATCCTCTCATTGGTCTTGGAAAATTAATTATAAGAATGATTAACGAGGTAGTAATTGTATATTGAACTATATAAATATTATTTACATCCGAAACAAAGGTTGCTGCAGAGTTTTCAAATGCAACGCATACACAATGTTATAGGAAACATTAGGTACATTAGGTTTGAAAATGAAATAAATAATATTCCGCACTAATGGATGTAGCATTTGTATGTAATTGTTTATGTACATATTTAATACATTTATTGAAATGTTCTTTTTAATATCAAAGGGAGATAAAGATAAAATACACAAGCACAACCAGACGTTATCATTACAATAGAGCTTAGATAAAATAATTAAAATAAAGCATTCTCTCTCTCTTAGAAAAATATTAATTTAAAATTATAACTTTGTATTTCAAAAGTAATATTTTAATTATTTTATAGCCAAGTAGTGCTTTTAGATGGCAAATAGAAATAAAGTAAAACGTAAGTCCTTCTCAGTATAAAACGGTACAAAGGTCTGGCCCGCGATGTTATAAAAATATAACTTATTGCCGCTGGTTACTCCTTTACCTTCACAAAGACGTTTGCAGTATTTCGCACCGTGTAATCTCTTTTTCATAAAAAATCTACGTAAACCTCTGAATCCTTTGAAAACGATACCTAGCTACCTACCCGTTGTTTGGTAACTACGTAGCAGGGACGCTGTGAGTCTTAATTGAGCTCCAAAACATTTTTCATTCTGAATTTTAGACAAAACTTTATCTAAATTATTTTTATTTACTTCATACAAAGGGCAAAGAAAAGTGTATGCATAATAAACTTAGATAGATAAACATGATACATAGTTCATTGCCAGCTGTCTAGGGTTTGAGACAGTTGAATGTGACTATGAATATGGTAAGCCAATCTTATTAAGCTGAGAGTCTGCATATAAAGAACATCGCGAGATAATCATGGACTTATTGGTCATAGATATCTAATGCTTTATTTAATTATAATGTTTGTATTATTTATGTGCTACACAATGCGGTTTTATATACAGAAATTACATACAAAGCATATCTACTTACTGTGTCACACAGCTGCGTAATGAAAGTTTGGAAGCGTTATAATTCTCCAATTACAACCATGAAATATTTTATAGTCATCGTCCAACCGTAGCTACAGACGATATAGCGGGGCTCCGACTCAAAGCAAAAGTAGGAACGGGGTAGTTTTTTGTCTGTAATACTCTGATACTTTGTCCCGCCTCACCCAAGGCAGGGGAAGTCATTGGTCGAATGCGCCTTCTTAAAAATAGTAATTTTGAATAACCACAAATAATTTTCAATTGCTTGTCGTACCTTCTGCATTTTCTTTGCATTTGTACTTAACTAATATTGTATGTATCATAATAATATGTATAGCTATATGAAGTTTTCGGCACGAACATTAATATGCACCACGTAGGTACCTACGTGGTGCATATTTGTACATGCATATCCTAAATCCTGCGGTTATAGAACATAATTATGTATGTACAACATATTATAATGTGTTTAGTCCTGTCACATTAGACACGGACTAGTTCACATTGATTACTGAAACATTTGTCATGATGACTGACACCTGATTAAGTTTCTCTTAATCTATTTGCTGTTAACCTTTGGTGAATGACGATGAATATGTGTATTAATTCTGTAATATTATTAATTGTTTGCGAAAATCTTGTTCGTAATGTCATGGTTGTGACCGCACCATGTGCGTGTACCGGATTTCAAGTCCTAGGTCAGACAAAGTACTAGCGGTTGACGAAGCCTGCAATTGATTGATAAAAAGGCAATTCAAAAATTCATTGTTATCTGCGAACTTGCACTCATAGACGAAAAATAACATTTAAATTAATTCGTGTATTGTCAGAAATATACTCAAATAATACCTATATCACACGAAGTGCAATTTGGCACTTTGATTTCAAAGCCACGTATTTCAAAAGCATTCAGTATTTTTACCATAAATCCTTTTTTTTCCGAGCAATATCCAGTGTTGATAAAAGGAAAGAATAATCCCCCAAACGACACCAATGGGACATTCGTCTCTGTTCAGTAATATGTCTTACTTACCATGGCTTCTCTCATAGCAAGTATACAATAAATAACTGTAGCTTTGCCTTATTCGACTTCATCTAAGTAGAAACGAAAGTGCACAAGTTAGGAACTAGGAATATCTAAAATCCGATTCTGTTTGACTACCGAATCGAATTGATTTCGGTTTCGCCTAATCTGTTTAACTCTGGGTATTCAGTCTGTTTTATTCGTAAGGGCTGTTTAGGATTCGGATTGGTTCATTGATTTTCGGTTCACTTGCAGTGGTCATTCAATAAATTATAGAGACATGACGGTTGTAGTGCTGAGCTGAATAATATGACGCATTATTGTGTGTAGACACAAGAAAAATGTTATGGTGTTGGTGGCTTAGTGGAATGCCAGCTTTGGCATGCACTGTAGATGCGATCTCCGCAGCATTCAGGTCTTCGTTCACTCAACCTGGGTTTTCGTATCCATTAAGTACCCTTAATTCGTTATTTCGTTATTCCTCTAATAGGTGGAAACATTTCTATACTAGCCATAAAAATCCTAGCTATTAACTTCTAATATAAGATTTTGTTGAACCAATAAAACACGTGGAACAACTTACCCATAATTTTCCGCAGAGTACCGACCAAAAAGCAAAATATCATTTCATTATACCTAATATACTTAACGTAACTCAAAAGGAGCTTCACTTTACATAGAATTTCCTGAAGCACTGATTGTTAAGCTCACAACCTTTGATTTTTTTTCCTTCTCCTGATTGGATCTGGCCCAGTTACGATGTAGTCGTGTATATCTCACTAAACGAGTTCGTAGAAGCCTTCACTTTTCATTTAGAAGAATTTCAATCCAATTTTATTTCAATTTTGTATATTAATACAATGTTTCTGTATCCAAAATTCTACTACTGATAAAAAAAAACTGAAACTAGGGTAGGAAAACAAAAGCAAATTAAATTCGTATCAATTCGTATTCGTACAATCTGTTGGTATTAATTTGAGAAAAAAAAAGAAGCAGGATATAATTAAAAAAATCTTTTAATAACTAGTTTTTGAAAATGTAGTAATATTGGAAGAACGTGAGTGTGAAGTCACAGCTACGTGAATTCACACTTAGGTCAAACAACGTTGGCCTAGGTCAAATAATGGATTAATTATCATTTCAAACATCTTGAAACTTCAAACAACAAATTAAAATCAAATCTCAATTTTAATTGCTAGTGGGTGTCTATCACAGAGTCTGAACTAAACAAAATATAATACTAATTATTCTCGATAAAGTGTGAACTGAAGCAGAATTTCCGTTTTCGGCATAATAATTGTTCTTAGAAATTTAATTACCTAACACTTACATTACTGAATAGCGATAAATATTGAAGTAGGTATATATTTTCTAATGTTGATTTACTTATAGCTATTATAAAAAGTCACTAATTAGTTACAATTAAGGGAAAAGTTTATGACAAAGGATTTAATGAAATAATGACTTAATTAGGTAAGTAATTTGTCTAAGAACTAGCAAAAGTGAAGCCACATTAATAAGAAAATAATAGGATAATACAAGGGAGGGATTTTTTGTCGTGACAAAACGAAATCTTTTAATAAATAACAACGTTAAAACAGAACGATTACGAACACTTTAGATACATTGGGTTTATTGATAGAAGATACATTCGTAGATGACATACATTGATAGCTTTCACGTAGATGCTTTCGTGGACAATCTCCCCTTTCGGATGACAACCGCTTGCCTCAAAATATATTATATTGATACACATTACTATCCCAACGGGGAATATTACGAAATCGATTCTCTCATAAATGTATTGCGTGGTTTTATTCACCTTTTCCTTGTTTTCTTCAATTTTATGTCTCCCATATATTTCCTAATATCACAATGTGTAGGGAAAATGTCCTTGCGTGCGTTTACGGTGAATTATGATAGACGTTAGACTGATATCATAATGATAATTACCGTGCGTAGCTTGGCCACCTGATGATAGAGTCACGAAAAGAGTGAACTCTCCACTTTTCTTTTTGAAGTACAACACTAACGAGGTCATAGTACCTATAAACTAGACTCCTGGAGTCCCATCAACGTCCGTCTAACAAGATAAGCACGTAGTAATGAGATAACACACCTCACATAATTCCTCATAATATCCAGACTACCTCTCTGCTGTCCCCGAAACTCCCTGGTGCGTAATAAACCATGATTACGTGGGCTTACTTATGTACCGTCGCTCGTACACTACCAATCTAGTTTTATTTTATAATAACATGACGTTTCATATGGAATATGAGTATTCGGTACTCTTTACTTCTACGAGTAAGTCAAGCATCATTCAGGTGCTTACCCCAGTCAGACTTGTGTAATTCAAGACATAAAAGACCCCGATCTTCCAACTTTGAGTTTCGGTATACTGGCGGCCGTATTGGCTTTGCTCAAGTTAGGAGAGGTCGACTTACTTTGCAATGGCTATTGTGACTACACAAAAGTGTGGGAGAAACTTCAATAATAGTCGTAAGTATAATGAAAATCCTAGAGCAAATACGGACCTTATAGGAAACTTATCTTTGTACTAATTTTATTTTAATCCTCATGTTTATGTTCTGGTATTACAAGTAAATAGGAAATATATTGCATATTTACTTCCCATATGAATACACGAGAAACGTTACAATTTTAATTTAAAATCAACTAAAACGTAAACAAAAAAGCCCGATGTATAAAACCAACAGGATCAACCTTTCACGATCACAAGCGCTTGAATAAATATCAAACGGAAATTCCATTGCTAAAAAAAATTTTAGGATCCAATCTCTGTTTCAATTCCCGACGTAGGAGAAATAAAAGATTTTATTACCATTGTTAGTTGAGCCATAATAAGGTTCGTATTATACAGGGGATTATTATACGTACGTGTTTTCCATCCAACCACACAAACTTAATTATGGATAAGTGTCATTTATTTGACAACCGAACGTTCGGGGATTGTTAGTAAAACTAGTGGACGGACACTCTCATCACGTACAAGTATTACTCGGCTTATTGGAGAATTGATCGTTCATATCACGTTGGTATTATTTAGGCAACTTCTGAATTGTATTGGAATACGTGAAATATGTGGACACTGCTCAGCCAACCGCATAATGAATTAAAAATGTCTCACAAATATTAATAACCACGCGGGCCTTTTGCCCAAATGCTTAGATCCCGGGATTAAACCTACTTACATATTTCAATGCGAATATGGTAGCAGTATTCAGTAAATACATACATATGTATTTATAACAATCCAAATAAATTTATTTCACGTTCATTCAATAACAATTTTTTATCAAAGGTTTTACGTACTTTGTTATGGATAAATGAAATTCATATAAATTTCTTAAATATATACATTACAAGAATACGACAAGAATATTTGATGTAAAGTAGAATATAAAACATTATCTTTGATGAATAACGTAGTAGCTCGTCGCGTAACATCTAAAAATTAGTATGGAGATGTGTATGTTATATACAAAAATATTATTCATAAAAGGGCTCCCCTTTTCTAGGAACCATGTGTTTTTGAGTGGATGATGTGCTAGGGAACAAAAAGCCTCATCTAATCTATCTAATCTAATACTTTTTAACGAAAAATTCTTGTATATATAATATATAGAATCAAGATCTCGGAAACGGCTCCAACGATTTTCTTGAAAGTTACAGATTAGAGGTGTTACGGGTCAAAAACTCGATTTATTTAGGTTCCAGGTCCAAGAAAAGCTCGGTTCCTAAGATACAGGCAATAAGTTAATAATTTCTTCATAACCGACGACTAACGCCATCTATTTTTCAAAAATCGCTACGGAGCGAAGCTCAATCTACCAGGTACTAAATCTTTATACGACACAAGAGACCTTATGGAATTCAAGAAAAATCTATTTTAAAAAAATTACCCCATTTTAAATATGAGCTGTTAATTGAAATGACACCTTAAATAAAAGTCATTCGGTAACTTTTTGATTAGCACATTGAGACGAACAGAACCAGTGTACTGGGTACATTTTATAGGTACGACTACGTACCCAATTCGATTTGATCAAGTTGCGTAGTAAAGTCTGTGACAATAAAACTTTCTTATAGAAAACAAAGGAAAACATGTTTTAGCTGTTTTCAAATGGCGACGCACACTGGGGTTTGCTATAAGGAAGCAATGCCCAAAATCACATTTTAAAAATGTGGGTAATAGGTAAAAACTTGACGTATTATTATTGTTTGATAAATTTCACATCAGTTAAGGACGATATTATCAACACAAAGGTGATCTGTTTGCTTATATACTGCTGTAAAGTTCATTGTTTTTGCATTGTTGCTGCGTTTAAAAATGTTGAATACAGAATTTAAGTGATTGTTGCTACTGCCCTATTAAAGTTAACACAAAACTATAAAATGGCAAGTGGAGATCAAGGTCAGTACTAATAAAAATATGATTAAGATTGGACAAATTCGTTGTGTAACCTACCGTAATAATTTTTTACTTTTTACGAATAATTGTAGAAGCTAATTGGACGATATCTAAATTTCGCGCAATGTTCTTTTGGTATTGTTTTTAGTTTCTTAATAAAGAAGGTTTAGGGTGCCTAAAACAATAATTCGTTTCAAAAGAACATTGCGCGAAATTTAGATATCGTCCAATTAGCTTCTACAATTATTCGTAAAAAGTAAAAAATTATTACGGTAGGTTACACAACGAATTTGTCCAATCTTAATCATATTTTTATTAGTACTGACCTTGATCTCCACTTGCCATTTTATAGTTTTGTGTTAACTTTAATAGGGCAGTAGCAACAATCACTTAAATTCTGTATTCAACATTTTTAAACGCAGCAACAATGCAAAAACAATGAACTTTACAGCAGTATATAAGCAAACAGATCACCTTTGTGTTGATTAATATCGTCCTTAACTGATGTGAAATTTATCAAACAATAATAATACGTCAAGTTTTTATCCTATTACCCACATTTTGAAAATGTGATTTTGGGCATTGCTTCCTTATAGCAAACCCCAGTGTGCGACGTTAGAATTGAACAATTTTTATAACGAATCTAAATTGTGTCTCCCCGTTTTATACATACATTTATATGTATGTATATGAACTTTCTCACGTATTTGGTATTGGTGTAAGGCCTCATGGCTTCGACTACTATTATAATTAAATTACAATATTAGAAAATATTGTAATTTGCTTTCCCTGAAAAAAATATAATAAAGCGTTTTACTTATGTCTTAATTTGATTCAAGCGTAGAAATCCCTCGAAAAATTCGAGACACCAAGACACTTATACTTCTAAGAAAAAATTGACCAACGTAGCGACTACCTACAAAAATATTTTATTACATTATGATATCTAGTGCCTTTTGGAAACATTTCAGGCGCCATGAATTACACATAAATATCCTTATCCACACACTCCCCTCCGTAATGTATCGCCACACTAAAAGCTTCAGGTACGTAAGTATAGGTAAGTCCCTATCTCTAAGATGTTAGCTATTAATTTACTGCCCTTTGTTTAGAAGGGCCTAGAAAAAGTTACTTTGGCTGTAGCATTGTACTCGTATCTATTAACTTAGTAATGGTTATTATGTAGGTAGTATGTAAAAAGAGATAGTCTATGCTTAATGTTCAAAAATAGACCTGGTCTTTTTACCACTTAAAAGGCCTTCTAGTTTTAATTACCAAAATAGAAATAATTCTTCTTAGTCAGATTTAATATTATACCATTTTCATAAAACATAAATTATAGAGAGACACGAAACAATGGGCTCGAGTTTACCAACACATGTTACTTGTGGTAAGCGAAACCGCAGAACGTAGTATAGTCGATTGTCACTGCGCCAAATGTGCCGTTAATCAAATTAAATATTTAGGCCTTCCTGTCGTGTGATACGGATACCAGTTACGAAAACGATAGGGTTGACTTGTGCGATAAATAATTGGCTTATATTATGTTTAACAAGGCTCAAGATATTATATTAAAATTAAAGTAACAGTAAAGTATAACCACCGTACTCAGAGTCATATAAAGACTACTTAACTCAGTCCTTAGCAATAGTATTCGGAACAAAATTATTACTAAGGAAGGTTTAAGTAATCATTAAATGTCTCTGAGTGTGTCAGTAAGAGTGATACATTACACCAATCACCATTTCAGACTGAGAAACGGAGAATTTTATATTAATTGAATATCCCAGTACTACTGTCCAGCTCGTCAATTCCGAGACGTAGGTGGTTGTAATAAGAAAACTAAAAAAACTTTAAGATTTTTTTTTTATATCAGTAATACGTCTGATACTTATTTATTTGAAATAGAACACAAGTGGGTAGCTTAGATTAAATTTGATCTAAGTTTCAATATTATTCTAAACTCTGATCACACAGCGTTTAGCTTGAAGGAATATTGTTTTTAATTATACTGTGTCAGATCTAAAATAGATTCTTTGTTTCTATTTATTTTACGACGATTCTTTTATGGTACAAACCGGTAAACTATCGGACGAATCACCTGATGGTAAGCGATTTCAAACTTTTAATTAACATCGATCATCTATGGTGTCTAATTATCCTACAGAAAGTACATATAACTCCAAAATACACATTGGTACTTGCGAATTTTCGAAACTGCATTCTCATGCCTGACAAACTAGCGTCTTAAGCCCTCGGTGCACCACAACTGTCCTATAAGACTATGCAGTTTAATAAATATGAACATGAACACCCAAATCTAACCTAATTTGATACATTATGATGAATTATGCAGATCTATGAATACGATAACAAATTCAGTTATAATATACGAAATATTCAGGAACAAAGTAACAAATTGTGCTGAGAAATTACAGAATTACAATACATAAAAGTAGCTATCAAAAATAAATAACGGCACGCTATTATCATAACGACAGCCCAAGCAATATTGTCACATTGGTTTTGATAAGGAAAAACATAAAAATTCGACCGTATTTCAGCTATGACGTGCTAGTGACATTCCGTCTTGGGGTGGCAAGCCAATTTAAAATGTCCACTTCCTGGTGTAAAATGTAGAACAAACAAATACGATGCAAAATATAATTACTTTCGGGAAAACAAACGTCGGTACTCATAATAAATGGACGAACATAGGAACTAATTATATTAATTAAATTTAAGTATAATATCAACAAGAGAACAACACTGTAATTATATGTTGTGGAATATTGAAATGTAAAACCAAATATAAGAAAATGAAATCTGCATTTCTATGCATTGTTAAAATAATAAAATAAAGGTTTATTTGCCAACTAAGTAATAGGTAACTGAGTTTAATTTTATTAGATAAAAAAGAAAGAGACAAAAGCAGTAAGTATATTTGCACCGTTATAAAATAATGCATACAAGAACAAGGTATCCAATCATTTAAAACTAAATAAATAAGGAACACGGCGCATACTGTGTTTAACGAGTAATGCTTTCTACAAATTACACACTAAGGGTCATCTGACACAGCACGGATGCTACACGGCGTTTTCTGCTTTGGAAACAATACGAAAATGCTGTAAGCGCGCTGCAAGCTCGCGGACCGCGTGCTTACAGTCTTGTTATCTCAATGTTCTTTAAATGACAAGTTTATTGCTAGGTAGGAGCGGTGCCGTTAATATAGATATGTCCTTAAGAGATATACGACGTTCTTGTTAATATTACACCGTAGATCCTGCATTCAATTTGCAGATTGAACGGCTTCTTTTTCTGTTACGTTAGTTATCCAAAATTCCAGTAAATCTATCAAAAAATGGACCAATTGTCAGAGTTCCCACTCCTTATTACTATTTTATACTCAGACGAGAATGCCATGCGAGTTAGAAATGCACCAATTTGATAGTAATAAAGGCGTACAAAATTAGACTATCAATTCATAACTATAAGTTGTTTTTATGTTTCGTTATTTTCGGGTTAGGTAAATATAATACTGGTTATTAATCAATCTAGATTGAGGAGTTCTCTTTTAATTATAACTAGGTATCTGTTCTTCGAAATCTTTTCGCCTCCTTTGGACGATGACGAAGGAACATTCATTTATCTTTTCCTCCCTTAGCGATTCATCTTGGCGAAAGTTGGTTACATAGAATTAATTTTTGTGCGAGTTACAAATGTTACAATCAGACACGTGTTTGTTTGCTTGTCGTTTCTGTGATGTTTTGTTTGCAAATTGTTAGATACCGTTCTAAGAGCTACAATAGTTTTTTTTTATAATCAACGCTACGTGCTCTATATCTATTAGAATCAATACAAATAGGTAGCTGTTTGAGATAATAAATAAAGAAACAGTAAATAAAGAACTATGTAAACGTTTAGCTCGGTTCGCCATTCGGTTCTCCGAATAAAAAATATGATGTTCATAATTTAGGTCAAACAAGAGATTTGTGTAATTACTTTTAGTAAAGTTGTCCAGACAAACTCTAAAAAAGTCTAGTCAGCACTAAACCTTAGGGTGGATGCATCAAGCTAGCCCGGGGTATCAAATGTACCAACTTGAGGTTCACTTGTTTTTTGCAATATTATCTTTATCTTTATATAAATAATTCTTCTGTAAGTGTGACTGGACCGATTTTGATGAAATTTTTTGTGTGTGTTCAAGGGGATCTGAGAATGGTTTAGATTCACAATTTTGTCCGCTGGACAATGTTTTTTTAATTAATTTTTAATTTATTAGTAGTTGTTGATTTTGGAATGTTTTACATTGGATCCGACAAATTTTCAAATTAAAGACGTGTAGACAGGACAACGTCTGTCGGGTCCGCTAGTGTCTGTATAATTTTTCAACTTATTTTCTTTGTTGCAGATTTATGCCATGATCTGTGTGATCTCGCAATTCCAAGAGTACGTCGACGGCCGTGGGACTGCTGCTTTTGAAAACGTTGACCGGGTAAGTTTACTCTTTGAATATTAACCGATTGATTACTTATACCTCGCATTCAACTTTTAGCTAAGTTGCCTAAATCTAGCTTTTAATAAGGTTAAAATTTGTGTAAACAATGAGATTCGAGATTGAGTCTTATTAAGAGGATTATCTTGACCATACTCACGTTAAATTCCCCGAAAACAGAAAATACAATAGGAATCTGTTTGTAATTAGTTAAAATGACAACAACCAAATTAGGCCTTATTAGAATTCCATTCATTAGCGCACATCGTTTCAATATTAGCTAAGCCAAAATCCATCAATGTTCATACTCCAATGTGTTCATGTGCAATATTATGTAGCATCCAAGCCAATATTATGTACACAGAAACGTGTGTACGAGTAAAGCTCTAATAATTAATCATAGCGTGAGGCCATTGTTGCATAAATATCCTAACAGCATAATAAGGTGTAGCTTGGTACCCATTAGTAAATTACATATAATTAGAAAAGGACTACGATGTCGACATATATATTTTGATTTATCGACATGAAAGAAGATAAGAACAAAAACGCTGGAATAAACGTGTTTACGAGTTTCATGATGCTAAGGGATTTATCGAGGCTTTCTATCAATAAAGCCGTTTATCGCTAGACTAACCGAAAAACTTTTATCGGAACGATTGGGGAACGATATCCCTTAACGCAGTTTTGGTTCTAAAATAGTTGCCTAATTGATATCGACCGGACTTTCAGCGGCCGAAACTTGAAACTCGGAGAAATGGTCGTTTGTACACAATAACGACGTAGATACTCTGTGTTATTGTACCCGAGGGTATCGTTAGTGGCGCTTAGCGGGTAATGTCTAGAGAATCTGACATCCTTCTTTTGGGCCTAATGAGAATATAAGAGTGAATTTTCACACGAAATATCGGTATTGTTTATAGATGATTGTATAGTGACTGTTGGTCTCAAGTAGTGCGGACACGTTTGGCGGAGTCACGTCGGCCTACAATGCGGGTGGACGTCGCTCGCGGCTCGTAATCCAACTACAATAAGGCAGACACTGTTTGGTTCACTGTACGCCATTAGTCCTTTTGATAGCAGTTGGCATGTTAATCAATCAACCTTTGCGAAGCAACATTACGGCGTGTGTTGTGTATGAGATCGATATAAAATCGTACCATCATGAAAAGTTTGGGAGACGACCACTCACGATATTACATGTCAGTGTGGCTTGTCTTTAGTAATTTTGTTATATTACTTTCGCTTAACCATATTTACATTATACGTATAGATGGCATGTTTAGGTTTTTTTGTAGCCCCATTAGTCTAGTAGTCAAATGCGCTACTGTACAAGAAGTCTTTCTATTTATTTATTTATCTGGACTATATTAAATCGTCATTATTTAAATGGAACCACAGTATGAGCCACTGCTGTTGCACTCTAAGTCTCCTTCCGCGCGCCATGTCTGCATGGTACCCATCAGCTAGGTGGGTGGAGGAGTATGAAAGCTTTTACTCGTACCGTTACAATTTTCCCGGTAAGTGATCAGCGACTAAACGCTAGAATCCACAGTCTCTGCACTGTCTCCAATAGCAATTCATTTGAGGTTTTTCGTCTGCTAAACATTTTTTCATAAGTAATGAAAATACTTTTCCAACCCGGTCATCGAATCTTAGACCTTATTCAGCAGTCCTGCCAATCAATAAGGCTCTCAAAACTATACCTCGTCAGTTCGATCGTCTTTCATACATTTTTTTTTTTTTTGTTATTTGTTCTGGCAATAAAATTATAAGTGGATTTTTATGCAATGTTATGAAATGAACAAACGTTCTTACATGCCAATAAAATTTACGTGTATCAAATACTGTAATTTAGTAGTAGGTATACATTGTAACTACCATTGAAATTATAAACTGAATTCGATCGTTACGATGCTATTCCATATTTCTTAATGATTGCTGTAATAATAAAAAACACAGATAAGGGCTCTAATCAATTATCTCTAAGAGGATTATCGAGGACAAATGTCAGTCCCTTCAAGTGAAATATTGATATCCGGGCGAATCTCGGTAAGACTTATTTATTTTCTTCTACAAACTGAGAATTGTTTGATTCCAGTTGTGGTTTATTGGATTTAATAAACCAGGTAAAGTCAAAGTCAAAGCATTTATTTCAATTAATCCTAAATTAGGCACCTTTGAAACAACAACATCAAATTTAATTGTCCGTCAGTGAAGCTAGGCGCTCGTTCCAAAGTGTTGCTTCGAATGGAGAAGAACGAGCAAGAAACTCCACCATTACTCTTTTTACAAAAAAGATTTTTACAATATCTCTGATGCGTATGCATTATGATGCAATGCGTATGCATATACATATTATTATCGGCTTCTCGATTGTAAACGACAGTGGACCCGCATGACGGCTGCCGGACCGGATGCTCAGTGGTTTCAGATCGTATTTATCTACAGATTGTTGGGAAATTGCGTTACCACCGGCATAATTGTGCACCGGTAACTGTTTGATTTGCCAATCGAATTTGGCCAAATATTTGATATTTTTTCACACACCATTTATACACATACATCTTCAATTATATTTTGTTATTCAGATTCTTAATATTCTACTGCCTGTAACATAATTATGATATTTAGTCAGCACAAAGGAAAGGTGTAGATAATTAAAATAATTCGTATGTCATTTCCTGGTTTCACAGTCACAGTACATAAGCACAGGGTAAAATTAATTAAATACCAGAATATCAATAGCACATATCCACAATAATTTTGAATTAAAGTACCGTAATATTATAGGTGGAAAACTGATAGTCGAACTAGTCTAACGAGATATAACATGCTATTTTCATCCCTAGTGGATTGTGGCGACCAAATTATCGTCATGTTATGTAAACTACTAACATTCATCCGAATTAATACTGAACATACGCAACTTCGAGAAAGACGAGGACAACGTATCATTTATCACAAGGAATACATTATTTGTAATGCAAGTTTTTCAATTAAAATCAAATTTTAATTGTATTTCCATCGTTATCATATAGCTGTATAAATCATTCCATCAATAAAACAACCAGATGACTTCAGGTGCTCTTCCACCAAACATGTGCTATGTAGCTAAGCTACGAAGATCTAATAGCTAAGCTATGAAACAATGTGACCGTTTCCACCGATACTATGCTATGTAGCTGTGTGAGTAAACGTCCTATGAAGATAGAAAGTAGCTGTGCGAGGTAAATTTCGAGTATGCGATGTACCGATAGTAGGGAAGCCATCCATAGTATGTTTCTTTCCATATAAAAAATATAGTATAACTGAGTCCATTTCCTCCAATAGGTACTTAGCTATGAATATGATTGGTGGAAGCCAAACGCATCCATAGCAACGTAGCACAGCACATCTCTGGTGGAAAAGCACCCTTATTCATCAAATATCTCACAGACATAAACAGTATATTTCATTTTTGTTGTCGTCGTACAAAGACATCATTTTTTACATTTTCGCTTGGATGCTTACTTACTAAAGAAATACACAATATGCTTAGACGAAGACGAAGCCGTCGTACTTTTCGTTACCTACTTAGTTAAATTAAAATGTTGTATGTGTGTAGCGAAAGATTGTTAGTGCTTCGACTTGGAAGCATTCATTGTGGGAAAATAAATTCAGTGTACATTCCTAGTCTAGAAATCTAAAAGCTGAAAATGTCGTGTCAGGGAATTTACTTCAAATTTTTAAGTAAATTACGTACGTTTAAGTTAAAAGATTTGAAATGCAAATAGAGTGGCCAACCCAATCAACCCTTGGCGTCACAACTTAACAAAAACTATTTTCGAGAAAGAGCACCAGCTTTTCTACAATTTTAGTTCGTATTGCAGTATTTTCTCTGCAAGTTTTTATCAACAATTATTCAAAGTTATTCATGTAATAAAATTAGTCGAGTGTTGTGTTAAATATTCGCGCAAAGTTTACTTTACAGTCTAACGATATTAAAACATCAATAATAATAACATTGTTATTTATCTTTAAATTTATCAAACTGAATGAAGTTAGTTCAACAGTAAGTTCAAAAGTAAGAAAACTTTTCACTCAAGATTAACTAAAACTTGTCTCACCGTTTTAAAAGTTGAACAAACTCGCGATTAACATTAAAATTTCATTTTGATTTAAGACTATTTCATTAAACTAATATATTTTTCGATAAGGCTTAGTTTATGTCAGTAGAGATAAAGATGAATTCATATCAAATTCAAATTCAATATCTTTTAACTTTCTCAAAAATTATAGTTTGAAATGCAAGAATGAGTTGTACCACCTTTAACCTAACTTTTCGCTTTTTTGCCTAAGAACACGGTGCAGTATACGGCGACTGCTCAGCAGACTACCACCACCAGCTCTGCTCCGAGTGGACGCCGCCGCTCCGCTGGACGACCCATGCCAAGTCGCTGCGACCCTGAAGAATTCTCCGAAGCCCCCACCAAAGTAATCAGTAAGTTTCACAGTTTCGCTTTCATAATATTTCTAGAATAAATCATTTTTTCAGGGAAGAGGTTCCTATGAGTATGTGTACAGAATACTTTTGTTAAAATGATTTTATCGACGATATTTTGATGAAAATAATCTAAGGAAGAAGTGTTAAATAATAGTAAATTCTTATTATGACTAAACCGAACACCTGAACATTTATGTCCAGGTCTCAATGTCGAGTTAGTTACTGATACTAATTATAGTGCCACAAACTCTCTTGGTGGCTGTATTTGGAGCTAGTTTGTGCGTTCACACTGCAGTTCTGGCGACGACGTGATATGTTTAACTTGTAGTCTGACACCTTACGACGTCTTGGCTACCATTAATAATTAACCAGGGATCTGGATTCCAGCTTGAGCTTTCTTAAAATGGAATTTGCAGTACAGATTCATTCATTCTCAGAAAGACTGTTTTTGTCAATAACTTATTAGCTGCTGTTAGCAGTTAGGCAATACATAATATAAAACACGAATGTCAGTATTTATACGAGGTTGACAGAGCATTAAAAAGTTCAATCTCATTTATTCATTTATCGATTTTAGCTCCTAGACAAATATCAGAAGAAACAGAGCCACGACCTCAGACCAGTCAAAGTGCAATGCGTAAGTACAGCAATGTGCTGTTTGTGTTTTTGTAAAGAAAATAACAATGGTGAATGTCAAACACATGTGACCTAATAACGCTAAAATCTGTTTTGTCCTGCGTCTTAACACAACTCCAGCACAAACCACTAAACGCCTCCATAACACATTACACTGTGATGTCGTAAGTTTGTCACCACGCACCTTACTCGTTAACCAACAACCATGTAATAACAAACCGCAATACGAACAATCGCATCGAAAAACAAATCAAGCATGATCCCCTCGTATGGAGCACTCAATGGGAACGTTAACTGAGGTAAACATAACCAAAAGCGATATTTACTATACTAACCAACCCTTGATTCTTGAAAGGTAGGGAGACTATTGTGAAATTATTTTGATATTATATGTGATCGCTGGTCAGACATTACCGATTTTTAGCATATACTTAATAATTAACCAAAATTTAATTAAATTGGTCGACTTTCAACAATCTGCGGTCCCTAGCGATATTAACAAATATTAAATGGAATTCTTAAATAACATGTACTAATCTTATTCAAATTACTAACAATAAAAATTTATGATCCGTGTTTCGCTATGCATGCCTGAATCTCAACAGTTTTAAGGTTTTCCTACTAACTTTCCCTTGTTCATTCTGATATCCTTCGTGATTTTCTTAATAATATTAGAAAACTACTTATTTAATTTAATAAAACTGCACAGTCAGTTAATCTGGTATTTATTTGAAATTAATTATAAATTCAATCAATAAATTCATTAAAAATAAGTGTTAAGTAGGCAATTATGAATAATATGATATAATGACTGTATAACTACATTTTTGTTATACTTACAAATAAAAATCTGCGAAAAAAAAAACAATATATGAAATCGCCCCGGAAATGAACAGTCAGAGATATGCCCCTGACAGTTTGTTTCCGGACTATTATTACTATATCATAAATATTGTTTCAGTAACTTTTTGTAATAAATAATATACCAACACACATTACAAGCCGATTTATTGGGCATCACAGCACATAAAATCTCTCATCATTTGTAGTCAACTGTACAGACTTATCAAGAAAATATAACATAGTAATGCAATAAGGGCTAAATTAGTAATTTTATACTACATTTATTTATTTTTATATCCGCGAAATTTGAGAGTTGGAACGACAAAAATATAAACATAAAAGTAGGTACTCCGAATCTAATATTACACAGCATTAACTCCGGAAATGAGTCGTCTCTAGTCGAGTGCCACTGGTCCGCATTATAATTTTGTTGCGTACATTATATAAGTTACGAATCTCGTTGGAAAAGTTACGTTATAAAAAAACCTGAAGCGTACGAGTCATAAATCATGAATTTTCTTTCATACTGTTTGAATTTTTATACGTGAAAGCAACAACTATGTCGAAGTATGGGAAAGTTTTCGCTTGTGGTACTGGAAGAAAATTAAAGTTAGAATTGATATTTAATGATGATAGAACACACGACATAATATCACGCTCATTTTTCTCAAAGTGACATTTTGGTGGCTATAGACACAGTGCTCATAATATCCTAGTTATGAAGATAAATTCGAAACACTTCCAAATTTTCCAAACGAGATACCAATTATTGGTACACACTTTGACCAAAAAATCATAAAACTACTTATATTATATGTATCCATCCATCTTTGGTAGGAAAAAAGAATAAGTCCCGAAATTAATACCGTGCGTGCAATTAATAAGCTTTTGTGATAGTGACATCTTGTTTCTTTATAGCACAGAGGAACAAAAATCTCAAAGGAAACTGCCTACAACCGACTATTGGAATATTTATATGCAATCTGTATAAATTAATGATTATTGCTACATCGATGAACTCACAAAATATGTATATTACTAAGTAAATACATTTTGCATCGAATTTCTCGAATCACGTCGATTTATTACCTTTTTGTCAAAGTAAAATCTGTTTTTACTCGTTTGTCGTTTAAAGTTGCGACTTTGTAAATAATAATATGTTTGCTGCGTTCGGCACGTTTGTGCGGTGGGTATAGCAAATAAACGCAGCACACATTTCACTTTATTTTCACTACATATTACATTATAAGAAATAAAATCTGTAGGTATTATGACTGTAGTTACTTACTTTGTATTTCAGTAGCATTTCTTAATTGTTAAAAAAATCGAAAAGGTTTTTATTGTGAGCCGTATTTGCGTAATCACTATTAGGTTTATTTAACACAACTTATTTATTAACAAAGTAAGGTTTAAAAATTAACCTAGAGTGTCCTTCCAAATACTTTAATTTCACAATCTTTGCTAGGCTACAATAATTGAATCTCAAAAAATTTACAAAAGACACTAAAGCCTACATGATATCAACAAGATGACTGAGATCAGTAGAGTAGATCAGTAGATACTGGATATAAACAGAAAAATATAACGCTAGCGAGTTCGCGAGGCACAACATTGCACATAAACAGTAAACACACTATAAGTCCCATAACCAAAAGTAAAATCAGTTTACTCAAGGGTAACGTTAGCTTACCCTAAATTTAACGCCTGTTTACCCACGAGTGACGTCAAGTTACACATTGGAATTTTACACCTGATATAACTTTACTCCGAGTGTGTAAAAAGGACGAAAAAATATCCACCCTTCTGAATCTTAACAGTACACAAGCTGCCTAATGATTGCCATTGAAAATGTTTGTGGAAATGGCAAAGTTGAGTTGTAACTCTCTGCAGATCATTTAGACTTGAGTTCCAAGTTAACTCTTCGTAATATCTGCGAATCGAATTATGTGTGTAGAAGCGACAGCGATCAATTAAGGTGTAAACGTGCTGCGGCAGTAGACTCGTAATGGGAAACTATTCCGTTGATATTATTCGTGGAGGGAATGTAACTTGGGTGATTAAGGAGTGACTAGCATGAAGAGGTGTCTTACAAGTCGTTAATTGTAATGAGTTATATACCAGCAACCGTTAAGGCTTGTTCATACTCGTGGGTTTATCTTACTTCTTCCGAAAAACTGACTCTTGGTCTAGACTTCGTATACATGACTGAGAAGATACGGCCCTAAAACCAACATTCAATGACCCTTGGGTGAGGCGCGAGGGAGTGTCAGACTCTTACTGACTAAAACCACCGCGTGACTACTCCTGCTTTTCGAGCCGGAGCCCCAGTAAACCCGCTAGGTAGTCCACAACTCAAATAATAATCGACTAAGATTAGGTTTTCTATTAAGTTATCTGAGACCATAACAATAACATAATGTTTATTTTTACAGAAGGATACTTGTCCTGTCTGGCATGAAACACTTATAGTACTTATATTCCAAGTAGGTACTTATATGAGAAAAACAAAGGACTTGAATACCTTTTTATTAGGCAATTGGGTGCTCAAATTAGTACCTGTACTGAGAATTAGAGACACTCAATATTTTGTTATTTTATTACATATTATTGTAGGTAGGTACTTCAATCAAGAAAATACACGTTCTTTCTATGTTTTTTCTTTGAAAAGGTACAAAGAATCAATAGTACGATTTCAGTACGAGGTGCTTACGCGAATATATTACTAAATCTGTTCACACGCTTCCATTTCTTTGTAATAGCTACACGAGTCTTGTAAATATGCCTTTATATTATAATTTTGGAGGATAACGCCTGTAATAGAAACTAAAAGCCGGCTATTCAGATACTTGAGATTCTCATTGCTACGAAGGTCTGCAATGCCTAGCTCTAATACTATAGAGATTTAGTGTAATAGTATTTAATAATTGAAAGAAATGTTTCAAGATGTCTTTAATTACTCAGAAACTCTGCTTTAACGCCAATAAAAAAGCATCTCATTTAACCATTCGCTGATCAAGCCTATGCTTTACAAAATAAGTTTGTGTCGTCTATCGCCATATTAAACGTACATGTTTAAGTACTTATTAAAGGAAAATATTAGGTATTTTTACCTTTGTATACAAAGAACGACACAATCAAACAACGTTTACACGGCCTCATACCAATGTGGCGACACATGACAGAAGTCGCACTTACTGCTGCACTCAGAGTCATTTAATGATTACTTAAACTATTCTTTAGCAACGATTTTGTATAGAAAACAATTGCTAAGGACTGGGTTAAGTAACCATTAAATGACTCTGAGTGCGGCGGATAGACTATCGACGAGCAAATCAACTGATGACGGCATAAAAATCCTACATCGCACTTAAGAAGTTTACATGCATAAAAAATCCCAACGAACAACAGTTGGGTAGAAAGCCCGCCAGGCATGATCACCTCGCCTGGTCCGAGGATCCTCCCTTTCTTAGGGAACTTTACTCTCTGTTCCCTAAACCAACAGCATACACGTGCGACACCCATTCTCGCTCAGTATATTTACAAGGTGCAGGGTTCCTTAGTAAATGCATCTTCATTTCTGAATATAGCCAGGTGCAAACTTAGATACCTAGTTTCAAAATAAGCTTCATGTAAAGCGAAGCTTGGGTGTCGTGTAATGTAGAGGACACGTATATTTCCTAAATACATAATATGTTAATTTAATATCTTAATGAAGTTCTAAAAGTTTAAGGAGAAGTTGTTCGTTTGCTTGGTATGTTTAGACATATCCTTGAGCAGCACCTTTTAGTTTGAGCTGAATGCAAACTGCATACGTTATATACATTAGTTTATTTACAGGCTACTTTCAGTAAAATTTTGATTAAACTTCCAAACTTCACTACATGTATAGAGATTTTGTAAGAAATTTTAACATTTGTGTTTGTTTCGGTTTCTTCTCCGAGTATAATCAGTTAGGGAATGCCCCATCTGGTTTTGTGTCTAAAATGTGATTGCCAATTTTTTTAAGTGAACATTATATTTTACGATTTACGTACCTGAAAGACGACCGAATTGAGTAGGAACCATTTTTTGTTTTGACGTCCATTTCTCTAACTAGTGAGAATGTTATCGAAGCGTCACAATGCTCAAAAAAACAAACTTATGGATACCACTGACGGAAACTTAGTTTCCCGATATCGCCTTCTTTACATAATTCGTGGAACTTACAAATAAAAAGATTTGTAAATTCTCTCCTAAAATTAGGATGACAGCCAAAGTTATCGACATAGCCCAAAGGATTAGTAAGCTGAAGTGGCAGTGGGCCGGTCACATTTGTCGAAGAACCGATAACCGTTGGGGTAGACGTATTCTAGAGTGAAGACCGCGTCTAAGCAAACGTAGTGTAGGGCGTCCTCCAGCTAGGTGGAGTGACGATATCCGCAAGATGGTTAGCACTGCTTGGGTTAGAAGAGCTCCAGCGGTGGACGAATACGGGCTGATGATGACGAGGGTGAAACCAGTTTCCGTCCGATTGGTTTTATTGAAATAATCTGTGTTTAGAAGTAATCTCTAAAGGTTTTCTATTACTCACACCTTAATTTATTGCACAAGCTCTTTGCCAGATATCTACGCTTTAAAATACTTCCTTATCAGACATTCAAGGATTACTTCCAGCCCCTATGACCTTAATACGGCTACCTCATCACATATTTATGTTGATCGGATTTTTACCCTTAAGAGTTATTTTGGCGTGAGACTTATGTAAATCTTTTAGAATAGGCAAATACTAGCAGATACAAAGGAAAACCGTTAATATTTTATGATACAAAGAATTTTCTATAAATAATGGGAAATTAAAACCAACACGCAAGCTGAAATAGACGTTAGCGAAATTGTGAAGCAATCCACGGTGCGCCAAAAATACTTAAATATGTATCATCATTAGGGGAAGCTTTCACATGCACAGTTGTGTCGTATAAAGAATAATTAATGTGTTAAGTATGTTTTAATCACGGTTTTAATAATTAGGAAGCACATGTCTGTTAGCCACACTTCGTCAAACAATATTACATGTCATATCAGCATCTAACGTGTCGTCCTACAGCTGGTAGATAGAAGCGTACTTAGTAGTAGAGTATGTGCTCATCACCACCAAGCAATAGGTGATTAGTTTAATTTTGCAAACAAATAAGTACCTACTTCTATTTGAATATCATTGAAGGTCGTGGCGACTTGGAAATTAAGGCGTTTGTTTCACAAGTTCGGAATAGCGGCATCTTAAATGGCAAGTACCTTTCAATACAAGTAAAATATAGCGAAAATTAGCAGTGCCGTCACATTTAGTTCATAACTTAATATTTTCACGGTTCCATTCAAAGGTCGTGATGGTCCAGGTGTGGTTCGAAATAAGGGGACTCAAACTGGCAAGTTTTTTAACTTTTTCATATTCAATTGTACGGTACCTACTCCTGTCACCCATACTACATCACGAAACACATAAAGTATTAAATAATATGTGATAAAAAAAGTTTTTAATATTTTGAAAAAACCTATATCGTAAAATTTAAGCAGTCGGGACCCATTCTAAATATAAAGACTTTGTGAGGGCACATACGGCTTGCTTTCTAGAATGGGTCCCGACTGCTTAAATTTTGATTATCTTGTTTTAGGGTTTTTTCGAAACACTTTTTTTATATTTATTTTTAGTTTTATTATTTTTTCATTTTGATATATCTAGTGTCACTCTGACAGCAAATACGAATCAAACGACCCCTATAAAGCGGAAATCCATCGAGTCGTTCAGGCTAGAGAGTGAGCAATATTCGAATTTGGCGCCAAAAATCCGCCATTTTGTTTTTTTATTATTTTTATATATTCAGTGTCACTCTCACAGTAAATACGAATCTAACGACACCTCTCAAGTCAAAATCCATCAAGCCGTTTAGGCTAGAGAGTGAGAAATATTCGAATTTGGCGCCAAAAATCCGCCATTTTGTTTTTTTTAATATTTTGATATATCCAGTGTCACTCTCACAGTAAATACGAATCTAACGACACCTCTCAAGTCAAAATCCATCAAGCCGTTTAGGCTGCAGAGCGTGCCAAACAATTATACATACATACATACATACACTCGAAAAACATAACCCTCCTTCTGGCGCAGTCGGGTAAAAATAACGTCGACCCCATCACATAATAAATTAAATTAAATAAACTATTTATAATATTTATGAAAAATTGCACTTAGCACTAAGCTAACGTAACATGCACTATTTTAGGAACTGAAAATTATTTTTAATTAATTTTCTAGAGAACATCTAATATCAGCAGTGATGTTAAGAATTTTAGGGTGAGAGAATCAAAAATATCAAAAATTTTAATCTGAAGTGGCAATAATACCTTAACCAATCAGTATCAATCAGCACACACAGCAAATCAGCACAAGTAATTTTTTGTGATATATTATTAAAATATATGATGATTAGATACTATATTGTTTATTATTAAAGGTAAGGACGTTCCTGAAACTAAGAAAGGAGCTCAATCTCGAAGTCAATTGATGCTGCATGGCAAGTAGAGATGTACTTCTTGTATTAAATCACATTGTATTTATACGTTTTCATACAAAAAAGTGTAAGACAATAGCGCCAGATGCTACATTCGAGTCCATTTACAACTCTAACAAAATATTACAATATTTACGCACTGTTTGTTTGCAATAAGTCTTGAGACTTGAGAATTCTAAAAACTAAAGAATTTTAATTTTGTCGTTAAAGGTCCAGATACAAAAATACCAACTAGTAAAGCTCGCGCTAAACGGACATTTGGCAAGTAACATATTGAATTCACAATTATACCTATTTCAATTCAGTAGATACATAATGACATATATTAGGTATAGAAAATACAGACGTGACTATGAATGCGACGTATTCCTCTCGCGAAGTAATAATACAACAAATTTCCTACAAAATTAGTCCAGAGATCCCTTGTCCGAAAGTGGCTATTAGTTTCTGCGACATTAAACATTTTTGATTTTGGTAAAAAATCCCGAATTGACTACAAAAACATCAATAAATAAAAAAAATACTAATTTGATTTAGTTTTTATTGTTTTCATCAGTTGCCAATACATCAGTTATCATTTAGACAGTCTTCGTTTAGAAATATCATTGATGTTTTTGTAGCCAACTCAAAATCAAAAATGTTGAATGTCTCAGAAACTAGCCACTTTTAGACCAGGGATCTCAGGGCTAATTTTGTAGGAAATTAGTTGTATTATCACCTCCCGAGAGGAATACGTCGAATTCAAAGTCACCCTGTATATTGGGAATCTGTGAATGTAAGATTACACCTGTTGTTTCCACAGAAGGTAAACTGCGTCGGAAGTTAATCATGAATCCGTTATCAGCACTGATCAAAGGTAAATGAGGGCTTTCGTGCCTGATTCTGCCCCCAGGGGCGCTAATGGCAACAGAGGTCTCTCTGATCCAGTAGAATATTTACGGATTTCTAGTCTAAATTTTGAACCGCAATGACAGTCTAAATCTATTTAGTCCGTCGGTTAGGTAATGAAAAAATATTAGACACATTTTGTCATATAAGATAACAATACTTAGATAAAACGAATCAAAATTTAGAAATCAAATACATACGTCATTTCTACGTATAAAATGTACCGAGAAGTGACGTCACGCCATATTTCAAATCGATACATCTTCGAAAGTATTTGTTTCCGTAATAAAATAAAAAATATGTGTCTAATATTTTAAAATAATCTACAAGACGGACATTATAGTCATCTACCCTATTGAACAGACCATAAGCACTTTTAGCGCCATCTAGTGTGCACAAATACGATAGCCCACATTGCAGTAAATATCTTTACAATATTTAAATTTAGATAGATTATTTATTATTTTATTATTAAAGGTCGTCATGGCCCTGATGCTAAGAAGCAGATAGTTTCTCAAGCTCCGTGCAAATTGACACAACCTGGCAAGTATCGTCATTTTATTTATGTAACGGCTGATTTGACAATTAGGTATATCATGGGGGCGATACAATTGCAATTCACTTAACAAAATTAAAAACTCTAACTGCCACACTCAGAGATATTTAATGATTACTTAAACAATTCCTTAGTAACGATTTTGTTCCGAAAACAATTGCTCAGGAATGGGTTAAGTAATCATTAAATGGCTCTATGTACGGTGGTAACTGACTAAAACTTCAATATTATTTTGGACCATTCCAGTATTTCCTGGAAAATCAGATGGCCTGGTCTAAATTATCTTTTAAACTGAGATGTTGATTAGTAGTTGCTTCCAAATACTTGTTACTTATTAGATTTTTTTATTATCGTAACCTCCACGGTTATGTCATTAAAGGTCGCGATAGTTCCGAAGCTAAGGAGTCCACTTCTTCAACTCGAGGTAGCGGGACTAAACTTGGCAAGTAACAACGAGATTTTAAAGTATTTTTTTTCAACTTTACTATCAAATGTAGCACATATCGTCAATATCAAGAATTTAATGCACGCTACAATACAACTTACAATCTACCTGTGCAGTTTTAACTGCACCCTTTTATTTATCCTTGATTCCATTCAGTTAAAACTGTACAGAACGGTTTGCTCTACACAGCTTACGATTTCACTGTTCAGTCGACCTGTACAGTTAAATCGTAAGGTCTGTAGCCGCTTTAAGAGTAAATTAAGATGAACAACAATTACAAATAAGGATTGCAAAATAATACTCGTACTAAGTAAATTAGGAATATGAATTGGGCTTAAGCAGCTGCTAATAAATTTTGTTTAGGTGAAACCTATATTTATTTACCTCGCAAATTCGTACGTCGTTTTACTACACTCTTGTCCTGCATTAACCTTAACCACATGACTAATCATTTTAATCTAAAATTAACAAGTTTTTATATTATAAGTGCACGTCCACAAGTTTTACCCAACTTCGAAAAAATATTAACACATCCAACAATTGCTAATGTAGGTAATGTAGTATTGATAACACAATTTGAAAACAACAATCTGAAGCTCTCTTACGGTATATAACATGATCTGTTTAAATTTTTGATTTAACTTGGACAAAATAGAATTAATAAACGAATTGGTTCTTCCCGTACAAAATTTTATCAAAAATTATACTTTAAAGTATCAAAAATACGCACATGATATGTATTAAAACTATATTGTAAGAAAATTGTAATTTAAACACGCATCAAATGTGTACGTTGCTTATACGTGTGTATCTATAGGTAGATGCATAATTAATATTATTTGTTTTTCATAAACAGCTTCAGTCCTGTCCCGACCAAGCCGCTCCGCCGTGAAGAAGCACGTACAATTCCCTGACGAACAAAGCTGCATCGAAGAAGCCATTGAGGCCCCTCAACCAGGTCCCAACGAGAAACCGGGTGAGAACATTTTCCAAATGTGCCCCTGCTCATACTATATCGTCCCCAGGTATGCGGTTATTACTTATTAATACATGCACTACGTGTTCACGGTAGAAGTCATCGACTCTTCATACACACGTCTCCGTTACTCAACTTCGGCGAAATGAATATGTAATATTCTTTACATAATGTGTACGTGACATCATTTGTTATCATTTTATAGTCTAGATTCTATGTAATCACAAATATTTATATAGTGTCCATGATCTTGAACGCACAAAAGAGCATACTTACCATTTGTAGTCAGCATCATTACAGAATGACATCATCTTCGTGTTTAGCTGGAGTAGAAAAATCTTCTGAACTTAAACATGGTCAAGTGCAATGTGACGTCTTTCACCAAAGCTTCAAGCCCATGCATGTAGATTACTATGAGGAAGGAGACAAAATCGAACATATCTATTCTGTATAAAATCTAGCGGTGTTATTAGATCCTCAACTAACTTTTCATGACCACATGAGAGCGGTTGCCGATTTAGGATTTATAATTCGCAATATGCATACATTTGATATGGATAGTGTTAGATTCACACTGGAACGTACCTCTCTGGTATGGATTCGTCATGAGAACGTGTACAATCTGATCATTGAAAAGGAACAAAAAGTATTCTTGAGGTTTTTGTACAAAAAACAGTTCGGCTATCGGTCATCGGCCCTTTTTCATTTCCCACTAATTATTTGTTTGGTCGGTATGTATTACCTTCGTTTTAATTCTGTTCAGGTAAGGCGTAATTACTCCTTGATCATCACGATCTGTAGGACGCTGCGAGGAGAATCTGACTGTCCAGAGATTGTACGTCAGGTGGTGCTGTTGCCAGGGTCCTCATCAACTTTGACCACGCCAGAACTCTTTATCGGCGGTACAAGAACACGTACAGTCTCACATGCAAATTCTCCTCTGATTCAACAGTCCGAGTATCTACCACGCCCAACTTTCTCTTGACCGGAGTTCACACTCTATACCTACTAATTTTTATTTCACATTTTGTATTAATTTTTTTACTATATTTTTGGATTTGACTTACATTAATTTTCCATTTTTGTGTTGTGTATTTGTACATTTGGAAATAAATGAATTGTACAAAAATCTCGAGGATGTTCTCCTATTACTCGTAAAATACCCGTTTCTTAAATCTTATTGGTGTTAGGAAAGAATGCCAACTAAAGAACGTTAATACCTACCGAGTAATAAACATAATACTTTTTTATGTTTAATTTACTCTCTTGTTACTGCTACTGAAATTTATAACCGTTTGAATCCTAAAACAAGAATTCTTTGAAAATTATTACATTTTTGTGCGTAACTTTCTTAATAAAACGACGTTAAGCCTGTATAAAATATGAAACTATGCAATAACTTTTCAGCTTCAATATGATTAAATATGAGCCCTGCAATTGAAATATAGTCGTCCGTTAAAAATTGTCTGTCGCGGATGATTACGTACTCGAGAAGCCCGATGCTCCTATTGGGAGCCACTTACTTTTATGAAATATTTTATTTATGGCAAATATACGTTCACATGGAAACTTTCGCCATACAGTATTGATCATAGATCTGTGAAAATGTCTGACTCTATAACTTTTTGTATTTGATGTCAACCTACATATCTTTTGAGCCCATGTATTAGGATTGTCTGTTATCTTGTCACTCATATCGGATTGTTACACAAAAAAATATATCTGTTAACAAAAAATCATCGAGAGAATATTTGAGTAGTAAATTTTCTTTGTGTGTTTTGCTTTATTTTCTATACCTACTTGATTATCATAGGTGTTAGTTGTTTGAGATTGGTTTAGGAATATTAAACAAATTCGTATAACGTCCACTATGCAAAATAAACTAAGTTAGTTTATTTTGTGTAGTTTATAGGTAAATTAATAGGAATAGATACCCCTTTAAGTAATTCTGATCTCTGCTTAAAGTTGAGCATAAAACGGTGGGTATGTTGTTGTAAACTGTTTTAAAACTATGTATTGTTTCTGACCCTAAAAGTACTAGTGGTGGCTGAACTAGTTAAAATCAATATGTCTTTGTAATGGACTATAAAACAACGTGTGAAACTAGGACTATTAGCGGTTTATTGTCATGAAACTTTTACCGACCGCCGTGTCGCTGCGCCGCCGTCGAAGGCAACAATTTTTCCAACTACTAAGTGTAAATGTAGAACCAAACCAAGGGAATCTAAATTGCCTGAACATTAATCACTATCTCATACGTCGAAGCTTCGTGATTTGCGATTTGTACGTGGTTTCCGTTAGAATAGCTCGAAACGCTTTCTTTAAATTTAAATTTAAATCTTTACAAGTGTTCGCCGAATGAAGGCACAGAAGCTATAAAAACTCCGAATTAATCTTAGGAAACGGAAAACAGAATCGAAATCGTACTGTCTTGGTATACACAATCACTAATTCCTCAAAACTTTGGACAGTAATCTTGAACGAACGCGGTAAATCTATAAATAGATAGACAAGGAAAATATAATCATATTCTACCATAGAATTACTATATACTGTCCTTATTAATTCTTCTTTCGTAAGTTCAGATAATGTACTATCTGTCTACCAGATACGGTATTCAATTCCATTTCTTTGAGCGAGTCTTTTCTCCGCGTCTTTCCTTACGAGTGATGTGTAACAAAATATTTGCCATCAATACGTATTCAGCCGGACAAACACTAGAGACGCGGCGGTTGATAATATGAACCGGTCGGCTACATGTTGACTGAAGTAACGCTCCAGTAAATAAGACATTCGATTGATATGGAACTACGATAACTTTGTTACACAATTATGCCCTAATAGATTTACGTAGACAAAACCCCAAGAGACAAATTAACATTATATTGAAGTCAGATTCTTTTATAATGTTGCTGATCAATGTATTCACGAAGATTAATCTTATTTAAATAAAGCAAGCTAGTCTGTTGTCAAAAGCCAGCCTCAAATCTGAACGTGCAGTTATAGAAAATTAGTCAGGAAGCATAGCTTTTCAGTAATATAATGGTAGACACCGCACGCCGTAACATCTCACCAATTTTCACAATTCGGAGGTAAGTTGTACGTTTGAGTACGAATAAGTACATTATAAATATTACTACTAACCGTTACTGTTAACTTAATATTAAAAAAGTTCAATTCTGAACTCAGAACTAGAAACACTGAGCAGACGAAAGTGATAAACCACTGCAGGTTTCATTCAATCACTCCTATTCTCTAGAGTACTACGGGAATGCCAGATCGAAATATAAAGCTAGCGCAGACTGCTAGAAAAGCTTTACACTACTCTAGCCCGTCAATACCACTTTATTATTTGAGTAAACGTTTGTCCATTTGAAAACAGGTATTTAGATTACATAGTACTACCATGAAACTTAAAGGCTGTAAAAATTGTTTGAAGGAATGCGACAAATGTTACAATTATTGTTATTGGTCCTTGGTATTGTAACAATAATAACGCGACAGTTGAGTAAACGAAATAGTCGACGACCTCATAATTCCTTCCTTTCAAGACATTCCTTAAAGAATGATGATTTCCCTGTTGTATTTTGATTTTTGTTGTATTTATTTGACTAATTTATGTTTTAAACTGTAGAGGCGCGCGTAATCTCCTCATTGTGGATGGAGCTGGAGTCGGAGGCTCCGGCGCCAGAGCGCTGACGCCGGCGGAGCGAGCAGTACTACCGGCCAGTTTCCCGAGCTCGGAACGAGCGTCGGAAAATGTCCGCTGCCGGAGTACCGCCCGCCGACGACACTCAGAAGGATTCCCTCTAAACTAACCGACCACTGGATGCAAGGTGAGAGAGAGGTTTGATTTTTTATATAAGAAACGCTGCTAGGGTTTTCTCCTGTGACTCCAGGAAATAGGCATGATGACATTTTTGAAAAACTATTTTATTATATCCGAAAATATTTAGTAATTGTAAAGAAAATCATATTTCGGAAAAAACACAAGATTTTTTGTGAAAAAATACATTTAAAATTTAAATAAAATTCCCACCAAAACGCTCCAAAGTGTCATGGCGTCGATCGTGACGTCACGTTAGTGTAAACATTAGATGATGCTCTTCAAATTTTCAGTTATTTGGTTAATTTACTTGTTAAACATATTAATACGAAATCATATAAGTGTTGCGCAGTTCCTATGTATACTACACACATCAATTAAAACTCCTGACAAGTTATTTGTTTTCATGCCATACAAAAAAACAATACGAGATAAGTGGCTTAAACTTGCAAGGCGTGATTTAACGGGAATTTTGCCCACAACACAACAGGTGGAATAGGTATCGTTTTTACTTAATCCGACCCATGCCTACACTACATAGGCTAAGTTAAATCATTTGTTTACTCTTACGTGACGTCATTCGCTCGATTGGCGTTCAGCACATCATGGCGGACTGTCGTATTTAGTGGTTTTATTTTATAAAAATATTAATTAATCTCGCTTAGAATAATAAAATAAATACTTGTTATGTAATCTTTTATTTACGTTTCATTCTATGGTTATACAATTTTAGTGCTTAATAATCACAGTCATCATGCCTATTGAAGCTGTAGCTCGTAGGTCGTAGCATTTACCTCGCAGCTGGTAGCGCGTAGCTCGTAAACTCGTAAGTCGTAGAGCGTATCTCGTTGCGCGTAATTTGTAACCCGTTTTCTCACTATTAATCTCGTAGGCGTGCAAAAGTTGGACTTAATTGGTGACTTAACATAGAAAGATTTTGCCACACACTCCGGGCGTCGGGGATCACGGGGTGATCTCCGGCCACGGGTCTGTGGATGGCGAACACGGGCAACTCGCTGTTTGACCAGAACCAGGCCCAAGGACCGAGCGTACGGCGCATCATGCGCATCATGTTCCGCGCGCGCCTCAAAGAAACAACAGATCAACATAAGTTTTTAAACTGACATGGTCACTAACACTATTATTAGAACTTATATGCACTGTTGCAAGCGCCATGTTCACGGATTAACTGAACCGAAATATCGGAAACTCGATAAAATGAATAAACATGGTAAATATCCCGTTATAAGTTCTAATAACAGATCAACAGTTGGACCCAGTAGGGATGATACCTGATGTGAAGCCGCGTAATGACTCAAAGCCATCTACGTTGTAACTAAACGATTCAAATGTCAATATTTGTGCTAAAATATTGACATTTGGATAATTATTTGTCTCTAGCATTGGTGTTGCATAATCGCTTTTCTTTTATATAATTAGACACACTAAAACTCAAGTAGATAAAGATTGAAAGTTTGCATTCATTATCATTACTACGATTACGATATTTACGATCAATTAAATCAGAACTTTATATCAAATTCAAATGATTTATTGCATTCTTTAATGTAGGTACAAATCGTAGAACAATATACAGGGTGTCCCTGAAATCGACGTCCAACAGGCACCAGATGATCGGCAAGGTTCCAACTGTTATCAGAAAAATATAAAAAAAATCGAAGTCCTACAGTTTTTAAATTACAGTTATTTTTGTGTTATTCTTCGAAAAAGTACACCCTGTGTCAGTCTTTTGATTCTTGTGGGTTGTAGCCACATCTTTATCTTTTCGTCTGTAGTCTTCCTTACATTATCCTGAATAGTGCTTCAGTAATATGGAATCATAAATTCTTAGCCAACTGCTTTAGATTGGAAAACAGATTTGTCGATTTCAGGGACACCCTGTATAAGTAACAAACAAGAACCCCGTGGAGCACAACAACAGAACTTATAAAGGAGATGTAGTACTTATAGAAAGACGAAAGGACGCTGTCGGTCAAAGGTTCAACAATTATCTGGCCCATTAATGATCAAAGACCCATAAGTTTGATCATTATACAACATAATGAAGAACGTCAATAGGAACGGATGTCGTCACGGTGGCGGAGATGAGCTTCACACTGACTTTATAGGTCTTCAAAGAATATAACTACTTATTAATATATATGTACTACAAGTCGAGGTATGCAATTAAATACTTACATAATCAAAACTTTAAGGTACGCTTCAGTAATCCCTAATTCCCGGGTACCTACTGAGCTAGGACTGACCGCAAGTCGCTCTGTCCTTGAACTGTTTTTTTGAGGCCACCGACCGTCTGGTAGCTGCCATTTAGTGCAAAAAAGAATTTTATTTTACACCTACAAATGACTCTAAATTTTTGGCCCCAGAACTGCTGAAACGTAAAGTTTTTGACCGCAATCACATTAATTTGCAGGTCTGTCGTAAAATTTCACTTCGTTTTTAGTGTTATTGCCAGGAATTATTTTAAATAATTCAGCTAGCTAGGTAGGTATTATTTAAAATAATTGGGTATGGGGTGCGGTGCCAGAAGACCTCCCCGTGGTGCACCCTGGGTACAGGTAATAGTCCCCCTAACGGGGGTGATAGGGTTGGAGAGGCTATTGCCTGTAGCAAACTTTTGGACGGGGCGGAAGAACCCGAGATGGGTTCTGGGGGCGGCGGGCTTTGTGCTGACACATGGCCTGCGCCTCCGAGGGGCGTCACTCCGCACGTCTCTCTGAACCTAGCAGAGAGCGTGGCGGAGAGGCAAGGACGGTGCTCGTTGTGCACTCACCCTGCCAACGAGCAGCATCGGGGCACAAGTTGTCCTCGATTGCAACCGTTGACATCGTAATCCGGGAAGAGCTCATAGTCATGTTTTATGACTCTAAACGGGACGAGGGTCTTGGCTTGATCGCCCGGACCGCGAGGAAGTTAACCTCTATAAAAAATTCCTCCAATACCAAGTTCTGGTGCGCGGCGAGGGTATGCGTGGCTGAGGAGTAGTGTCAGTCTCGAGCGCACCCCCAGCTAGGGGACCGGTGGACCCTCTAGTTGGGTTACAAATATACACTTACCCAGGTACAGGGGGCACTGCCTGGGTGGACTGAATATTTCCCCCATACTCGTGGGAACTGTATGAAGACAAAAAAATTATTAACAAACAAACCACCAGAGGAGGAGAAGGTAGGCGAGCTTAGCTCGCCTCCAGTTGTTTTAGCAGAGGGCCCGAGTGGCTCTGGTGCCCGTGGGGAGGCGCTGGACTCGTCCAGCAAGTCCCAGACACGGGCTCCAAGTCGGAAGGGATCGGACTCGGAGTCCGACTCGTCATCTGTGTCTGGCGTGAGCGTCATTTCAATGCGCCAGACAAGATCGAGTTTCAAGCGTCCCAGGACGGAGGAGGTTCGAGGATTGTCCTCGTCCTCGAACACGCAGGAGGCCCCGGCCCCACCTAAAATCCCCACGACTGCGCGGGGTAGAGGCAGGGGAAGGGCCAAGAGGCTGTCAGCCACTGCGCGGTCCAAGCCGGCTAAGCGTCTGGCCGCGGAGGATGCCCTGAGAAGTGGCGCCCTCTCAGACTCCTCTATAAAGGAGGTTTCAGACGCCGACGGTATGGAAGGCGAGCGCGGCACTGGGACGCTGCGCCAAATCGTTAGAGAAGCGCTCCGCCAGGTAGCTGGGAAAAAGTTCCAGTCTACCAAAGCCGCTCAGCTGAAGTCGGTGGAGGCCGAAATAATGGCGGCGGCCTTTGATGTGTGTCGAGTCCCCTCAGCGGGGAAAGTGCACCAGGAGCTGGCCCAAATGCGGCAAGAGCTGGTGCGCTTATCCGCCTCCAACGCGGCTCTGGAGACCGAGCTCCGGTCCACCAAGGCGGAGCTTGCCGCTTGCCGAGGAAGCCATCCCCAACCTTCGGCGGAGCCCGATATGCTCGGGCTAATGCGCAGGGAGATGACTGCTTTCCAGCAGCGCTTTAATGTGCTGGAGAGCAGACTTCTTCGTCCCTCGCTAGCGGCCTCGAGGTCATATGCGGCTGTTGCAGCCAGGTGCTCGACCTCCTCTGGTCAGATTGGCTGCGGTGCTCAACCAGTGGCGAGACCACGAGCGGCTCCTCCAACGAGGACCCCAGCACCCCCAGCGGTGCAGGCACCAGCTACATTGGCGGCGAACGCGTCCTCTGGACGCAAAAGAAGGAGAAGAGGTGCTGCGGCTCAGCAGGCTGAAGCCCCAGCCACAGGCGAGCCTACCCCACCAGCAAGGGGTCTAGACGGCAATGAGTGGCAGGTTGTCGGCGAGGCGAGGAGAGTCGCCAAAGAAGCGAGAAAGCGCCGCAAGAAAGCGCAGCGCAAAGAGAAGCGCGCTGCGGCCTTGCTTCTCGCCCCTAAAACCGCGGCTGTAGTGATAACATTACAGCCCGATGCGGTGAAAAGGGGCGTAACATATGGCGACGTCCTCGCCAAATTGAAGGGGGCGGTGACTCCCGCGGAGTTCGGGGCCCCTAACGGGTTCGCTATTAAAGCGACCGCGACAGGAGCCCGTTTATTGGAGGTCCCCGGCGCAACCAGCGGCCCGTCCGCTGACGCCTTAGCTGAAAGGCTTCGGGCGTGTCTCGGTGCGGACGAGGTTCGCGTGTCCAGGCCCACTAAGTGCTTGGATCTGCGAATAATGGGCTTGGACGACTCCGTGACGGAGCATGAGGTGGTGGCCGCTGTCGCCAGGACGGGAGGGTGCCCTGTTGACCAGGTCAAAGCAGGCACCATCCGTCCGGACAACTCGGGTCTGCGAACGGTAGTCGTGAGTTGCCCCGTCACAGCGGCCAACAAAATTAAGGAGGGCAAAAGGCTCCTGGTAGGTTGGGTCTCGGCGCAGGTCAAGCTGCTCGAGGTCCGGCCTCTGAGGTGCTTCCGCTGCCACGTGGGCCACCACGTGAGCGTTAAATGCACCTCGGAGGTTGACCGCAGCGACCGCTGCTTCCGCTGCGGTCAGCCCGGTCACAAGGCCGGTACGTGCACCGCCCCGCTGCACTGCGACGCATGTGCGGCGGCTGGCAAGCCGGCCAACCACCGGGCCGGGAGCAAGGCCTGCTCCCCGCCTACCAAACCCAGGGGCAAGGGCAGGCCCTCCGCCGCCCCCGTCGTTTCCACCGCCGCCACCGTAGCAGTCGCCACTGCCACCGCCGCCGCGGTAAGCGCCGGCTTTAATGCCGCCAGGGAGGAGGTTGTAATGGATTGCCATTAATGCATCCATTCCGCCTCCTCCAGGCGAACATCAACCACTGCGCCGCTGCTCAGGATCTCCTGCTCCAGAGCATGGCGCAGTGGTCGATCAATGTCGCCGTAGTCTCCGAGCCGTATTTCGTCCCGCCCAGGGATCACTGGGTGGCGGACTTGGACGGCTCGGTGACCATCATCTCGTCGGCCGCCGCCGGTACCCCGACTCTCGAGAGCGCTCGGAGAGGCCGGGGTTGTGTCGCAGCACGGTTCGGAGAGATCGCTGTGGTGGGCGTGTATTTCTCTCCGAACCGAACTCTCGCCGAGTTCCACAACTCCCTTAGGGAGTTGGTCGCCGTCGTCGTCGGGTTCCGTTCCCTCCCCGTGCTTGTCCTCGGGGACTTCAATGCCAAGAACTTGGCTTGGGGTTCCCGGTTGACCGATGTTCGGGGTAGGATGGTGGAAGACTGGGCTCTGGAGACAGGCCTAGTCGTCCTGAACCGGGGTTCTGTCCCCACGTGTGTGCGGATGCAGGGTGAGTCGGTGGTGGATATCTCGTTCGCCAGCCCCGCTCTGTCACCGCGTGTTGTTGACTGGCGCGTTATGGAGGAGGTGGAGACGTTTTCTGACCACCGGTACATCCGGTTCAACGTCTCCGCCGAGTCCGCGGACCCGCCAGTCAGACAGGCCCCATGTGGCCCGCGTTGGGCGCTAAGACAGCTGGACCGGGAGCTTTTCCTGGAAGCCGCAATCGTGCAGGCTTGGGTGATACCACCAGACAGGCCTGCCGACATCAATGAGGAGGCAAGATGGCTCCAGGACGCCATGTCCAGAATATGTGACGTGGCGATGCCCCGGGTTCGGCCAGGTCAGCGCAAGCGCCAGGTGTACTGGTGGTCGCAAGAGCTGGCTGCTCTGCGCAGTGCGTGCGTAACTGCGCGACGCCAGTACACCAGGCACCGCAGGCTCCGTATCCGCCCTCCAGACGCGGAGATTAGAGAGGCGGAGTTGTACGAGGGGTACAAGGTGGCGAAGGCCGCCCTCAAGGCGGAGATTTGGCGGGCTAAGGAGGAAGCCCGCCGGCAGATGCTGGAGACTCTGAACAGAGATCCATGGGGGCGCCCTTATCGGATGGTGCGTGATAAGCTCCGCACGTGGGCTCCCCCACTGACTCAGAGTCTCCGGCCAGAGGTCGTAGAGGAAGTAGTCGGCACCTTGTTCCCCCGACTACGGAGGGGTTTTACCCCTCCATCTATGACTCCGCCCCCTGCGGTTCCCAATGCGGGTCACAGTGACGACGACGACGACATCGTTCCGGAGGTGACCGAGGCAGAATTGAGAGCGGCGGTGCGCCGGATGGGCGCCAAGAACACCGCCCCAGGACCCGATGGCCTGCATGGCAAGGCGTGGGTCCTGGCCTCAGAGGCTCTCAGGCCTCGATTAATCGGTCTCTACAGCGCATGCATGGAGAGGGGCCAGTTCCCACTTCAGTGGAAGACGGGAAAACTGGTCCTCGTGAAGAAGCCGGGGCGCCCTGCGGACTCTCCGTCCGCGTACCGGCCCATTGTGCTGCTCGACGAGGTGGGAAAAGTCTTCGAAAGGATAATTTCGAACCGCCTCGTCGCGCACTTGTCCGGAATTGGGCCGGACCTCGCGGATGGCCAGTTCGGCTTCCGCAGAGGGCGCTCCACGGTGGACGCCATCATGCGCGTAAGGGACCTCACGACGGGGACTGCAGTGTCCAGGGGTAAGGTCGTAGTGGCGGTGTCTCTGGACATCGCCAACGCCTTCAACTCCCTACCCTGGAGCTGCATACTGGAGGCACTCCGGTATCACCGGGTGCCTACCTACCTCCGTCGTATAATCGAGGCTTACCTGACAGACAGGTATGTTATATACCCCGGTCACCAGGGCGAATGGAAACGGCGAGAGATGTCGCGCGGTGTTCCACAGGGTTCGGTTTTGGGACCGCTCCTGTGGAATATCGGTTACGACTGGGTGCTGCGCACCGACCTCCCGAACGGCGTCGACGTAATTTGCTACGCCGACGATACGCTAGTGCTAGCGCACGGGAGGTCGCACCAGGCGGCGGCCAACTTAATGGCGAGAGCGGTTGCGACAGTAGTTGAAAGGATCCGGCAATTGGGACTCGAGGTGGCGCTCCACAAGTCCGAGGCCATGTGCTTTCATGGCCGCGGGAACGCGCCACCTCCGGGTGGGTCCCAAATAACGGCGGGAGGAGTTTCCATCGGCGTCGAGACGACGATGAAGTACCTAGGACTCGTCCTCGACAGTCGATGGAACTTCGTGGAACACTTTCGACGTTTGGCTCCTAAGTTGGAACGGACGGGGGCTGCGCTTAAGCGGCTCCTGCCAAACCTCGGGGGCCAAATGCCTCCTGCCGGAGGTTGTACGCGGGGATCGTGCGATCCATGGCCCTCTACGGCGCCCCTGTGTGGGCGCCGAACCTGATGCGGCGGCCAGCTCGGGCGCTGCTCACATCTCAGAGGGTCATGGCCATCCGGGTGATCCGTGGATATCGCACGATCTCCGGGGAGGCGGCGAACCTCCTTGCCGGATTACCGCCGTGGGATTTGGAGGCGAAGGTGCTCGCGTACGTGTTCAGTTTGCGCGCCGACGCGTGCCGCCGGGGCGAAACTCCACTGCCGCGCCAGATCAGTGCGTGGCGGGACGAGCTCCGGCGCGATCTCATGGCGGAATGGCAGCAACGACTGTCGCAACCGAGGGCTGGGCTCGCTGTCATCGCAGCGGTAAGTCCCCTCTTTGAGGAGTGGCTAGAGAGGCGCCACGGCGTCCTCACCTACCGCCTGACGCAGGTGCTTACCGGACATGGAAGTTTCGGTAGGTTCCTGTTCCTTATTGGGCGGGAGGAAACGCCCGGGTGTCATCACTGCGAGGACCGCCCGGAGGACACGGTAGAACATACGGTGGCGGTGTGCCCTGCGTGGGCTGAGTACCGCCAAGTCCTCAGGGATGTGGTCGGCGACGGCGACCTCTCGCGCCCGGCACTGGTTCAGGCCATGGTGCGGAGCGAGAGGGACTGGGATGCCGTCTCCTCTTTCTGCGAAGCAGTCATGCTAGCTAAGGAGGAGGCGGGGCGCGTGAGAGAACAAACCTCCTCACGCCCCAGCCGTCGCGAGAGACACTCCGGGCGTCGGGGATCGCGGGACGATCTCCGGCCACCGTAAGTGCGGGCCTGCGGGCGGCGAGTAAGGGTAGCTCACCGCCCGAACAGAACCAGACCCGTGCGTACGGCGCGTAGCGTTCCGCGCGCGCCTCAAAGAGCCATCAGACCACCACAGATGGGGCCCAGTAGGGCTGATGCCTGATCCGGAGCTGCGGACTACCTAGCGGGTTTACCGGGGCTCCGGCTCGAAAAGCAGGAGAAGGAACGGGGTGGTTTTTAGTCAGTAAGAGTCTGACACTCCCTCTCGCCTCGCCCAAGGTGGGAGAAGTCATTGGATGATTTTCCCCCTGAAAAAAAAAAAAAAAAAAAAAAAAAAAAAAGGTAGGTATTATACAGCATACAGCTTATAAATAGGTACTATCGTTATTACAAATCGTGACGTTCTAAACATAGTGAAAACACGAAGTAATCATGTCTGGTATTCTGAATAAATTTTAAAAATAACACTGCAATTTTCTTTGCAGCAGCTATTTTCTTATCATTTCCATAAATATCTACATTCTCTTAAACGTAGTCTATGGCTGACAAGTATTCATGTAGCATAACATTTTTATTCGTTTTCTTCTTCACAATAGATTACCAGTTTATTCATGAGAACAAGTATAGAAATGCATACGAACTCCTTCGACTTGTAATAAATAAGGCAATACTCTTCGAACGGTGCAATACCTTGTAACTCGACCGCGTAGATACTGTTTCTGATTCTTATCTTTTATTTATTCAAGGCATTAAGTATTTGCATGTAACTGAAATATTCCCTGCAGAATATAATTAAGTCTTTCTTATCAAGTACCTATGTCCTATGTCAAATATTAACCGTTTCTGTGCACGACAGCAATGTAAGGTGGCGAGCCGCCCGCGACATGTATCAAACATGATCGTTCCTGTTAAAAAGCATGTTTGAACACGAAAATCAAGAAGCGGCGGCGATCCTTTGTTCCGCGCCGCCGCTGTCTGGTTTAAACATGCATGTGGGCTTGCAAGAACTTGTTTCCAACGCAGAACACCCGCGACGTGAGCCCAGGGGGCGTACTCCGGTTCTCGAATCCGAAGTTTCGTTTAATTTTCAGCCTTTATTGATTTACTAATATAATTACTTGAAATAACGTTTTATTTTTAATTTCATATCAAAAACTACTTATTTATTTATCTTCATTTTATTCGTTCATTTTTGTTCACGAAAGTTCGCAATAAATAGAATTGTAGTATACAATCTGCGCAGTTTCGTCTGAAACTTCGTTTTTCGTTGAATTAGAGTAGGCCCCCAGGACAGGAATTATTACTTATGTAAGTGTTGTAATGATCCTTTTATGTAACGTCAATGTATCGTCAGAGTGTGTTAATGTTGATTTAGTAGTCGCGTAAGTCAGTCCCCGTGTTAACATCATTTGTAACCTATGAAAAATCTGTAAGTATTAAAGTATTGAGTAAAATCTGTACAAGAATTATTTGCTCTCATCATCATACAGTCCACTTGCTCACCGACCAAATTTCGGGTGCGTCGAGGAAAAGATCCACAGTCCGACCCCTCCGACCCGTACAGTTTCTTTCCTGATAATGAAAGTGCGAAAATTAAGTTAAGTATAGGTACTTTGATCTTTAGTTCAGTCTTTATAACATAACATTTTTCTCTTAGTTGCCTCAACTACCTCAAACCATGCCGTTTCACTTGAATGACCACGCGCTCTAGATTATAAAGCTCTTCATAAAAATTCATTGCGTTATCAAATGACAGACTGTATTTCTAACTACGTACCTCGACCTTGGTCACAGAATAAATTAACATTGGTCTGCACTTAACTGTACTTTTGGGTATTTTAAATTAAGGGTAGGTAACTTCGTTAATAAATCTTGTATTAACTTAGAATATTTAAATATATGATAGAATAATAAAATATATGATATGTATTTTTTATTACAGCTTTTGCCTCAACAAATAGGTACTAGGTATCTATACCATACACCATTAACCATTGTCTCAGATATTAAGTTCGCTGATTGTCGCACTTAGCACTAGGTATTAAAAACTAGTCATAATATTCGTAAAATATCCTGTTTTCGTTATTATTAGTAATAACTCTGGTGAGCCTTTTGACAAACATTGAACATTGAGACGTTTGCAGGTTGATGGTATTTATTTAAAGTAGCTACCACCACAGATGAGACTAACATTTCTTTAGTTAAGAACATATTGAACCTTCAGAATAACGTATTCAACTTTCTCACCCTGTTTATACGTAAGTAATTGTTGTCTGTGTTACGTTTAACTAACATTTTTATTTTGTTACAGATTAACCTGGATCAACATGAAGCTAATTGGCTGTACGCAAGCAGGGTAATGCGAGGCTAATTGAAATTGTTTCAAAAACAAGCTGTATTATCAGTAGACGTATTCTTAAAGACTTTAGTCGAATGTTGCCAACAAAGTACGCTTTCCTAAGATGAAATTATCTAAACCTTTTATTTAAAATGTTACAAGAAATATGTTTTTTCCTAAACATTTATGATAATTGGACACTTTTACGAAAATGTAACGTCTCGTGTCATTGCGTACCCGCATTCTAAATAAGATACTTACTTTTAGTTCTACTAATTGGATGTTGCCTGAAGAACTCCGTTTCTCAACATGATTGAACGCATTTACCTGTTTCGTATGAAAATTAGATTCAGAGGCAAATTGTACGATGGAACTTACTTAAATGTCATTAGTCTTTTAAATGTAATACTTACATAAACATATTAAACATAACCCATTTATCGGATCAATATAAAATATCATACTTATTTGGAATTAATTGTTTAGGTATATTTAGAGTGCTGCTGTTTCAATTTATCATAGTTTATAATTTGTTATAAGTACTTTATTTCGATAGTTTTGCTATGTTCCCACCTTATGTTACATTATATTGCATAGTTTAGATACATGTGCTGGCCATTATGTACTTATTACCTAAGTGTTAGATATTAAACCTTCTCATGGTCACGTGTAACAATATGTACCAGCAAAATGGTTAATTAAAAATACAAAAGAAGTAATGTTACTGTATCTGATCTCTCTTTTGACAACTTAAATAGACAGACCCTATAATGTTATCTACTCTAGTTCAGTCCACCTTATATCAAGCTGTAACTGGATGTGGACAATAGACATACAACCATTGATATCCCAGTTGTGTCACTTCTAGTCAGAAGTAGGTACTATCTGAGAGTATGATAAAATTAATCTTACCTATATATAAGGCATACTTTTCTAACCAGGGCTTACCTATCATTCTACTTTGAGATGAGCTGATTTACTATAAAAAATCATTTAAATGTCACAATGAACGACATATTTTTTCACGTGACTAAACGTTAAGTTCTGGCAAATATTGCCTCGACTCGTGCAAGGTATATTTACCAAGCTGTTTGAGGCAATTTGTAGCACTTAACGTTTTATAGGTAAATAGTTATTTAAATTTATCTGTTGTGTTCATTGTTGTTGTGTTATAATATTACATTATGTTATGTTACCGCGAGTAAAGTATTTATCTAGTATATAGGCATTTAAGCGTAATATCTTGTAGTAGGTATTTATTATTATATTAGTAAACTATGAAATTAACTGATTAGATATAAATGTATAATATTTAGGAGTGTTCGTAAGACAATTATTCGAGACTTGACTCAAAATTTTATGAATTTATAAATTTTCGTAAACTTGGCTTCGACTTAGCCTTGACTGCGACCTTTTTTACAAAATTGGGGACGTCCCATTAAAATTTTTATAGCTTCACACAGTCATATTATTTAACTCTGTCATTTATAATTGATGATTGGTCATCCTATCGTTTTTCGTTGGTAATTAGTACTTTGTGAAATATTGATAATGTTAATGTATTAAACGATGAATAGATACTCTTCTACCACTCTTGAATACCACCGTGTAATAATTATTACTCAATATATAACCATGTAATCCCATAGGATAATTAAAACATACACATTTAACTTACATAATATTATGAGCAATGTATAAAAAAAACCAAAAAAAAAATAAGTAGCACATTAGCAAAAGAATGTAAAGGCGAACGAGGCTTGTCAGCCAATCAGAAAAACGTACAGTTAATGCTGGATAGTAAGTAGCACATTACATAATAGAATTTTAAAATGTTTGTTCAATAATTTGCCGAAATAAATGTCTCCACATAATTGTGTTTTTTATTTATCTCCTTAGTTAACTACCCATTAAGTATATATGCAACGTCACGCCTTTTATCCCCGAATTACCTCGTTGGTCGAGAGAATCGCAAGTGTAACTACCGGATAAAAGGTCTCGATTCCCGTGTCGGGCGGAGCTACTGGACTTTTTTCGGTTTTTCGATAATTTCTCAGTAGTAGCACGGTGTCTGGAATTGTGCCCAGTATAGGTTCACCCTCTATTACATGAGACTTATAATACAAATGGTGAAAAATGGGTGGACATTGTACAACGGCATTGCCGTAATGTGCACCTCTGCCTCTTATCTATACTTATAATAAATCTGTAGAGAGGTCAATTCTGTACTGTCTAACTATCAGCGGGTGATTAGTGATCGATACTGACGCCAAAAATGCAATCAGAAAATTTTTTGTCTGTCTGTCTGTATGTTCTTTATAGAAATAAAAACCACTCGACAGATTTCAACGAAACTTGGTACAATTATTCTTCATACTCCTGGGCATGGTTAAAGCTACACAGAATTTAAATAAATCTGTAGAAGGGTCAATTCTGTACATTGAAAATATTGAAAAAATAAATAGCAGGGGGTGTTACTGGATCGATACCAAACCCAAATATGTGATTTTTTTTTGTATGTCTATCTGTATGTTCAGTCATTACGTGAAAACTAACGGTTCGATTTCGATGAAACTTGGTATAATTATACCTTATTATCCTGGGCATAAAATAGGATACTTTTTATCCTGAAAAAATACGTAGAAAAAAAATCTTAATTTTTCAGTTTTATTCTACAGAACGCGAGCTCAACAGCAGTAGCTCAATAGAGGGATCTCCTTAATTATTATGGGCTTCGCCGTATTTGGGTCCAATAGATATTTATAAGATGTCATTGTCAGAGTTACTCAAAATGGAAAAATAAAACTTCCACGCGAAGACCGACATCCGCGCGGACGGAGTCGCGGGCGGAAGCTAGTCTACAATATAAAGTATGTAATTGGGTACCTACGACTAACATATTTTTTAGTTCTAGTAATATATATTATCTACACAGGTAGGTACATAAATAAAATAATTCCCTAAATGAATTTGTTAAATAGTCTAATCTTTAGAAGTAGCTTCTAGCCCGATTTGAATAATCCTTTGTAGGTACATCTGATAGTCCTAATCTTTACGAAAGTTACAGGGTATCTATCAAAATCACGACCGTTAATCCAGGATTGTGGGTAAAACCGAAACTGCTAGTAGGTAATAACAATTTGATAATCTAACGAACAATATTTTAGATAGTTTTGAGATTTATTTACATGTTTTACCCTTTAATCGCCCAGTTAAATATCAGGTACCGTGCCCGTAGCGCGCGGCTACAAGACAAAAATATATCTACAGTAAATAAGGGGAATCGTGTGAACAGAACGAAAAAAAAAATGCATGTTCTCTGTTGCAGCAATAGGTACGACATGAGCGGCAGGGACACGGTTGCCTTTAGGTATGGCACAGGCGGTTAAAGGGTTAAAACATATTACATATAGTACTAGCGACCCGCCCCAGCTTCGCATGGGTGCAATGATGATAGGTACATACATAGGTATAAACCTTCCTCTTGAATAACTCTATCTATTAAAAAAAACCGCATCAAAATCCGTTTCGTATTTTTAAAGATTTAAGCATAGGTACAAAGGGAAATAGGGACAGAGAAAGATACTTTGACTATGTAGTGATGTACCTTTGTAAACCCCTTATTAGGTACCCTTCAGAGAACGTCGTTGCAGACTCCATGGTCAGTGGTGCTGCAAGTTTAGGGTAAGTACTTTTTAGTTTTTTATAATACTTTGTAAAAGTGGTCTTTAGCGCAGCCTTAAACTTTCCGTCAATCGCCACCCAAAATATAAGTCATATACAAGAATATCGAAGCTATTAGGTACTTGTTACGGATTCAAATTTTGACATTCAATTTTATTAGTGTACCTATCTACTTTAGCCACGGTCACTCCCACACGGATTATGACTCTTCAAATTGTCTCTACAAAGGGTGTAACACCACAAATTGAAAAATTACGCTATTTTTAGCAAAAACCTAGTGTAATATACTCATTAGCCATATTGCACCTCTCTCTAGGGAGAAAATGATCCAATGACTTCTCCCGCCTTGAGTATGGCCACCCCGTTCCTTCTCCAGTTTTGAGCCGGAGTCCCGGTAACCTGTTACATTGTCCGCAGCTCCGGATCAGTCATATTATACCTAGCACATATATATACGTATAATAATTTCTGAGAGACTGAACTGAGAGTTTTAAATTCGAATCGCACAGTACATTGAAATTGAACCCTTTATTCTACAGTAGTGCTTGCAATCTCCCAACCAAGCAACCCAAACGAACGTATGAAATTCCAGACGTGACATGGATGGTATAAGTGAAAATATTATCATAGGTTTTCTAACAAGAAATAAAACGACATGTTGTAAATAATGTGATTATATTCTTAAATAATAAATGGATACACATGTTAAAGAAATTCGGTTTAACAAAGATCATTATTATAATTTTTAACATTTCGATGGTTTAGTTTTAAGACATTTTCTGTTATGGACTCATTAAATGATAATAATAATAACTTTTTCAATAGATAAAAATATAAATATATCATAATTAATTTAATCTTAATAAAATTCTTACAAGTGCGCACACTGACTTTATATATTAGGCACGCGAGACGCGAGACGAAAATTTACGTAAGTTACAAAACTAGAATATGAAAATAAAATGTATTATGATTTTTGTTCAGTTATGAGCGGTATCCAAAATCAACAACAAAATACTGTAGTAGAATTATGCGGTAAAACCAGTAACGAAAACAGCGTGAGGAAGCCTGGGCTTATAATTTCTGATTTGAAATCGCCTACCCGCATTGAGCAAGCGTGATGATTAATTCTCAAACCTTCTCCGAGCGAGAAGTCTTTGGTCAGCAGTAGCCGCTTATAGGCTTATTCTATTCATTCATCACATGAACAGATGTGATGAATGAATTTTATAAGCAATATTTGGTTAAGTCAGAACTGGAATAAAAGACTGTTTTCCACAATATACACCGCTCATATCTGAACGTAACAATTATATCGTAAAAGAAAATGTCACTCCGTACTAATCAGTTGTGTGATCAACAGTAACAATGAATCAATAACGAATCGCGCGCATATTATTACACAAAATAAAAATTAACATCCGATTACAAGAAACATCAAACACTACTTAATGTAAGTACTTGTTTGACAAGGTTATAATAAGCTAGGCAAATAATTTCAATATGAGCTTTACAAACCAATGATATTTAATAAATTTGTGCAATGTCACACACAATTTAATTGCATTTTATTTTTATTAACATTATATTAAGTAACATTAGGTATAATCTTTAAGATTATATTTTATTTAAATATTAATACAATTAATAAATCATTAATTTACAAAATTTCTGCTCGGGTTTAACTGGAAGAACACCAAATAAAATGGTATATAAATATTAAAACATGTATTTACGTAGTCCATTGTAATAAAATCCAATTATATGTCAAAAATCCCTGTCTAACTGTTTTATTATATTGATCAGTGCTACGGTGAACGGTTTACATTCTTACGGAATTGAATACTGTAAGTAGCCTAGGAGTTTCTTGCTCGCTTCACTCCAAAGGCTACAGAAGGAGCAACTAGCGTCACTAATACCGACAGACAGACTTATTTCTATTACATTTTGACTTTAAAGTTTTTTATCGTTCTCATGGAAGCAAATAATTTGACTCTGTCTGGATGGCTTCGTCCAATAAATTATAATAAAGTCTTAACTCTACTTTCTTAAAGTAATCGACAATTCTGTCTGTGTTGTAAAGATAATTATTTGTGAAGTATTACTGCCGTATCACCGTACATAAATAAGTCATGTTCTACTGTGAACTAGAATTGTGTGATACATTTAAAGATCAGTACATTAGTGGATTTTACGTGGCTACCGTCTAAACCTAGGGTTGTTGTGACAAAACAAATTACTACCTACTTGTGACTACGTAATCTACGCTTACTGAACAGACATTGCGCCTCGTCCACGGAACAAATTAACATTAGGTATAGAAGACGTATTTGCTTAACTCTATATGGGTGCTGTGGACAAATCATTTCGTTTAAAGCTTAGTTAAATAATGAGATTAAAATGCCTTCTTACAGCACGACACTATTAACAGTACAGCACAGTAAATGTCAAAAACATCAGTTACTAGCGGATCGTTTGTTTAGCACAACTTTTTTACTAAACTTAGATCCTAATATTATTTAAACTTAAGGGCGAAACATCGACATTTATTAATAGTAAGTTAATACAAATAAGAGTCACTTGACATAACACATAATGATAAAATAAACAAATTTCAATAATTCTCATATTTTAACTAGATCTGCCTTTCAGTACATTGACATTAGGCCCACAATAACACCATTTATTTTTTATTTTACAAAAATACAATTAATTACCTCTAATTAGAGGTTAAGCATCTCAATTATTCATAACTAAATATCAACCACAAGGGGTGTTAACGCTCATATTAATATGCAATTGTAAAAATTCCGATGCATACAAGCAAAATAGTCGCTATATAGTCGCGATAAAAGCGAATGTAGATTGTCGCATATAGGCATCATTTACGGTGCAATGCATAGGCGATATTTAGAAAATATCGTAAACTGGTGCTTTTATTTTTGTTCGTATCGTACCGTCCAGTCGGTCGAAGTTCGATATTGTCGTATAAATTGTACCTTCATGTAAATACTTCCACGATTTATTCCCGTACTTTAGTTACAGTGATACAGATTCAACCAGATTCACCGCGTATTTGTTTGGCTTAATCCTATGTGATAACTATTATTTATTTATTGTTCTATTACTTTTTAAATGTATGTAAGGCAAAGCTATTGGGTGAGGCACGGTGAATGTAGTGGAATCGTGGAGATTACGTGTCATGTAGGGTATCGATGACGTCAATACGTTACGCGAGCGTTTGCTCTGGTCCTAGCCGATGGGACTCGGTTGGATGTAGGCTAAACAGGGGGTATAGTCCACAGCACGGCGGTCTTATCAGCTGAAGTAGATAAGAAGGAGAAGTCGTCAGGATGCCACCGGGCGGATATCACTTTGTCGGGGTGTCTGGCCACGGGGACACTCGGCAGGGCGCAAGTCAGATCACCTGAATCAAAAATCGAGTATTAGCATAATTTAATGTAACGTTTTTATTAAACTACACACATATTTAGAAGTGTCGTAGACCTCGTAGTTGACAATGATAAGTATATGTATATTAGCCTTACCTTGAAGGTCGGTTAAAACGACGCGTCCATCATAGCCAGCTGTGAGCAGATAGTAGGCGCCGGGTGAGAAGCGAACGCTGCGCAAGTCGCCCGAGTGGGGCGTGAAGCGCTGCAGTGCACGGGAGCCGCGTACGTCGTGCAGAGCACATGAGCCGTCGTCATGACCGCAAACTAACAGTCGACCACTAGGATCTACCGCCAACGACGCCACTGCCGATCCCTAATACAACAAAAACACTTTCTTTAAAAACTAATAAAACATAACTATTATTAAAAGAACTTGGCGAAACTACACAAACACACGAAGATTAACTTAGTTAAATTATTTGCTAGCCCCTTGGCTTGGCCGTGATAAGATCTATGTAAGTGTAAACAAGAGAACACACAACAATACAAGCTTGATTTAAAAAAGCAACAAACATCTGTTAGTAATATATCGAATAACGCTACCCTATAAGGTTACAAAACAAAACTACGAACGAATGTGTATAAAGTCAACAAGAGAAAACAATTCTATGATTAATGATCTATAACGTTGTTGAACAATGGACATTAATAAGCTGGGCGAGCAATAAACCGCTTTTATTAAACATTGTTTTTCCATCCCACATAACTTCTGTTACACAAGCAGCTACTAAATATTGAAAATCAGTATAAGTAAATAATTAGAACGTACTAATGATTAGCATTGTTAATCATAAAAGTGGCAATTTTTTATTCAAATAGCGCCGATGACACGGAACTTGTTAATAGCTTGAATAAATAATGAGGTAGATTGCATCAACACATATGTATGTATAAGTAACGAGCCTCGCTGAAGTCTTCGCAATAGTACGAAAACGCAACGCAATAGGCTAATATTGAATGAAAAATATTTTACATGAAGAGGATCAGGAAACGATGTTTTTATATATTCGTAATTTAGATGTAATTTATAATAGATTGTCAATGATGTTTATATTGACGTCTTATTTTTTTTAAGTCGGACAAGTCAGCCAATGGCTTCTACCGCATTGGGCGTGACGGGACGGTATGTCAGACTCTTACTGACTAAAAACCTTCCCGTTCCTACTCCCGCCCTTCGAGCCAGAGCTCCGGATCAGGCAAAGTCTAAACTTGTAATTTATTGAGCTCGTAATGTAATGTATGATGTACCTAACATTATGTATTTATGAAATGTCGCCTTATCGTTAATAACTTCAAGAAACAATTTAAAACACAAAGACTTATCAATCAGTCTAAACATTTTAAAGGGGATACCAAAGAGAGTAGTTAACTGGCGTACAATTTTCCACCGTTATTGAAAGGGGTGTCAGGTAATTGCTGTCTAGGTAGCAATTAGAGTATCACTTATTGCGACTTCACGTAACAAGGCAATGAAGGAAAATAGAAAGAAATTGATATGCTTCGACTGAACCCTACCGCAGTTACTGCAGTTAACAGCCTATAATGACTTCTATTTTAAAATTCACCTCGTCGGTTGTTAGTATGGTATCCGAAATGTCAAAACTTTCAAAGTATAAATTATATTGCAGAGGGGAAAAAATTCGATGTCATTACAGTTAGTAATGAAACAAAGTGAAAGAGCACGTAAAATAAAGAGACAACCTTAAATTAAACACGTACCTTGTTAGGCTGTCCCGCCGGGGGCGAAATAACGTTGACGCAGCCGCCCGTGCGCAGGTCCCAGAAACGCACAGTCTTGTCTTGACTGCCCGAAACAAACATGGCGCCGCCCCAGTTGTACAGGGACAGTATATGTCCAGAGTGTCCGCTTAACGCCTGAACATAACAAAAATCATCATTACAAATACCGATCACTCTGTATAAATCCCTGAACCGAATCAAATGTACCGTTGAAAATGGAATTGATTTAATATACTTAGACCCCGAGGTAGACGGGCGATTTCTCTCGAATCGTGCTTCAGTTGATGTTTATAGCGCCATAAAATGTTTTATTTAAATCGAAATATGAGGGACTCGATTCCCGAAGGAAAAACAAGATAATAGAAGTTTGGTTTTACACTGTAAATTAACTAGTTTGAAATAAACGAAAGTACAATAAATTGTTAAAGAGTATAAGGCTTTAAAACCATGGAGTTTATGGGAGAGGCGACGGTGGGATTAAAAGGAATGTTCAACGAGGCTGGTAATGAGTCCCACGTCGATCGTTCTCTGGTTGCGGCGAACCTTGCAGGGTAAAACCACAAATCGCGTGCGTAATGATATTCGCAGCGGATAAGGTAGGTCGTATGTGTCCTCACTTATACATGAGGTGCTCTAATGACTAACGTAAACACTGCATAATATGCAGCCAGCACGTGTTTGTGTGTGATACATACGAGGGTAGGTCAAAAAGTTCGCGGAAGGGGGGGGGTTTGTCAAGGACGCCTTGTCAAGTCGACCACGTTGGAAAACGTCGAAAAACTAGATAAAAATATATTGGAAGATGCCCGTTTGAAGATGAGGCAGCTTGCAGAAATCATCGGAGTATCAGCTACAACCATTTTGAACATCCTACACGACCATCTTGGTATGTCAAAGGTGTGCGCAAGAATGCTCACGCCAAACCAAAAGCAGCGGCGAGTTGAGTGTTGTCGCGAGTTTTTGAATACCTATCGTGAAAAAATGGACGAAGTTTTAGGCCGGAATACGACTAGAGATGAAACTTGGGTTTATCATTATGTATCTGAGTCCAAACACGACTCGATGCAGTGGCACAAAAAGGGTACACCACCCCTAGAAATTCAATGTGTCTTCGTCACAGAGGCAATCCTTCTTATTGACTACAAGGAAAAGGGTGTCAACATAACTGGAGATAACTACGCTACATTGCTGGAACGACTGCGACATGCTGTGAGGGAGAAAAGTTGGGGAAAATTGTCCAAAGGAGTGCTCTTTTTGCACGACAATGCACCCGTGCACAAGGCACAAGTTGCGATGGTTGCTGCACAAATAGTGAGCTTTGAAACCTTGAAACATCCTCCCAATAGGCCAGATTTAGCCCCGTGCTATTATTATCTGGGTCCAAAATTGAAGAAAGAGCTTCAAGGGTAGAAATGAAGAGATGGAAACCGAAACGGCCTATTTTGACGACAAAACATTTTTTTGTGGGTATTAATAAATTAATTCACCGATCTGATAAATGTATTGGAGTCAAGGGAGAATAATAGAATATATTGAATAGAAAAAAAAATTGAGTTTAATTTCTTAATTTTTCAACTCCATTCCGCGAACTTTTTGACCCACCTACGTATATGTATCATTTTAGCGGTTTGCAAAGCGTACAGAAGTGTTTTGTGAAATTTCATGGATGGAATCAGTTTTGCTTTATTGTACCATGTCTAGTTGGACCTAAGTCTGTATTTAATATTTATAAAAATAAATAATAATTGTTTACATTTTATTGAATTGGTAGATTGCTAAGTGCAGATACAAGTGTGTGTAACAACCAATCGACCTCTGTATTAGAAAGATCTTTTGTAGATGGATAAACACCAACTTACGCCGATCAACTACCTTGATTGAACACAGTAAACTAAAAAAAGAAACTCATTATAAACAAAATAATGCCTCGAATTATATTGGCATTATAATCAATATGTATAGGTAACTGCAGAAGCCATCATCATCAGACGGTAAGTACATAAAACCGAAGTAGTAATAAATAGTAATAGATTGAAAGTTTCTACGATGAATGAACGTGGAGACGTGGATAGATACTCGAGTAATATACAATTTATATTACCTGGAAAGTTTTGCCTGTAGCGCAGTCGGTGACGTAAATCTTGCAGTCGCCAGCGCCGCCACTGACCAACAGACTAGTTTTGTTTGACGTGTCTTCGATGAAACAGACATCACGGACGGTCCCATCGTGCATCGTCAGCTCAACCTGGCAATAATAAATAAATTCGTGATAGATACACAACCGAAACAAAACTTCGTTCTGTCTGATCTTATTTCTTCATATATTTTTACCAATGATTAATGATCGTATTAACATTTGAAACATTCATTAACAACTTTCCACACTAGATCTTATTTATTAGATAGAAAATCATTTGGGAGGTTGAGAGCACTTCTTTCAACTACTTGACAAGTTACACCGACCTATAATCCAGTTCGAAGATTGATCAATCTCCCCTATTTGCCAAAGTTTGATTGATTATGATTTTTTGTCATAACGATACATTCATATTTTCTCTAGTGTCACTAGTAATTTGGTCGTCGCGACGATATTCGTTATTTACTTGTAACATTTGATTTTATATCGTGTCGTATTTTTAGTTTAATGGTAATCGAAAATAAATTATACTTAAGTGTACAATACCGAATCAAATCCAGTGTATTCATTCCGTAGCTTATTTATATAGGGAATTCGGTATTCTTGGCTGAAAATGGATTTAAATAATACATGACTTCTCTAGTGGTAGAGAATTCTATTGTTCCAGCCAAAACACAAGGATTTCATGCCGAGAACAAGATGAATATTATGGCACTGTCTAAAACAAAAATGAAAACAAATATTAATTAAGCGCGCAGTTTGCTCAGGGCTGTAAATATTATAATTAATTAGATTGTGGACATAATGAAAATAGGAAAGAGGTAGGCAAACACTGAACAGGTGACAGACTTTTAATAATATAAATGACAATTTGAACTCAAGCTTTGCTATTATTAGACATTCAGTTTTATTCTATTTTCTTCAGAAAACTAAAAGCAACGTCACGTCTTTTATTCCCGAAGGGGTAGGTAGAGGTGCGCGTTACGACACGAAATGCCGCTATACTTTTGTGTTATAAGTCCCATGTAATAGGGGGTGAGCCTATTGTTTTTATCTTCAGAAAACTACTAACGAATTATTCGTATGTCGGTTGCAGAGGGAATGCGGAAGTGAGATCCAACTGACGAACACATTCTTGTAAAACTATACCGAAGTTGTACGCTGAGATTTTAAAGCAAAAGGAATATTTAATAAATACCTGTGTTTAAGCTTACACATTGTCTGTTTAGTCGTCGTAAAGTCACCTGATTTACAGGAACTTATACTTTTTTGTAATGCGTGGGCCGCATTACAAAAAAGTATAAGTAAATCATCGAATGTCTCAAAGAAATTTTACTTTCCCTTTAATAACTCTTTACTTTGATAGCATCAAACAAAATTTTTAAGTTTCTACGTATCTGGATTATAACAAATATTTCTAATTTTACGTCATTCCAAAGTTTAAAGCATTTCATATAAAAATAACAATATTTATCGATTAGATAACCAATCATTACGGAAAAGATAGCAAATTTATTATAAAAAGACTGATTAATAAGTTATCGGCATTGCTTATTCACTAAATATTCTAAAGAAGTAGGTACTCGCAAATAGGATACCATTTTTCCAATGATATCAAACTGAATTTAATTTGTAATTCGAGATAAAATAAAACATTTTAGATTTCGTAGAAGCATTTCAATGTAAACATAGTATTCTTCCATCTTTTGAAACCAGACATCTTAATTGGGGCTGCTATCTCATTTTTCATACCTATCAAATAACATTTGTTCCTAACGAAACTTTGAAATGTTTGCTGAATTTAAAATAGACAATTAGACTATCTTTACGAAGACTAAGAACACGTAAAAACTAAACAAAGAAAATGAACCGCATACCATCGTATAATAGTTATAACAGTACGTTATACTTTAACTTGAGTCTAACAGCATCAAGCGAGCTGTTTACGAGCCCGTGCCACATGTGAATGTGATTAATCGAGATTGACAATCGTTACGAGGACGCTGATGTTGCAAATCGAAGCGGTAACGTTTCAGATAAATTGCATTTGCACCATTAACGCTCCAACTCATATGACATTGACTGACAGTCAGTAGAAGCTCTTTCTATTCGATTCGAGAGTCATAAGTTGTTACAATCGATTCCATCATTTATCTTCGTAAAGCGAGAAATGAGAACAAAGGAACAGTGTAAGGTATAAGATAAGTACACAGAATAAATACGTTTATGGTTGTTTGACTGATGTAAACAGCTGGAATTATTATTCATAAACAGCTAGCATATGAACTAATATAGAGAATCTCACAAAGCTAATTTACACAGAAGTCTCGTTCGTTGATACCACCTACGCGACGTTGCATTTACCATGAACAAAGAACGAGACCGATATTTTTACAACACAATCACTGTTCCATCGTAGCCTCCAGTCATAATATCAAATAATTTTAAATATAAACCCACTTATTTTTTCGTGAACAGTCTTATGACTAATAAATAGCTTATATAGAACATTCAATTTCGGTAAGATTTCTAGAAGTAAGTATATGAAACTTGGAGCATACTTCAGGAGTTTGATACACGTACCTAAGTACTTATTTCATGACATAACATTCATTTGTCCTTCATATGAGTTCCTAATATCGTGTTTGCAAAATATACACCAAGAGCAAAGCTATGTCAGCTTAGTACTTATATATCTGCAGGAATACTTTCGGTGAGATTCGATGTCGGTAGAATAAACAAAGTTTGACGAAGATATTTATAGAAGACAGACTAAGTGCACCCCCACCCGCCTATTTGACAGCTCTATTAAGATGTCAGTATCTAGATACTCATAAGTTTTCACGTTCTTAAAACGAATTTAATCAATCTGGGAACTAATTAAAATCAGTTTATCATCGGTCTAACAAACTAGTTAATAATAAGGACTTATGTGATGTGGCGACTGTGTATATAGCTATAGTAATTAGGAAAAATAATCACCTATGTGAAGTAATCACAAGATGTCTATAAATACGATATCTGTCATGTATTTACTCATTTGCCACCACATACGTAATTATTTACATAGAACAATCTAGTCGGGCTCGATTTCTTGCGAAGTGATTCACCTCGACAGCTCGTCTACATTACTTATACTGGCAATACCTACGTAGTTAACTAATTGAAAACTAAAAACAATCGTATCATCTTTCAATTCGCCGACCATTATCACGGAATCAGCAAAACAACCTGATAACATTTGAACTGAGGCGTCATGATTTATAGGGCGAATGTCCTAATTGCCCTAATTATTTGATACAATATTTTGTTTAACGAGCATTTATGCGACTGTTTCAGTTTCTGTTATCATAAATGGTGGACAAGGTGAATTTACGCAACTATCTATTACATACTTAAACACTAAGTGTCGGTGTAAACTAAAAATAGAAATCCTAAAAAAATTCACTATATAAAAATTTCTAAGCCACCTTATTATTACAAAATAACGCTTATTTCTTTTTGTAGCAAAGTACCTATATAAACATAAAGACTATATAAAGACAATCCTTTCTGAAAGACTATCTAGTGACACTTTCAAAGGGCGTCTGATGATTGGAAGGGTTAGAGCATTATTACGTCAGATCTTTACCCTACTACTCCACGTGGAAAGGAAAAATGACGATGTCGTTCCGAAATATTACGGTTAAGAGATACAAATATCGACGGATCTCATGAAGACGAAGAACTCGGAAATTTTTCTATGGACGTACCTATATTTTTCTACATAGGTATTTTATATAACATGGAATGAAGTCGCCAGCTGTCAGTAATATAAATATACCAAATATCTTGATTTCATTCAAATATACCTCTTAGGTATTATTTATAACAGCTGTTAGAATGTTTAACTTAAGTAAATATTTGCAATCAGCTCTCGTTTGACGAGCTGTAATAATATTTTTCAAGTAAGTTTGTGCTCTAACTAATTACCTTTGTACTCCTTTTCGTCTTAAATTCAGGAAAAGCCGTTAAATCTTATATAAATATAAGAGATTGTTTACTTTTAAAACTCTAGTAGTTTGGATTATATTCCTTGTAATAAAATTATCAAGACAAAGACTCACCTCCTGCCCTTCCAAATTGCATGCATGGCTGTTGAATCTCATCAGTTTAACAGTCTTGTCGTTGGAGCCCGTAGCGAGCAGATCGCCAGCTGGACTCCATGCTAGGCAGTAAATGCTGCCCTTGTGGTGTTTGGTGCGCTTCAGTAGCACTGTCGGTGCACTTGGAGCACTAGTGTCCCTGTAGACGATGAATACTATTAGCAGAATCTATTAGAGTGACGACACTTAAATCGATACGCCTTGTGTACTCTTGGGGTTCGACCTAAATACTACCCTATGTATTTCCCAACCTCTGTACTCACAAGCTGATATGTATTTATATTAAATCTCGCTAACCTATACTCGAATGAGAACTGAAGACACTCGTCTATTTATTACTTAGCAAGAGTTACGTAATTTAAGTACCTTTTTCTATTTCTATTGTACCGTTCTGACCTCTTGTTTATACGACCAACTTCACTAATGAAGCAGAATGCAATTAAAACGGATCGCAAATAAACAGAACTTGTTTGTGAATGCTATAGTTTTCATTGTGGCAGCACTACAGATGAATGCTATCAATAACAGTTTTAATTAATTTTATTCTGGTATAAGCGTTACATATTTATCAATATTAATTTTACGCCATAACCGGTCGATTCGACGTGAGAGTTCAACTTTCACATCATATTAGATAGAGATATTGCCATATTTCATTTACGAAGTTCTGTGATCAGCGTTTTAAATAGCCTTAAGTATTTGTGTTTGCATACATTATCAAGTTGATTGGTGTTAGTGTTACAAAGATGAGACTTTATGTCGTTTGCATAGTTTTTCACTGCCATAAACTGTTATGTTTATTGCGTGCGACCATTGGTGCAATATGTTTAATACATTCTATAGGAATTAAATACTTTTGTAGTAAGACAAGCACGCTGTTAAACATTACATGCCTAACAGTTATTTTTCTAAGCGTCGTTGTTTAAACTTGTATAGACGAAGGAATGTGTCGATGCAGTAAATCATTGACATTTTCAAGCAAGACATAAAACAAAAAGCGCGCTTAACGTTTTCTATACTTTATAGTTTACATATCATACGCAATCTCACAATATGCAATTCATCTTACATCAATCTTGGTAATACCCAATCTCTTTATACTTAATACGGATAAACGTATTTGAATGAGTTTTACATGCATTGTAGAATACTTAGTTTTTGTGACAGATGTTTGTTAGGGATACATAAACATAGGTGTGTGCAGTTTACTCTTTCCAAATAAGCGTTAATGTGCAAAACGTTTTTATGCAATCTAGCTGATATCACTGTTAGCGCATTTAAGTTTATGGAAACTTCATGAAACGTTTTAGAACTGTTCCATCTAGAATGACGAAACAAGAAAATACGTTAGTAAACGTAGACTGGTATGATGAAATTGTACTCGCAATAATTAATCTACAACAAAGGAACTGATCAACAATTAAATACAGTTACACTTGTAGCAGCCGCGATACATCCGCTTTCTACACAGAACACATACCCAATCAATGGATTCCGAAATATTTATACGTAGTTATAGTATGCAAGTACATACAGTATTTTATCATTATGATGATGTTAATATCAGCAACATGTGGGCTCATTAGAGCGACCTGTGTGTAATTACAGCGACTGTGAGCTAAATACCGTCGCAAAGTTTCCACACAGACCGGACCTTATTTCATAAAGTACATATAACGTCATTGTTATTATAATACGTCAGGCGAGTAACAAAAGCTGTTATTAACAACCATAGTATCGCGGGTAAAACGATCACTTTGACAGTTTTTGTCACACCTACAAAAGAAGATACAGGTATATCTATCACAGCAGCAATCATGTGTAGTGATGGTCACCTACTTAATTATAATTGCGTGATTTATAAGAACAAAGACGTAAGCGTATTGAACGATTAAGGTAGATATTAACTCACCTTTTATCGGATATTTTCAAAACGACCTTGCTTTTTAATATGGATTTTTAGTTTCTTTTAATATCGACATCACATATTTTACTGATGGTATCATCATTGAAATGCAGCACGTACATACAGAGCACTCGTTAAAGAATTCTCGTAAAGGTTATTTTATTGGAGTTATTTTAATAGTACTTTCACTGATAGCTACTTCTACTTCAACTTGAAACATTAAGTATGAATCAAGATAAGAGAGCATAAAACTTAAGTTCTGCCTATGTTTGAAGGTCGTTTCGTATCTTTATGAGAGGTGGCAATCACACACTCTTATAATATATGCCCTACATTTGCTGTGTCACGGTTTTTAATGGACATTTCCAAATTTGCAACAGGCGACGGAATGCTCATGACAGTCAAGTAAGCATTATTGTAAGAGAGACGTAATACGTATGTACATTTCGTAAGAGTCCATAATATCTACGAGAGAGGTTGCCGCAAGCCTGACTTTCACGAGCCGTGCCTTCTATGCTTAATACATCTAAGCAAACTTCAAAATTTCACAGATATAATCCAACATCATCGTTCACGTAATACTTTGAACACTATTCATTGGCGCTGTGGCTTTGTTTGCACTATCTTCGATTTGCAGACGTGACTTACGATAGAAACTAGTTCAGTATAAATTATGGACTTGTACTGATTGAATTGTATATAAATATGTATATTCATTTCATTACGTAGTCATGATATAACGGTGAGCAATGTGAATTTCCGATTTTCTACTTCATAAATTTACACATAGATATTATCAAGAAGGAAAGTAGCGTGCATATGCTAAACTACTTTTAAAATGAAGTATGGGCAGTGTTTGCTTTTTAAACTAAGGAAATGTTAGTGGGCGTGATTGGTGTGAACATTTTCACATTTTCCGCTAATTTAGATTACGATATCTTTGCATTGCACACTGACACTTTGTGTACAAACCTAGCGGAGGGTCATCGACTCTTGTATGCTTAGTCACCGCTTTCGCATCGCTAGTAAGTGCGGTGACGGCCTTATACTGCCAGTCACGATCGCGACAAGAATCGCAACTACATAGTTTAAAAGAGTGGCCCACGATTAACGATTACATAGCCCCGACTATTGTATCATATTATCAACAGTATCAATGAAGGCCAACCACCAGTCTCGTAGGAATCTCTGTAGCTTGATATAGCAGTAACAACTTATTGTGTTTATTATACATTCCGTATCGGATAACGGTAGGTACATTTAATTACTTAAAGATATCATACCGATATACGTATCTACTTGAAAAACAATATTTTATTACCTAAACGTATATAATTAACGACTAACCCTAATTTGTTATGGTTAGTTGTTCATTATGTATACACATGGTAGTCAATCAAGTCTATTGTAGATGTTATCAGCATTATCTATTTTAATAGATCTTGTGATATGATGACTTTGGTGCTATGGTATCTCGGTAGATTAGATTATACTTGCAGTGCATTATGATTTCTTCGCAGTCAATAAACATATGTAATTAATAACGTATTAAATCCGGGTCAATAAAATAATGAGACGTCAGTGTATTTTTACGAGTATGAAACATTTTTAGAAAAAAAAAATATTATCTATTAAAATGCTTTCAAAACATCATAATATAATAATGACGAGCCGATAAAAATGACCCATTATTTCGTATACACTTGAAATAAATTGGTATGTATAAGGCTGGGAAACAAGGGATGTCGACTAATGTTACGAATACTAACTAGGCCTTGTTTTTGGCACCATAGAAGAACCTAATTATTAGTATGTGTGATCAAGAGACTAGCGTGCAAACATGATCTAATTGAGGGCCCGATAGCAACACAAAGGGGAGCAAACGTTTCGACGCGGTCAATATCGAGTATTATCCTTGTTCTCTTTCCAACCTCCACAATGAATTCATTCAATCTCGTATTCTCGAGTTAACCACAAAATACCTCAAGACCAAAGTGACGTGCTATAATGACATTTTCACGTAACGCTAAAAGCCTTGACATTTCATAATGTTATTGTTATAGATTTTATAGCAGCAGGTACGCGTGATAGATATATTAGACTATAACATCGACCAATATGCGTTATTATATAAAACATAAATTCGATAACATTATGTAATGGCACGTATGGTGCGTAATATTTTCTTTCGTGCGGAAATAATTTCTGTAGCAAACGATTTCCGTAACTATACAAGAAACTATTGAATAATACTGTTTGAATTTATTCATCATGTGAATAATTCATAGCGAGGGATATTTCTAAAATGTAATAGCTTTCAATAACGCATATGGGTGTCTAATGATTATATAGATGAATTTGATAGAAGTATGATTTTATCTAAGATAGGTAAACGTGATAGTAACAGGTTATTACGTAACAACAATCATATTTTTTGTTGAAAATCATAGGATAAGATAAGGGCATTCATAAAACGAATTGACTTTTAAAACTTTAATCTTGACAAAAGGGAGTAACATTGTATGAATCGAAAAATTCAAGCCACTTATTGTTTATTAACACTTAAACGTATAATATCTTGACAAAAGCTATTTTAAGTAAGTAATTGGCAGTGGATTGTGTAAGGTCGACCACAGACAACGAAGAAAGTCCACGGTCACCGTTTTGGGAACCGGAAACTTGACCGTAGAGCTCGGACTTTTATTTTTAATATGTCAAAAAAGACTTTTGCCTTCAGAAAATTTCTAAATGCAGTAAAGAACATTGACCCTTTTGGTCCAGAAGACATTATAGCTCAAGTTAAAAATATTTTCACGCATTATGATATAATGAAACAATTTTAAAAGCCTGACAGAAGTCACTTTAGAAGAAGCTATCACTACCGCATTTTAATATCACGATAATATTTAAATATTCAAAGTGACATAACATCGAAACAGAAAAATAGATTCGTGTTTTACGGAAATCGCCTTAAACTCACAGCTACCATTTATAGTCATATAAAATATTCGATTACGTAGCTACGTATTTATATCTGTCACTAAACATGCAAATGAAGACTTAAAAAAACAAGCCTGCGACTTTTGGAAAGTTAAATAATACCTCATGAATACGTTTTAAGATCAAATGAAAACATGGCATATTAATTAAAGGCCCGGAAATATTAGCGCACGTTTTTGATGGAATGAGTGACGAACATCTCTTTGAGTTTTTCACCGTTAAATTTTCATGTAGGTACATAATTATGCTCCCTGCTAATTAAGATATATTAAGGTATTGAGTTAGATAGATATTAAGGTATTGAGTTTCAAATAACGAGTGTTGAACGTACTTATATTAATAATGTGGAAATGACTTGCTTTAGTGTTAAACAATAGAAATACAAACAATGATAGACTTTATTGTAAGTCACTTATTACAATAAATCTGATGTCCGAAGAACTTCAGCTATGTGGCCGGTAGCCAACTAATACCTCTTACTGATATCACAAAACCCATTGTTTTCAATTACGACCGACAGTATACCGGCAATATATCTACTTAATTATTGACAGAAGTACTTACTTGACATCCTCAATCTTAGGGTATGTGCATATCCTGAGAGTCTTTGTATTAGATCCAACCGCGTATAGCTTGCCATTTGGATGGAACTCTGCACATCGGACGGCTTGAAGATCTTCCAGCACTGTGACAGGTTTGAATGTGGGTCTGGATCCGTTCACCTCTGGTCCTACACCCACATTACTCGGATTTGACATGGGCACACTCGTGTGACCGCCATTTCTCATTTGTGCCTGCAACAATAACGGAAACATTGATATAAAGTCCTGAGGCAGATTATAATTACGCACAAACTTATTTGAGTAACATTTTTGAAAAAAATAAATGCTTTTATGGACAATTTTACAAACAAATTCGTGTTTAGCTTGGTAATTAAACTTATCGTGCCATATTTCGAAAATACCGAGTGCCAGTTAAGGTAAGTGTTGTAAAGGCTTTAAAATAATAGATATCCCTCATTTGTACTTAAAAGTGAAAATTGCCTGTCGATCAGAACGGGAACGGAGAATTAAGACGGCGCGCGGCGTCACCGAGGAGAAACCTCGGTAACCTTGTTCATTGCGTTCTCAGATCGGTGATAGCGCCAGAGACGGTGACGCACCGACCACGCTTGCCCAAGACCATGACGCAGACATTCATATTCCGTATACCTCTACTACAAAGAAACACGTAGAATGCCGTTCGCAATTGGTATGATACCATAAATAGGTACAAGTATAAAACCCAGAACTGAACTAATTGTATGTTCTGATATTTAGAATGAATCACATTTTTACTTTGAAAATTTACTGATAATAACAGGAAAAAAAACCAATGACTAGCATTTTTTCAACGCTCCACAACCTGGCAGTACCGGTGCGATTTCTGTAGGCCAGGATCTACGGTTGATACATCCATGAAAATACCGAAACAATAGTCCGGACTGCCCCAGAGACATGAACAACTGTCTAGGATCCTGCAACGAACCTCCTTCGGTGTTGGCACACAGGAGACGAACAGACACTACGAAAATATTACAATCTAAGTGAGACCTATTTGTAAGTTGTGACTAAAATATGCCAAAACCTTTTCTAATCTAAAAATAATTGTCATGATAAACAATGATCCCATAAAATGCAAAAAAGTATTCATTTAAAATAAACCAATCGTGTTGAAGATTCTCGAAAGCGTGCGAGAACAGTTGATTGTATAACACTTAAACTGTCAATGACTTGCATTCAAAACGAACAAGATTCATTGAAGCCCATTATGTTAGGCAAAACGATGTGGTAACTAGAACAGGTTGTGTTGTATGGATTGATAAGGTAAGCTGCTACTTGCAGCGCAACCTAGAAGGAACCTGTTTTGATTAACGTATAGAAAAACAAGCTGACCGATAACAGGCTAACAAATGCAATGCACTCATTATACAGTACACAATGTTACGCTTCAAATATTTGGTTCAGTTTAATGACACACCTAATGCAAATTAGAGTCAACAAATAAATATAGGTGGTTAAACAATCACAACAGCCAAAGGCGAACAGTGTAAAAGTGATCTCGATGATCAAACCAAATCATGATCACAGAGCGACAATCCACGCATTTGAATCTCGTTTGAAACGGTTTGAATCAAGTAATTGATGTAGCTTTTCGTTTCATTGTTGCAACGCTTGCCGTAAACGAGTTGTAGAAAGTGTACTTTACCGCATTTTTACGTACGTGATCGTTTCTTACGCTATTCCGGAAAAATAAAGTTAAAGCGAGACTTTTGATTTACAAATTGTCGCTACTTTTAGCGTATAACAGTTTTATTTATTGTTCACGTCATCGGCTATATTAATGGATATGATCACATGACAAATATTATTCGATTTCATAAATACCTACGACTATGGCTGACATGCTATCTTGTTCTTCTCAAGAAGATCTCGTAGACCCAACGAAAGTTAGATTATGGAAAGCGTAAATAATCTAGATTTAGTTTAACAAAAACTGAGTCAGTTTACTATAAAGTTTTAAATTAATGGCCGTATTGTCGCCGGTAAAATTAATAGATTACTTTACAGTGTCGTTTCATATAAAACGATGATTATGACTTTCATTTGTCTCTGAGTGCGGCAGTTATGTCTTTTGCATAGTTATACTTCCATCAAAATTGAATCACTTGAAGGTATAAACTTTTTTAACAACATTAGGATATCAATTTTTTGCGTCACTAGTAGTCAAAATTTGCAATTAAAATATGTATAGAGAAAATCTCACGTTTATTACAAGATTATGCATGCTATGTTTTAGAATTCACAGTTACATTCGTTCCCACTAAAATTAAAATTATTACGTAATATGAATATTTAATGTATTTTAATGTGTGCCAATAAATTCACTATCACTATCGTATGTCACTGAGATAATACATATTTATATATTTGTATTATAAATGGAAAGAAGACGACGGGATGAACTTGAAGCCTACGACAAGGATTGGCCGTAGAAAGTTCTACGAAGAGACGAATGGAAAGAGAGGAATGCCTTTGCCCAGCTGAGGACCGAAAAAACCTGATAAAATATTACCATCATTGGGTGTAAACATAGTGAATTGACTATTTACACCTGACTAACCTATTAAGGAAACATAACTCGAAACTCTGATAGAGAATAGAATAATACTAATTGATCTTATTCTTTGATTATTATCTGATTATTTTATACATAACTGGTAAAATCAGGGCCGTTTAATTGGTTTAATTTAGGTGCCTTTTATAATATTATCGACTGATTAAGCTTTTATGATCGTAGGCAATCCGATGGAAGCCCGATTAATGGACAACAATTTTATATTACAAAATAACATAATATTGAATAACAGTTATGAAGAATTATTACAAATAAATAATCCGGCAATGAGTAAGTAGGAAATCTCTACCTACTTCAATGTGCAACTTTTAGTGAAGTTACGATAACAATAAAATAAATAGTGTCCACCTACAACTAAAATGAACTATTCTGTATAATGTTAATAAAGTTTTGACAGTTTACAAATCTATTGTAGTACCTACGATGAGGCACAAGAGATAGTATTTGAATTTGTAAGAACTAGGTCAACATTACAACTTAGTGAAAAAAAACATAACATGAATAATCTTACATAATTAGTCATCATTTCAAAACACCGACTTAATGAAACAATAATTATCCTACAATAGAATTCACACTCGCGTTGCAAAAGATGAGTAAAGCAATAGTAACAAGTTTCATGTAACTTGATAACCCAAATTCGCATGAATAGACACAGAGTTTTGATATTAAAGTACTTATAACTATGATACGTGTGTGTGCGATCACATAAAAACAAGTATTGAACATCCGTTACACACGCAGGACGGCGTGTTGCGGTTCAACGGAGCTGAACGGGCTCAGACGAGGCGTCGATGCTTCATTCCCATAACATTGTACTATCGTACCTGTGGATACCATTAAAAACCCTATCACGTTCGCTAAAGCACCACAAATTACTCACTTCGCTTAGCATCAACAAGATAATCATGTAGATTTAAGAGCTTAGAAAGTACGCATAAATACATATCAAAGAGCGGTTACAGTTAAACACTATGGTTAAATTAAGTCTGTCGTTGATGACATTCTAACAGACAACTAGTGCAATCATTTCACAAAGAGACAACTGTCTGGATAGAAAGTTAGTTCAATTACCTGAAAAGCAGAGATCCGTTTGGGTGGCAATAACTGCGGTGGTCGATCGACTAGATTTTCCATGGAATGGCGTGTTAAAAATCCTTGTTTTTGGAAGGAGGGGTTAGCTTTGTATGAGGTACGATTGAATTTGGTTGCTGGTGCGACTATACGGTTGCCGTTTTCATCGTCATCTTCCCACTCTGTTACCACTTCTGTGCGTACGTCCTCTAAAGACCGAGAGCGACTACACGGACAAGCTGCTGGTGGCGAAGGATTTGGATTCCTAAGTTGACGGGGTCGATCTCGTACACCGTATAAGTCGCCGTGACCACTTGGGGTTGGAGCGCCAGCAGAACGATAACTCGGAGATAAGAAATAGTAGTCCCGTGATTTATTACTGTATGCACTCATTCCAGAGAAATCCGAGTAAGTAGATCCTTTTGAAGAGGACGTCTTAAAATTTCTCAAATCCATTGGGTCCGGTGGTCGGAAATAAAAGTTCGGTTGTGGCTGCGCCTGGCGCGAAAGCGGCGGCCACGGTCTAAACGGAGCGTCTACGAAATGTGCCGGTTTGGACTTCATGTCAGATCGCGATAGATCATCCGAGCGCGGCGGTGTCGGTTCCGTGCGGATGTAGTCGAGGAAACTACGCTACTGTTGTCACGGGCAGCGAGCGGCGTGCGCCTGCCCACCACCAGTGTTGCACCACCGTCGGCTCGTGTTAGACAGAGACGAGAACAGAGTGAAAGGCGCACTAACGTTCCGCTCGATCCGTTGAATGCGAATACAAGTGAAAGGGGTAGCCCGTGCGCGGTCAACGCGCGTCGTACGCGCACAGATATTGCTCGCGAGCAAAGTGCTTGTAAATATCTCTCCGTGCACAATCGTAGATTGTAAACTTTATTGCATATACGAGCAATATTGTCACTCGTAGTCGTTTTGTTGTGATCGTCATTCGAAGTACAGCTTTCTATCATGCAGAATATATCGATATGTTTTCCCTCTTATTGGAATTATTAGGTACATGTGATCTCTTTCGCAAGAAGACAGAAAACTTATTAAGGCAATTGAACCAACCCCGCCATGCATAGTTAAAGCCAATAATAACTGTGACTTTATAAATAGATTAGTAAATTTTAGTAAAATATTACAATTTTAGAAAAAGTTTAGTTCTTTTCCTTATGCGTGCATGTAACTTTCGCTTCTTTCTTACGCCTGACTAGCTATAAAAAGCACACCAGAACAAAAAGTATTCGTTTCATAATATTTGATTCCTATTGAAAGATATGTTGTCTATAAAGAAGATTCCGATGAGAAGTACGATGCGCACAAATGGCTCTAACAATTACCTACATAAATCATATAAATATTGCTCACGTAGGCACCCACGCTAGTCTAGAAATAACGCAGGAAAATTCAAACATTTAATTAGTCACCTTATTCGTAACGAAGGAACTCAAGGCTGTGCCATATACGGAGCATAATAATAAACAACTTTGCGTCAAAAGAAACTCATCATAATCTTAATTTCGACCTACGCGTGAAAAACGTATAACAATTAACAGCACATCATTTAAATACGTTACGGAAGGCGTATACAATACTCACAAACACATCATAAAGTAATTAATAGGAGTTAAAGTTTGTCAACGATTTTATATATTATTCTCATAACTCTTAGGTTTTCTTTTTTAACTTTAAATATACATCCATTTACAGTAAGTACTTATTATACCAAACGTAGAATTTTATAAAATAGAGGACTTATGAAATGTAGATACATTTGTTACTTCCAAATGATACGAAGCCAGTCACGAGTACATGCCCGTAGATTTCCCCTCCGATAATCAAAAGGAAGCTATTTGATATGTATGAGAACGATATATAGGTACAATAAATCTTGCAATAGAACCTCGACTTCGAAAAAAGAATATAATATGAGTACTGTAGTACATACATCGTACACTAGTCAATCAAAATACTATTGTAGTAACAAGTTGATTCAAATTCATAATAGGTATATGAGCAACTATAAAAAACATATTGTTGAGACTCACAATAAAGTAGAGCGAGATCTCACACTAATTGTAACACTTTTTTAGTAGAACAACTTAACAAAACCGTGGTGATCTAAACAATAACAAGCGATAAGGCAAATCCTATAACTAGTTACGTAAACTGAATAAATATTTGTTGCACAAGCCAGGAGCGAAGACTTTACAGTGAGTCATTGAGAGAACGCCTAAAATTCTAAGGCGAAGTATCATATGGAAGGAAACATTGACACAATTAATACAAACATGTGTTCAAACTGAATCAGCCGTAGCTACAGCCGTCTTTGCCAGGCGAACAATTGAAATTTATTAACTGATTAACTGGAACCTTGTCTTGGGCCAATTTGAGTATTTACGACAGGATCCAGTTACAGTAAAATTGAAATTCATTAAGTTGCCGCGACGTTTTGTTGGTAGTCGGCACAAACATCTGTCCTTGTTTATAATTTATCATAGGCACCGCAACATTACTTTACTGATTACATAGATGCGCTTATCCATTAAGCGATGTAACTAACTAGATTAATATTTTAACGCGATTAACAGTTTTTACGTAATTTTAGGGCAAAACATTTGAATTACGTTATAAATTTAATCTCTGTTAATGCAAACTGAATGATATAATGATTACCTAATTCACTCATCGATTTCCTTTAGTCGCAAGAGTCACTCAGTTGACGTCATCCATGAACCGCTAGCATCATAGCATTGGCAACCTTTATTTCTAGTTTTTCCAAGTTTAAACAAAATTAACCGTTTGTCAAAAGCATCTGGGATTCTTGAGCTACTCATTTAACTGTTTTTGAAGCGATTACAACGAGTAAATGTCAGTTTTTCGTATCTTGAACAACAGACTGAACAAATATTGCAGTGGCATGCGAGATAAAATGTAAATATTGTCATGATTTAGTCGTGGCGGGTGGCAGTTGGCGGCGTCATGTCCATTTATGGCTGTATAGGTCAGCGCGAGACGCGCGGGACGAACGCCCTATCAGCGGCCATGTACAGCAAACTGGAGATGTACTACTACCAATAACACATTTTTTATAATAGCTTTTCTACTTTAATAAACATCTGCAAGATGGCATGCGAAAGTCACATCAGTCTTTAGCACCGGAGTATGGCTCTGTCCCTTACAATAAAGACGTCATTTCTATTCAACAATAAGTAACTGTGTTTCATTTTAGCTATGTAAAACCTTCAATAGATACTATTCACAAAGTATCTAAAGTATCTAACGTGATGGAATTCATTTGTAGAGTAAAACAAAGAACTGTTTGTAATAATTATCGAGTTCATTAAAACGCGGATGCATTATCCGCGTTTTAACTTCACGATACTTCACGATTTATGCGTTCAAGGAGTAGAGGAAAATAGAAACTTGAAGAATATATTTTTTTTCTCCTTATATTATATATATATTCATATATTGTTGTATATTATTCATATATTATTGTTGTTGTTGTATACTTCACTGCCTTCGTTTAAGTTTGTCTCAATAGATTATTTTGTTACTGTATAGTGTGTAGAGATAAAAATTATCACTTGAAATTATTACATGTAATTATTAGACATTTAACATTATACTTATACAGTAAGTAAACAGACCCATCATACTAACTTATTTATTTAGCATTATTTCCTGTCTATACAATAAATTGCACACGACTAGAATCATCAATTTAGAATGAAAAAGGTTATACCTAGTTTTAATTCTCAATAATAAGTATTTATACAAATTACCTTATTTGTTCCAAAAGATATTCGTTCATCGTGAACAAGAGATGATACTGAATTTGTTTTATCAGAATCCCAAGTAGTACCGTGCCACACGTCCAGGGAATCCGTTGAAGACTTCTTTGTATCTATTGAACTTTTTCTGGAGAGTGAATTAGTCGATCCAACATAGTCACGTTTCATATCTCTAATACCATTACTAGATACGGAGTCACGTCTATTGTAGTTGATTATATTTGTTCTGCTTAGATTTGGGAAGGAACCCATCGAGTGTCTTTTGTTGTGAAATCTATGAGTGGGGCTTGGAGTTTCACGACGCGGTGGCGTCACTGAAGGGCTATGACGGTCGCGTCGCAGGATACTCGGGAATGTCGACGGATGCTCAAGCTCACGCGCTGGAGAACCCGCCAGCCCCAACGAATCTCGGCGCCTGTTCCATCACATTTATTGTTAAACAAATACCAACAAAAAATATTGACACTGCCAAGATTAAATATTTAAAATACCTGATAATAAGGCCATTTGTAGGTGAAACCGAATCCCTGTAATACCCCGGTGTAGACTCTCTGCTGTGAAGGTAAAGTGATGACCTATACGGCGTACTGCAACGGCCATGCACTTCACAACGAGGGTCATGCTCAACAGTAGAGCTGACAAGCGGAGAATGCCGACCCTCCCCCTCCAGGTTCATATTCCCAAACATAGAATCCAACTGACGCATCGCCATGACTTTCTTCACGGCTGTCATCTTCACAGAACGTCAACACTCTTTCGAAAAATATATAGTTTTAATTCACAATTCAAGACTCCAATGTTGTCGAAGCTCGATCGTGCGTAACGCGAGCGCATAAGTACATTAAGTGACATGTATGTCCTCTAGGTATGCCGCGTCGCGACTGGACTGTTCGGACGGCATTGTGCGCAGAACGCTTACCGATGACTCATAAGAGGCATGCGCGCGAGCAACGAGACTACGATTATCGCCGTGTCCTACAATTATATAGCACGTATAAATATAGGTGACAACGAGGTAAATAATGGTCCAGTACGTACTCTCGGGGAGCCATCAATAATAAACAAGGACTAATGGTATGTAGGCGTTATTTCAAGTTCATGCGAAGGTCGTCATAAGTACAAGAAATAAGACAAACGCAGCAGCTTTTAATTTGCGACAAAACTGGACATCAATAAAATTATAATTATGACTATTGCTAATTTGTTTAAGGCCCACGCTCATTTTCAACGCCAAGTTTAAACAATTAGTTAAAATAATAAACCAAGCTGTTATTTTATGGTTGTAGGTATATAGGTACCTGCGCATGTAATTAACTCAATTAACTGATGTGGCAAATAAAGTTAACAGGCCGATTACATGGTTCCTTAGAAGGTACCTCTGGTTAATTGTGGCCAATGTAGCCAGTTTAGATCCGTTCAATAGTAATTGGGAGTAACAAGCAGGCGATTCAAAGCAGTAATATCCTTGAATGTATGTAGTTTTGCTTCGGTATACAGTTTCCTCTTGGCAAAACATCGAGGCCTTACAAAGTCACAATAGGAGGTCACAAAAGGTTATCGATAGTTTACGACGATGTTTAAAATGCAAAAATACAAATTCAAAAATAAAATTTTGATTAACAGAAACTTATAAAAATGAGGTAAAACTACTAATTTGACAAGAAAGATAACGGTAAGTAGCTGTATCCGGCAATATGCAAAGTAGACTCCACTCTATAGGCGCCTTGAACTAGAAAATCTCACCGCACCAAAATAATAGAACACCAGCTTAATAAAACCAGTTGTTCCAAGTACATTCTATCGGCAATTAACAGTCTTTGTTTACAGTCCTTTTGATATTGAATATACATAAATATATTCAGTACCTTGTAAGTATAACATTTCTAATAAATAAATACTTTCGTGTATAGTTAATATCATATTTTTTTCTGAGTAATCTATTGAATGTATTTTTAAAATATGGACAAAACGTTCTTGTGCCCCTAAATGAACCGTATAAATGTGAAATATTATCTAAGATTTCACATGGAAATAGTACCAAAAACCCAAGAAGCCACAAGTTGGCTAAAAGCGTGGGTCTACAGACGGCAGATCTCGTCCAAAAAGGTGAGTAAGATTAAGAAGTCGTTCAATAACTTTCATAAAAGGCCAAATTATATCGTTAATAAATCTTACGAATAACAGAGTAATATCTATAAACTGTAAAAGCTATAAACAATTTATTGAACATGGATCGCTCGTTGTCCAAATGGAACATGCCCAGAATAAATAAAATGGTAATAAACCCAATATATCGTTTATACTTTTGGAAAACTACTATACCTATCTATCTATGTGGTTCATAATTCTAATGTACAATTTGTGATCAGCAAGCAAACACGATACTTTTACGTCAGAATCGTGTAAGCAATTCTCGTGTATCAGAAGGACTATAACTACAACGTGATTTACAAGAAGACTCAGTATAACCTGTAAACTTGTTACTGTTGTCTCCCTACGATATACCACGCTTTTTTCTCCATGGATCAAAGCAGTTTTGAACAATATTAAAGCTTCATTCAACTGCCAGTACCTAATTTAATTTGAACGAAATCATTGTCCAGGCGCATAAACGAACAAAATAAGTAAATAAATAATTATAGTAACAACGCTTGTCTGTTCTCTGACCGAAGTAAATGAAGATAAAAGTTTATAAAGCGTCTTGTGTGATCCTTCAGAATATCAAACACTTAGTGAATAAAGGGCCACTTATTACTGTAAGTATCCACATTAAATGAACCGTTCAAGTATGTATGTTTCGCTTAGTATTAACAATCGATGATTTTAGTCGGTATTGAGGTTTAATGAAGTAGTATAATACTATTTCATCTTTATTTCGGTCCATGTGTCATTGTTATGAGTAAACTTATTGTGCCTTTATGGAAGACAATGTCCTTCAAAATATACTGCGGTCGATATTTTCGAACTCAAATCAAATTATGAATAAGTTTATTTTCGTACTAACCAAGTACATAACAGAAAAAAGTATCCTTTTTGAAAAACTGGCAAAGGGAGTCCAAAGCCGCAGTTGAACAACCAGAGTTTACCATCCTAACTAACCTTATTGCTGGTGTAGGGACCAGGAAACCCAGAAAAAGTAAACAAACGTTCCTAACTCTACATTAAACTGTCACGTTTACCCAACCCGCCTCAACGCAACTTGAGATTTTTATCCTGGCGCATTATTTATGTGATTGCGCGTTTTAAGTATTTCGCGTGGGCGCAAAATAATTCAATTCAGTACGTATGAAGGTCATAATTACTGAGTAGCAATAAATAAGAACAGTCGGAACGTTTTAAAACCAAACAAGTAAATAAATTATATACTAACTACATAAACATACGGGTAGGCGGCGGCTAAAGGTTTTCAAAGATAAAGACTTATAGAATTTAAGATTGTTGGTTGACATTTATCCAGTTGGAAATATTCGAAAAAATCATTGCTTGAATGCCCTAAATTCTAACAAGTATAAGTAATACGATGTTGAATTTCCATACCAAATCAAATTTTGTAAGAGACCTTTCGTAAACGTATGGAGAGTTAAACCAAAATATTTACAATATTCATCTTATTATTACATTCCTGGGCTCGTTACCTATTCCATTGTTTCATACCCGCATAATCTGGATATTATTGTATTTTTTTTTTTAATATTTATGGTTCCATTCTTCATCTGTACCTATACCTGCTAATATAGACATAGCAAAATGTAGCTCACGTATGATTTATAGTTGAGAGTTATTCATAAAATATTGTATAAAAAACTAAAGCTGATTGTGTTCGATCATGTGATGAATATTCATTAATAATTGTAATGTTTAATATAGCAACAAATATTTTTTTTTACATATACGTATAACAATAACTTTGTGATTAAATCCTTGAGTTGATGAGACTTGCTACTTATGTACCTAGTGCAATGTGCTAATGCCTGTTGTATATAGTATATAGGACATTCAGGCCTGTATACAGTGTACATACAGATCTGTATGATTAATAGCACGTCACAAACTCGATCTTAATTTCTTTACGACCAACCACGGCAAGGCACTGGGTTTATTTTTTTAATGTCACTGTGTTGTATAGCTTCGTTAATTTACTACTATTTGTTTATAAATTGTATGGTAAACTTTCCATTAATTTTCTTTAATATATTATACTTAAATCTTGTTCTGGGAATAACAAATCAAAACATTTGATTGAAGTCTTTGCAAGTACTTGTAATTTTAAGCGTGATGTCACTGGTGTGTCGTTTGTTTTGTTACAACCTTTTTTTTCATTTGTATTATGACGCAGTGTTTGTCGGGTGTGTTACATCATTACATCCCGTGCTTTTCCTGGCGAATAACTATTTCATTACGTTCCTTATTTCTTTTTTACGATCCTTATGCGGGCTACAGTCTGTATGTGTCGTACTGTATGTCTATATGGTATGCATGTGTCATACTAAATACCACAAAAAGAAATATTAGCAAAGCTCTTTCTCTTTGATATCGCGCTAAACTGCAGATGGAGACAGGATCTCTTATAAAAGGTACAAAGCTGGCGCTACATAGTAAAATACAATTTAGATGACGTATTAAAGTGGTCTCTAATTTCCGCCTTGGCCTCTTAAAGAGACTCAGAATACCCAGCGAGCAATAGAGCTCGGTGTTTCTTTACGCGACTAAGTCCTTGTCCACCCATAAATAGCCCGTGTCACATGGGGGTAGGCAGAGACAATGGAAAGCCAATTGCTACGAATCTTACATACCTCTTTACCTTCATAAACAGTGATCAGTATTTTCATTAATCAGAGCGCCGAACCCGCTCTCGTTTCGATTACTTTAAACGTAAAGCAAACTTGTACTAAAGGTACTGAGGTGGTAATGGAGAGGTCACACCACTCAAAGGACTGGCGGCAAATAGGCCAAGAAGTGTTCTAGTGGCGACCGGGAATCAAGACGTAGTGTGGGCAGGTTTTCCGATAGGTATCGACGACATCACCAGAGTCACGGGAAAGAAATTGGATGGATGTAAATGACAATAGTTATCATTCGATCTATAGAGGTTTTTTTCAGTACTTGGCTTCTTCCGGCTGGTGATAATGACATACCAAATTAAAATCTCAATATCTTCAGTTTCAGGAGTCTGAAAGCATGACCTGAGGTTCTGCTTTCGCGCATAAGATCAATATGACTAGTGGGACAGAACCTATAAAACAAACAATCAACAAAAATATTAATAACATTCATAATAATGTAATTGTGGGGCATAACTTTCACACATTTTTAAAGAAGTATTGTAATGCATCTGTCATTGGTTACGCCTCTACACTTACTCTTCTTCATATGAAATAGAGACTGTAAGACTGCATTGGATGTATACTGTATTTATAATACTACTGTGTTCATAATGCATACTTAGTCCAGTCAAATAAGGCAAAATTAGGTAAGAATCTCGGAATGCGAGATACCCAGCTGTAATTTTGTATATACTTGTATATTGACCCCCAAAAACTTGTCTCAAAACCTACATATGGTAGGGTGTAAGCAACCCTTAAAATTCAGGGTCAAAGGGCCCAAAAATCGTTTTTTTGCGGTTTTTTCGAAATATCTCATTTCCTATGGGTTTTTGGCAGTTGTATTCAACAGCAATATTGTGAAATACAAAATTTTCTACAACTTTTGTCTAAACTTTTTTTATATAAGTACGGTGAACCGTTTTCGAGATAGAGGGCGGAGAGCGCGCGGTCACTGCATCTCATCAAAAAAATTTTTTTTCGTCTAACCTATCCGTGATGGTTGTCTATGGATAGGACATTAAAAAATACGTCATAGTTCCTAAAACCAGTTTTCGTCAAAATCAATAGTTTGACAGATAGACATTTTAAAAGTTAGAGGGCAGGACACATTCTATAGACCTCATTTTTCCACTTTGGAAGCGTCTATCTTTCTAACGATTGATTTTGACGAAAAATGGTTTTACGAACCATGACGTATTTTTTAATGTCCTAACCATAGACAACCATCACGGACAGGTTAGACGAAAAAAAATTTTTTTGAAGAGATGCAGTGACCGCGCGCTCTCCGCCCTCTATCTCGAAAACGGTTCACCGTATAAAAAAAAGTTTAGACAAAAGTTGTAGAGAATTTTGTATTCTACAATATTGGTATTAAATGCAAATACCAAAAACCCATAGGAAATGAGATATTTCCAAAAAAGCGCAAAAAAACGATTTTTGGGAACTTTGGACCTTAAAATTTAATAGTTGCTTACACCCTACCATATGTAGGTTTTGAGACAAGTTTTAGGGTGTCAATATACAAGTATATACAAAATTATAGCTGGGTATCTCGAATTCCGAGGTGAAATCCTAAATTGACTGGACTAACTGTATTTTTGCACACTAGATGGCGTTAGTGTGAACCTAGCGAGGGGTACCACATCACATCAATTGCTGTACTTATCAGAAAATACTAAAATATTACATTCTTAAACGGCAGAGTTTATAACGAATATTCCTTCTTTCATTTATTTATTTGCGAATCGTCGATTTTTCTCTCTTTAATCCCGCTAGATCCTGAACACTTGACAATTATACCGAATCATGTAAGTCTGGACTTCACCAGTAATTCTAATTTTTCTGAAAAAATTGTATAATAAACATATTATTATACAGGAATGTAAATAAGGGTCTGATAATAATTCGTACACCATTAGTGAAATACAAATTAAGATGTGATCAGGTAAAAATGGTTTCAAAACAGGGTTTTTTTATGGGTTCAAAACAGGGTATGCGCGCAGCCAGGGCTGGATTTGCCGTATCAACTGAACGAGGCCTCCGGGCTACGGGGACGACCACGTGCGTAAGCAAAAAATTTAAAAACTTCCCAACTTTTTATTCCATTTCAGAAATTTCTAAATAATTAATTCTTTTTTTCGTAAAATGAACGTCGTCGTGCGGACTACTAAACATGCACTGTTATAGCCTGTATAGCATCGGTAAGTCCCCTCTTTGAGGCTTGAGAGACCGGGCAGGAAATGTCATTAGTTGACTTTCGTTCCTCAAAAAAAAAAAAAGGTTACCCCTAAACAAATTATCGTACGGGACCGCCAAAGCACGCTACGACACTGATACGGGGATACTATAAGAATGTATTTAGAGTTAATTCCATTCGCGACATAATACATGTTGTAATCTGTTTTATTGAATTAAACTCGTATCACAACATTATTTGTCACGACAAATTACACATCGTTTCCTATGAGCCTGACATTAGTTACCGAGCAATATGTAGTAGAAATGCAAATACGAATCCCGTTACATTAGATAAACAGCAATGTGCATTTTTTGTTTTGTTTACTATTTATATCCAAGAACATCACACCATACAAGCATAAAGATACTCTTTGTATTTCTACTATTGCTCGTTAACTAATACAAGGCTTCACTTGTTGGAGCTAGTTAATAAAAGAAGAACATATATTAGATACTGCAAGTCATTGAAATCAGAAACAGTATAAAAATACAAGTGATTTACATTTGCTTTTTATAGAATACATAATATTTTATTCAAACCTAAGTAAGTACTTCTAAAAGTATAATATACAGTGAAACTTGGTTAAGTGGGACCTGGATAAGTGAGAAACCTCCACAACTGGAACTCATACTGAGGTCCCAACACATTTGCACTGAATTACCTCTATTAGTGGAAAAACAATCCTCTTTATCTGGGATTCGTTCTTTCGATTTATCATCATAGTTACCTCTATAACTGAGACAGCAAGTGAATTAGTTAGATACATAAACCTCAGTAACTGAGATACATCGTTTTGTTTGCCGACTTACTTATTCTTATACAATTACAATATGCACATAACACATAGTCTTATTCAAGAATCACACCTCTTTATCTGAAATAACCAGTATTTTCACCTCTATTAATGGAACCCTCTGCACATGAGACAAATATTTATTTATACCTATCTGCGACACTGGGTTAGTGGAATACCTCTATAAGTGATACGAATTTAAAGACCCCTTGATGTCTCACTTAACAAGGTTTCACTGTAAATGATTTATTTTTTGGTTACTTTTTTTATCTGAGTACATTTTTATTTTCGTCATGTTATAAATTAATTCATACATATTTCTATAGAGTTATAATCTTTATATATATAATTCTTCTGCAAGTGTGTATGTCACTGAACTTCTCTTAAACGACTGGACCGATTTTGATGAATTGGATCTGAGAATGGTTTAGATTCACAATTTTGTCCGCTGGACAATGTTTTTTTTAATTAATTTTTAATTTATTAGTTGTTGTTCATTTTGGAATGTTTTACATTGGATCTGACCTATTGACATACTGTAAAATGCAAATCTTATCTGTATGATGTCCTTGTGATACTGAAATAATTTATTTTGATAATAATTATTATTTTGTTGCTTAAATAATCAACCAAAGTAAGTAAGCCGATGTTTTTTTTTTTAATCTGTCGGGTCCGCTAGTATCATATAGTACCCATCCGAGTATATTTTTATAACCCGCATTTGATAGCAAAACGCAGGAATACTGGTGACAACATGCGAATCTTACTAGATAGAATTTTTATAATTACTTAGGTAGGTACAACAAAATTGTGAACGCACTAAAAATAAACGAATTTATCAGATTTTTCGCAATCCCAGATTTAACTACTCGTTCTACTTCCTAATAATGTACAAAGTAATCGAAAACAACTCATGACAAGTGAGCACAACTCATCTATACTAATATTATAAAGAGGTAATGTTTGTAAGTTTGTATGTAATGGGTAATCTCTGGAACTAAAGATCCAATCCTTCCTTTCCATTCCTCCACACCTCCAAAAATATTTTACTAATAGGAAGCTACAATAGCGCCGAGTGTAATCTTATGTTAAAACAAGATTTTTTCCCCGGACGAAGTCGCGGGCAGAAGCTAGTTTAACAATAAATACATAATTGAATTATACATAATAAGCAACCAGACCTCTCACTTCCTTCAACAATAAACGCATTGAACACGAAACCAGGAATTATTGCTGATTACAATTACATGATAACAATTTAATTAGTGATAGTTTCGAACGATAATCTGAAGAAAATTACGAGATGACTAACGAACATTCTTCGTACGAGTAAACACAGTCATGTGACAGCATCACTGCACCGAGCAATTAATGGCAGAAAGCAGTACGCAACAACTCGGTAACGATACTATTTGAGATATAGATTCCTTAAATTGTAATATAAGCGATTGTACCGACCGATACAATAATGCTAGAACACAATGTCATTATTGTTCCGACCGGAATATATGCAATAACAAATATCTTTGATGCATTGAATGTTATAAACATTGGGTTCGCCACTATGTTCGCTCCATTGTCTCTGCCTACCCCCATGGGAGACAGGCGTGAGGTTAAGTATGTATGTATGTTCGCAGCTGTCGGGTAACAAGAACCCGTTACGTAACAGATTACATTATTAAAAATCTTATAGAAATGTTGGTATTCATAGGTCACTTGTAAGTATGTATAATGTTTGTAGACGGAAAACTTAAAATATAACTGACTATTGCTTCAACAATTTCAATTTCAACTACTAAATTCGACAAATCATAGCAGCGAAACTTCATTAAATGTTTATTTTCCAATTCTTTTTATCGCCTAATCAAATTATGAGACTTTATAACACAGCATTTCTAATAACACGTACGGTACGAGACTAGCATTCTCAATTCATACTTGTTCCGACCTAGAAATCTTAAAAAAATATTTCTATTTGGACCGTGAACGCCTTTTAATGAGAAATCTCATAAAATTCTTTAAATTTACATCGTTATTACATTACTATAACATTTAGTGAAATATAAACTTTTAACACGATTATTATTCTACAAAACTACAGATCATTTTGTAGAACTTGTATAAATACCAATTCTGTTTTAATTAATTAAATTATGGCATTCAATAGTAACTTTAACAAATGAATATCATAGTTATTCAATATTAAGTAATTTAACTATGGATAACAACATCAGTTCGCTTATATGGTAAGACATGTTATAAAGTTCATTCATAAAATTAGTTAAAACAATGGCCAAGGCTAAGCACAAATGAATCAAGGTCAACGTTTTAAAGTAAAATAAATTAAAAAGTCTTACGTTTTTCGTGTCTCCCATCTCCGGTGTTTCGATAGTGTCGTTTTTCCTGGAACACGAGAAATTGAAGAGTTCAGCAATGTCTGTCACACAACGATGCACACACTAGGTTTCGGTTTTCATGCACTGTTTTCAATTCAAACGGATAACAACACCAAACCACTTTACATATTACATTGTAATTTATCGGCTCGTTAGAGAAAACAGCTCAAGAGCAGTTGGCGACCAAACACTCAGAACAAATTGCTTGCTCGCTCTACCGATGAAAGTACAGCACTCCGTAAGAAAAATCATTACTGTATGCTTCGTGCATGTACTGCATACTAGTAATCATCTGCTATCAATTACATTCATATCTCTTTGTAGATACGAGAGTTTGCGCATATTTTTTTCTATCAACTAAATGAATTAAGATAAATATTGAATTACTTGTAAGCAATCACTTAGGCACTGATAGCAACTAATTAAAAGGCTTAAAATTATGTAAGACATTACCTGATAAAAGGCGGCTGCTCACGACTTTTATCTGCAGTCATCTGTTGTGGATTCTTGACAGCTGACGGAAAAGCTGATGCAACATCTTCTATTTGTTCCACCCTGAAAGTAAAAGAAAGTAAATGCATAAGTAATTTGAAAGAATCATTTAAATAACTGGTTTCATCCAATTGAGTTTAAATATATTTACATTTTCTGTTGCCTCAAGTCTGAAGAGCAAAGATTACGAAGATAATCATCGCACTCGCGTTGTTTCTGAATTTGATATTCTTTTAGTAGTTCCCGTCTAAAATCGCCATCGGCGCCGGGCAGCATTGCCGCTTCAACTTGCTGCGGCGTGCGCTCCGCGAGTGATGAGCGTTCTGTCGACGCTGCCGTGTTTGATATCGACGTAGAGGCTGAGTAATCTTGCCCCCTGTGCTCGGGAGTAGTGGCGTTAGACGCGCCGATACTACTATCGTTCGTTTTCGATGAGCCTGTGTACTCTCCGATGGGCTTCAATGTTTCATCGATTGTTTTGAGAGATTCGTTCAGCCCATTAAAAATACTCTCGGCGTTTTTACTGTCGAATAATCTATCAACAGAAGTGTTCATCAGTCTACTGCCCTTAATTCCAGTTAAATGAAATCCAGCAAAACATGAAGATGACGGGCCGTAATCAATTGCCGAGAGAGCCATAACAGCTGGGTGCCGTGGAGCACCGTCAGGAAGCGGACGCAATGATCTAGTCATAGCATCGGCAGCCGAGCGTGGACGCCTAAACGGCATCGCTAAATGGGGGAATGTGCGCGGTTTTATGGGTGTAACCAGCATGTGCTCCGTCCATGAAGTATGTAGCGATGGGCGCTCTAACTTTTCCACATCTACATTTAACATTCTCTGTTCAAACGGAACACTAAATGTCTCAGCAGGAATAGACTGTAACCATGACAGTAAACTCAAATCTGATTCATCGAACCCAGAACCATCTAATAACCTTGAAAAATTTACTTCATTAGATTGTGCTTCCTTGGATCCCGTGGCTTTGGCCTGGCAGTAGTTGACACATGACTCATATAAAATTCCCTTTATGAGCAATTGCATTAATCGATCATTTTTTGCACATTTAGACACTGACCCGCTCGACTTTTTATCGCAAGGCAAGAATTGTTCAACGAGAGGATACACCTCTCTAAAGCACTGAACGCGTGCATTGCTAGGGTTCCATTTCTTAAACTGGGCGTGATCAGTAATACTGGGCAATGTCAACAATAAACATAGGTTTGAGTATTCTTCTTTCGAGGGAGCTAGCTTCTCTAAATCACTAAGGACCTTTACAACTTCATCTACGATATTTTCAACATTATTATACGCTTTAATTTCAGATCTTATACATAACAATTCTATATATTTATGCCTTAGGATAGCGTAATTAAATTTGTCCGCTTCAAAAGCTTTAAGAGCGCTAAGTGGTTGAATAAACTCCAGTACGTCATCCCATTGTCCGTCGAGGATAAGCTGACGTAGGAACAATACGTCATCAGCGAAATTGCCATTAATAACACCGGTTTCACGCTCTAATGATAGTTGTGTAATGTGCAAGTCGCGGTTGTGTAGAAACTCTAGGGCCAGCCGGACTACGTCATCCTCGCGTAGGTTCAGGTGGGTTGACGGCATTTTGGTAACCAAATGCCTTATATCTGGAACAAACAGAATAGTAGTTAATTTTATTGATGAAAACTTTTGAAATTCCTGGTAGGTATAAAACTAAGCGTCTAGCTAGACAACGAAATCACATTATTTTTTATAATAGCATTCCTAAGATTCAAAGCGAGATAAAATATGTACTATATACATATATATGCTTCTGCTATGCTTCTAAAATATTGGAACATTAAGGAAAAGTAGTAATAATAATAAGACTGGTTTGATGATCATGAGATTTTTAAACTTGTTCATTTGGTAAATGACAAAGCCAATAGCTGGCTACTATGATTTAGCTAATCGAACAATTAGCAACTCATCATGAGTTGCTAATTGTTCGATTAAACTTCATCAAACTTGAAATCTTAGACTATTATATAAAGCTAAAAAGTTTGCTTGTTTGTTTGTTTGAATGCGGTAATATCTGGAACTATTTGTTAAATTTGCAAAAATATTTTTGAATGATAGAGCTTTTATTGAGGAAGGCTTATGGGCTATAAAACATCGCTATTACCAATAAAAGCCGAGCAGAGCAGGTAAAACCACACTGGAGTTGCTGGTATGTGATATGACTAAAGCAAGTTCAATGTTACATGTACAAACATCAAGTATTAATATTGTATTTACTGATCATTATTATTTTAACTGCTTGATGATATTATCCCAGATTATATAAAAATTACTGGTATCTGTAATACCAAATGAGTAATTGTTAGAATAAAGACATAGCAGAAAAAACAAACTAACTAGTTTTAAGTATTGATTTGGATAACACTTAATAAATCTATTTGTAAAGCTTGAGAACAATAGAAAACATTTACGAGTTAATGAAGCATGACTCAAATACATTAGCAATATCATAAGAAAATAATTTACTAGGTATTTATGATTAATGAATAGATAACATTTCCATTACAATAAACACACAGCATTTTAGTCTTTGGATAGTTCAAAGAATGTATTTCAACTTTGCAATATTTTGTTTACAATGACAGTATTATTTTGTTTACAAGGGTGGTGAGCAAATTCACAGCAATTCCGAATGTTTGACTACTATTCCTGACAAATCTAATTCCAAAAGGAAAGGAATTAATAAAAACCATTTGTCAGTAAATATGACCCTAATTTCATTGACATTAAGATTTCTAATCCATTCACTGTATCCATTGAACATTTAAGGTCCCTACACAGCATTAGTATGCAACACATAATTATGACACTATAATACAATAGAATATAATTTATGTACAGTGTAGTCCGTTTAGTACGACTTCGCATATAGCAACCAACCGTTTTTAGCGACGAAAGTTTAGGCATTTGTTTGGTTTTAGTATAAACTTGCATAAATAGACATTCGTTTATTACGACTCCGCTTACAACGACCATCCGCTTTTAACGACCGAATTTCACACATAATTGTCCGGTTACAACGACACAACGACGAGAGTTGCCGTGTTTACAAATAATTCATAGAAAATAATGAAATAAATGAATAGCTATCTCAGCTATCGCCCCGCGCGACGCCTCTGATTGGAAATTGACTGTTTATTTTATGGCAGTACGAATTTGTAGGTAATTCCAAGTGACGCGATAAAACGCGAATAAAACCAGAAAACAAACAAAAATTACAGACTTTTTGCATTAAATGTAAAGTTGTTAGAATAGATTTACACTTCTATATAAGAAAGCGGTACATTATGTACGTACATTACACATCCTTACATAATTTAAATAATTAATAAATATGTAACTATTTTGATTAAAATGAGTTTTTTTATCTGCTCATCACCTAAACGGGCATTTGACTGTAATATCTGTTACCTATATAAAACAATTTTTCTGTTTGTTTAATACGACTTCCGGTTAGTACGACGTAATGTCACTGGCAGTCGTTATAACCGGATTCTACTGTATTAGAAAAATAAGAACAGACCTGCTTTACTCGGTTTCCTGTACATTGTTGATTGTTATTAATCTATTTCTCTACGGAAGTACCAATCATGACACATGTCAATCCATTAATAAGTTCTGTAAATGTTTGTTAAATGTTTGTTACTCCTATGTTTAATGCATGCCGTGGCAGCCTTTAATTAAGGCTACACTACAAAATGTATTTATGTGAGTGCTATAACATGTATTTTCTGGTGTATGCTTTGTTGGTTGTCCTTAAATAAATAAATAAATAAATAAATAAATAAATCATTGGTTACTTCTTTGAAAACACAGATGCACACTGCCAAACAAGTTATTTAAATCTTATATTATTTTCTTTACATGGAATATGTATTTTCTAGTTCAATATCCATGCTACTAGAGTAATTTGGATCTCAGTTATCTAATCTGAGCTTCAAAAAGATGAACAGTGTGACATTTATCAGTTCTTGATAAGAATTCGCTTCTGGTTGGTTTATTCATAGAATAGAATAGAATAAACATTTATTTCAGACAAAAGCCCATATATTGTAAGTAACATATAAAATCCTTATAAAACTATTGTTAGTACATAAACAAATAAACACAAAGAATAAAGAAACACCTCACAGTAGCGAAATAATATTTAATATAATATAATCATAACTAGCAAATCAATATTTAACTTGTACACAAACCTAATAGATTTTTTGTCAGTTAAAAATTCAATGTCCTTATTTCATCCGTATGTTGCCCAGAGATATAACTAAATTACTATTTCATAAATAACTCAATTATTAATATGTGTTTGTATGTTTGTACCTATTATAATTATAATAATTATATAAAGAAATATTAAAAGAAAATAATAAAATAATTGTTATTCCAAAACATGCTACCGCTATTTTTTTTTTTTGTTTTGAGTCATATCTCCAAGTATTAAAATTTGTGAGAGTTAGAGTTTGGATACTAGTTTTTTTTTAAAACACGATACTTTCACACACTTTTTACAGTCTGCATGTGTGCGTAATTTATGCTCCTGCAAGGGGAAAGCCTGATGTGTTGCTTAGTGAAAATTATTGGTGCATCTCTGACATAGCTAGCACATACCACTAAGTGAAAACTTTGACAACCTCAATTTATTTTAAAGTATTCATCACCATACAGTTTCGCCGCAATGATTCAAATTTCGAAACAGCCATTTTAGTACAACAATCCCAAAACAACTAGACCACCTACACATTTTACGATTACCATAAAAGTCTTCAACGGGGAATGCTGGTATAGTTCATTAGTAAAATAATGTATCACTTTCTAACTGGTCAACAAATCAAAACACCAGTTTTTTTTACAGTTAGAGCATCATACGTTAATTAAAACTAATAAAAATAACAACGTAGACAAAACATTTTTACCTCGATATTAATAAAGTGATGACTGATACCACTTGAACAAATATTTCACGAATTTAATATTCTACATTTGTAACTACAATTAACGGAACAATAATGAGAAATTTATTCAATTTATTCCACATTTTTTAACGGGAGAGAGAGTACATCACAGATTAGTAGTTTAAAGATTTGTCTATGATTGCACCAGAGTGACGTCCCGGTCTCGCTATCAAAATCGACAGCACGGCCATAGAGTCAAAGTAAAATCTTTAAAAGTTCAGAATGAAGCACTTTGAATGATGTTACAAGATATCTGAATCTAAATAATGATGCTTCCTTGGCTTTCTGGGATATTATATATATTATAATCTGAGATGTCTTAAGAAAATAAATAAGGTCACAACATTTTTGTGATCTAGGTAATAAAGGCTATCCATCCAAATAAACAACACATTAAGCTGTAAGATGGGTGTAAGCAAGAAAATGCAAGTTTCAAGTTATGAAGTTGTTATACATTTTTTTTTTATTGTTAAATGGGCCGACGTTTGGCCGCTATCTCACCTGATGGTAAGTGATGATGCGGCCTACGATTGAGCACGTCTGCCCATAAGCAACCTATTCACTCGGGCTTTGAAGACACCCAGGTTATACCCATCAGGAAACACAGACTCCGGCAAGGTGTTCCACTCCCTAGCAGTTCGCACAAGGAAGCTTGAAGCGAAGCGCTTCGTGCGTGTGGGTGGGATATCCACCATGAATCGGTGACGCCTCGCCGATTGTCTTGGGGTTCGATGATGGAAAGGACTAGGAGGAATCAAGTTGTGCAATTCCCCCGCACACTCTCCGAAATATTTTTATTACATATGTTTACCACAAAGAAAGTAATGAAAATGTAACGATTCTTTGTTAACCGGTAACAATTTGTTACTAGGTAGCTAGTGTAGAATATTATGAATATATTGAATATTATATTCTGAATATTATGTACTGGCCATTAGCAGATTTCCAATTTTTGTCTAAATTATCTGTGCAGTCGGCTCAAGTGGCGCCCTCGTGCTGTCATTGCAGCGGCAAAGTAACATCTATCATTGGAAGGGCAGATTGTTGGTTTTTTTATTAAAATTATATATTTTTACTGCAGAAAATGGATGAAGAAGGCGATAATCTTTTGCTCGAGGATAATTACTATCAATTACTGAATGTTTCTAAGACGGTAAATATAAATCACATGCATTTTTACCATTATTTTCTACATTTCTACATTATCAATATTATATAACGACACAAATCAATCATTATGTCTTTGAATATATTATCTAAATAACGTTAAAGATCGAATCTTATACTATTTGGCCCTATACATTTTTAGGTGTGATAGTTTTAAGTATTATTTTGAGGTTAGGATCAGTGCACCCTGGTCTCGAGACGTACTCCTTATCGTATTAGTTTTTGATTAATTGCAATGTTTATTTCAATAAAAGTATTGGTCCAGAAATTGGTTATAGACGGAATAATTTTATTTTCCTATGTAACAATAGTCCGAGACTGAGATGATGCAATATTTTGTCTTTTCATTAATTGCATGTAGCATTTATTTTACTTAAAGCATCTGTGTTATCTTTAGTTGATAAATATGTATGATGATAGTGTTTGCTTAGTAAACTCAAAATGTGTCTAATATCTTAAGTGTTTTTATTTTTTGCTCTTCAAAGTGTCTTGTATTACAGTATTGTTTACTTTCTTACTTCATTATCTAATACATAGACACACCACGTATATGGGCGGCGGCGATTGCTTACCATCAGGTAATACGTCTGCTCGATTACTGGCTTGTTTCATAAAAAAAAAAGTATGATACTAAGTTGTTATGCCATTAAAAAAATTGGAATTAATTGGAAGTGGTTATGTACAACACGCAGGCACGGTATAATTAGCATTCATCCTCATAATGGCACGGTCTTAGTATTTTTACCATGCTTAAGTCCACCAGTATCCATAGGGTGTGGTCCTCGAGGGTTTTTTCACATACACTACCAAAGAAAAGGGAGCCTTGGAGTAAAATTAGCCCAGGGCCCCGCTAAGTCACGATCTGCCCCTGCTTCTAAGAAAATTTGACTCTTCCCATTGTTATCTAGCCAGTGTGTAAATAAATATACCTCTGTGTTATATATTGCCATTGTTTCCTTATCAGAAAACTCAAAGGAATGGTTACTGATCAGTTTTTTTTATTTTTTACTTAAGACATTAAAAAGTATTAAGTTATTTGCCATAAAAACATCAGCGTTATATCTATGCCCCCAATCATAAAAAAAATGCTTTTCACTTTCATCTGATATAAAACACAATTCCAAATTGGTCACAGTTGCATCAAGTATAACTTTAAAATGTCAATAAAGGTTAACTCGACTAATTTATACCACTTTAGATCAATAAAATTGCTTGCATGAAAATGGTGAAGTCTTTCACTTAAAGAGTCAGTTGCTGATTACAGCAACAATATACAATATTTTTAATACCCTACTGATGAAGGATGGTCTTACTATTTCTACAAGATTTTAAAATTTAATCATCATAATCAATTTATGGACTTATGTACTTACTTAATTAATAATGTGTAATGACCTGATGAACAGGATTAATATTTAAATAAAATAGTGCAAAATATTTACATCATAAACAAGCTTCAGATTTCTTTTACTTTGGTATTTATCTTGATAAAATGTATGACAATCACAAATCCTATGAATCTTTGGACGAAAATAGTTCTTAGTATAAACTCAGATGAGTGAGGCTTTAATTTTACTATGCAAAGTATGAGTGATACTTTATTTTGCATAGTAATTCAAGAAAATAATATGCATATACATAAATGACCCTCTGACTGACCTTTTGTTAGCATGAGTAAACAACCCTTTAATTCTCTCTCAAGGCCATAGAAAATAAATATTGAGTTGTAATATAATTAGTCTTACTGTTCTAATACAGTTGGTAATGTATTATATACATTACTAGCTGATCCAGCAACCATTGTTTTGGGTTATAAATTTTTTCGTCCAAAAATAAAAAAAACCGGCCAAGTGCGAGTCGGACTCGCCCAAGAAGGGTTCCGTAACAGTACCGTAAGTAGATGACATAATATGAAAGCTATAAAATAACTTGGTTTTACATAGTGTTTGTATGAACGACAAAGTTATATTTGCAGTTTTTGAGAATGTTTTATTTCTTAAAAACTAATAATGATATTTGGTTCAAACCAATTTTTGTTGTTAGTTACTGAAATCTACAGCATATATTTTTTTTAGTTTTCTCACTCTTATTTTAAAAGTTAGAGGGGGGGGGGACACTTATTTTTCCACTTTCGAAGCGTCTAACTTTCAAACGGTTAATATTGACGAAAAATGGTTTTAGCAACCTTACGGCGCATTCCAATAAACTACCGATCGGTAAATTTGCTTACGAGCCGTAGAATTTTGACACATTTTGTATGGAGCTTATGTCAAAATTCTACGGCTCGTAAGCAAATTTACCGATCGGTAGTTTATTGGAACGCGCCGTTAATGTCTTTTTTAAAGACCTATCCATAGACACCATCACGGCTATGTTAGATGAAAAAAAAATTTTTTTGTATCAGTTCCATGTACGGAGTGCCCCCTTTAATTTTTAAATTTATTAAATTTTGTTCAAAATTCGAATAGCGGTTACCGAAATACATTAACCTACAAAGTTTCAACTATGTAGGCCCAACAGTTTCGGAAATAAAAGGCTGTGACATACGGACGGACGGACAGACAGACATGACTAATCTATAAGGGTTCCGTTTTTTGCCATATGGCTACGGAACCCTGAAAAGAATTATGAATGAACCCTTATCACTTAGGGGTATGGATGTCACCGGAAAATAGCAAGATTCGTAAGTTTATTAAATTACAACTTATCTCCCGTTTAGAATCCTACGAAAGTTTATAAACTTCCTAGTAAATTGATAAACTTACGGATCTTGTTATTTTCCGGTGACATGGGCAATAGATAGTAGCCGATTCTCAGGCATACTAAACACGCACATTTTTTTTTTAAAATCGGTAAAGCCGTTTTGCATGATTATGGTAACTATAATATTGATAATATTGTGACATGGAAATTTTATATATTAGTTTTAATACATAACATTGTCTTCAAAATAATACTAAATCCGCATATAATAAAATTTCAGGCATCATTAGAGGAAATAAACAGTGCATATCGTCGATTCTCACGCATGTTCCATCCTGATAAACACAGTACCGATCCAACTAAGCAGAAATGGGCAGAACAAATATTCAACAAAGTCAAAGAGGCTTACGAAGTGCTTTCCGATTCACATAAGAGAGCAATCTATGATACACTAGGTAAGACTTGCTATGTGTTAATATAATTGATTGTTATATTATATTGTTAATGTAATTGAACTATAATTTATCGAGAAAATAGATAATTTATTTTGTACTTCTTTTTCTAGGAAAGCGTGGTTTGGAGGTGGAGGGCTGGGAAATTATATTTCGTACTCGCACACCTAAAGAAATCAGAGAAGAGTATGAAAGGTAAAATTTTCATGGATATTTGTTATATTTGTTTTATACAACCAGTTTTACGGAAACAATTGTAACCAGTGGCTTTAATTAAAGGTCAACAACGTATATCCTTACAAGGCGGGAGAAAAATCATTGGATGATTTTCCACCCTTAAAAACAACCCCTCAGTATGAGTTTACGTTTAAAGTAATCGAAACGAGAGCGCATTCGGCGCACTGATTTGTTGGTATATTTGAGCCGGCCAATCAGAGCGTCGAACACGCTGACGGTACATACACACTAAGGCTACTGTTTATATTGTAATTTGCTATAAAAAAAGTGAAAAGTATTTTTTGGGTAGGTACAGTTAATCGATTTGCTGATAATTCATTTAGAATTTGGGTCTTTTTATCTTCAGGTTGAAGCGTGAGAGGGAGGAACGAAGGCTTCAGCAAAGTGCCAACCCTCGTGGCACCATCACATTATCCGTAAATGCTACGGACTTGTTCATGAAATATTACGATGAGTATGAGATTTTGTGAGTAATGCTTGTTTTCTTTTTTGGTTGTTTTATTTTTATAAGATTCATTATTTCAAATAATTTTAATTGGTTAGTTCCTTATTTTTATTGACTAAATTCACTATGCATACACATATTTCAATTTGTTAGCAATCAATCTAGGTACATAACACATTACACGTTTTCTTTTAATTTATTAATGAATCAATATTTAAATTTGTTTTATATATTGCATAATTTTCTTTTTGTTTTTTACTAAATCAGCTAATGGTATTCTCAAATAATATTGTTATAAACTTATTTTCAATCATATGATATGACTGAATGTATGTTATAGGGAGGACACAACTGTTATACCAAATATTGAGGTGTCTGGAATGACTATACAGCAGTCGATTGATGCACCAGTGACACTAAGAAACACCATGACTCTATCAGGAAACATATCAACACAAAATGGAATCGGTAAATAATAATTTCAATATGTAACATTGGCTATTTCTGCGGTTTTTCACCCGCTGATCACCATCTTCATCTTATTTATTGCAGCGTGATGTTTGATAGCCTTTTTTGATAAATGCTCTATTTAACTTAAAAATAATGACTAATTTCGAACCAGGTGGTTCCAGAGATAAGTGCGTTCAAACAAAAACCCTTCTTAAGTGTTATAATATTAGTATAGATTGCCATAGTCATACACATCCTTCTGTTTATTTTCTGATTAATGTGAAACACGTAATTAACTTCCATGTTTATGTTAAACCAATATCTTGAACTAACTCATTGCACGTATCTATGTCTGTACCCTTATTATAAGTTTGCTTTAAGTTTAAAGTATGTAATCGAAACAAGAGCGCGTTCGGTGTGGTTCGGTGCTCTTATTTGCCGGCTCCAATAAACCAACCAATCAGAGCTCTCTTTTTGATTACTTTAAACGTAAAGCAATTTCGTACTAAGGGTACGGATGAGACATAATTGTTATAATATTTCGGTTAATAATAATTTAATAGTTACACGTTTAAAAGTATATTTTTGTGTTTTTTTTTCAAATACATCTTGTTTTGTCTTCAGGTACGGGATCAGTGAATGTTTGTAATCGTAACCTGAGTTCTGAGAAAGGATGGACAGAGGTGGAGTGTGGTATAGGCAATGGACCTCTCCTCGGTTTCAAAATATTCAGGACTCTATCGCGACTGATGTTTTTGAACTGCGGGACAGTATTGCAGTTTACGCCAAGAGGAATTTCGCCAAGTCTTGTATCAAGTAAGTTTATTTTTTAAATGTGTCTTTTGTAGCAAATTATTAAAACTTTGATTTGGCACCAAATAGATAGGGTCACAAAAGTGGAACCATATACTATGGAATGTCTATTTACTTTCTTTTTCATGTTATCTAAACCAATAGGTACACAGGTACACATGTAGAATAAAGGGTAAATTACGGGTTTTTTATGTTTACGTTATTTTAATAAATATTTTTAATTTTCAGCCATGGCTGTACAACTAGATGCTCACTCGGTGGGTTACTTGACGTATCGCGCCGGGGGTCAAGGAGGCTCTTCTATGACTTCCATTTATGTTCGAGACTCGGAGAAATACCATACAAACACGGCGCTACAGATCGGCACACCTCACTCCTTCATATCATTCAACATCATGAGGAAACTGCCTCAGCATGACATGAAACTTAGGCTGGCTTTGAAGTAAGTGAAATATCTAAATACATTACATTAACTGCTTGGACACAAAAGAGAGGTTTCTCATAACCTTCATGCTAACAATAAGTTTCCTATACGTACATGGTGGTATTCTTGTGATCCTTTAATTTATGGGAATCACTAACCTGCGAATTGAATTTTGAACATTATCACATCAAAACTTGAACAATTGAATTAGATTACAAAAATGCCAAACTATTTAAAGAATATGTACAGTACTGTCAAAGGATCTTAGCAGGTCTGAACTTCGTGCAGAAGGCTGCGCAATAAGTCTTTTTTAGAACCAAATGGTGGCATGAGGCGACATGCGCGGGGCGGCGATCTAGGCTAGAGATTGACCATGTCTAAATACAATTGACCCTTTATCGATCAAATATCGTAATCGATAATTTTATTTAGAGTTTATTGTTTTTTTATATGATATATTAAACGAAATAAAATTTAGAATAATAGTTAATTTTGTCATTAATAAACGATATTTCGACATAAAAATAAAACTAAAAGAAAGTATTTTCTCAGTTGAAAGTTATGATTTACTCGAATATCAATTATCATTAATGACTATTTGAGTAACGACTGTTTAAGAAAATTTAAAACATCAATATAACATTGAAAATAAATATATTTTTGTGTGATAAGTAATTTGTCTCGTAGTAATCGATTTTAAGAAAATCGATTAAACAACTCCCTCTCGCACGCTACTTGGACATCCTTTTTTGGTTACTGTACTATTGTACTCGGTACCCGGTATTATGTCATTGTCACACGTTAGCATCGGCGTTGTGTTAGTGTCACTATCTCTGTCTTGAGTGCAGTCGGTAACAAAACTTTTCGTATATTTCGTTATTACTGTTGTGAATTTTTATTGTTAAGTTTTTAAGTATTTTGTTAGTGTTTATTTAGTGTTTGTGTTTAGTGTTTAAGTTTCAATTATTTTGTGTGTAGCCTACTTACGTATTTACTTTCTTTCTTACTTAACTACATATATCATATTGTAATTATTTTATGTATTATATATATTTTATTGTAGTTTTATTCTGCTTTATTCATTTTCATAATTCTTTGCCTTAGTAAAACCTATTTTTACTATTAGTTAGCTTACCTCTTTTCTATATTTTATTCTTCTTATAAAAATCTGTCAAAAACTTTTGTTTTCCGTTCTATGACTTTCAGAAAATTTTTATGTGGTATGAAAAATATATTTTTATAATTTAATTTTAATATAACGCCCATACTAGTGACCACTATATGTGCAAGTGTCAGTCGGCACTTAGGTATATTATTAAAAATAATATATATAAAAAATAATATTGCAGTAAAACTTTTCTTCACGAATGTACCTGCGCGAAAGTTCGCAAAGCCTAACTTCAGACCTGCCAAGATCCGTTGACAGTACTGTATAAAATATGTAATGCCTTAGTCGAGTTTTGCGACACTCGTGCTCTATATTCCCATCACTACACGGCGAAAATATCTAAATACTCATGTTTAAATTAACACCACTTGGCTGGCCTATAAACGAAGGTACCTACCTAATGTTGGCAAATGAAGTATAACCTGCAATTAGTTTTTTTTTTTTTTGCGAATGTTTAAGTTACATTTATACTTTTGCAAATCCAATGTATATTTTCTGATGTTATTGATATGTTTCTTTCATTTAAGCAATGTGGCTTGCTAATGCAATATGATTCTGTTCATTCGTTAATCGTATACCCCTTTGTTTTTCTAATTATCCTGTTTCCTTGGTCCTTTTTCCCACAATATTATTATGTCTACATAAGCAAAAGTGGATTTGGCTAAAAATTTATTAACTAAATGTACCTATCTCTAGCTAGCGTCCATATTAAAAATTGCTTGGCGATAGAATAACACGCATGTAACCTAGAAGAGGATACCATCCCACAGTTATAGTGAGCTATTGTTGAAACTATTTCTCAGCTTATTAAAATCTAGGGTTTCGAAATCACAAACCAAATTTTTAAAGCCATTTTTCTAATCCAGGTGATATTTTATAAAGTCCCCCGTGTGATGTTTCGTGATGTTTTTGTCGACCCCCTCCCCCCTTATTGAGTCTCACGTGATTAATGGACGTCCTCTTAGTGGCAACTTAAAATAAATGGTGAAAAGTGGTTGTATGTTGTACAATCGATTTGTTTATAATCCTATTGCATAGCCTAAGTATAGCGAATGTTGCTTATTTGTGTGATATTCTGTTATGTTCATATAGCAATCAATGCCGGAATAATAAATTGCTGTCAAAAAATATGATAAAACTATTTTTTTGTATATATTGTGATTTACAACTATGTGTTATACTGCTGTGCGTTATATTATGTCAGCTAAGTTAAAAAGATTATGCTTAAATTAGGTACTTATTACTTTCAGGTTGGGCACGTTTGGCGCAATAGCTGAATATGGGGCTGAGAAAAAAGTTTCTCAGAACAGCAGCGTCTCAGCGGCTGTCATGCTAGGTGTTCCAAGCGGGGTTATACTTAAATTAAAGTGAGTATTGTCAATAGTCTTATCTTATAAAATATATTCGATGACTTTTAGCTAAGTGTCACATTTGCGTTAGTACCTTTCCACATACTTGGTTAAACAAAACTAAATTACCATTGTGAATTTACATGTGTAAAATATTAACATTCGTAATCTAAATGTGGCGTGATTTATACAAAAACGACGTAAGATAGGCGCAGGCGCAGGCATGATGCCGTGAAATACACTACACGAACTGTAAGACGTAGACGTCATCGCTGACTGGAGACAACGACTGTCTTGATGTCCCTACATCAGCCCTCCGAGAGAAGAGTGGCTGAAGAGACGCTCTGATGCCTTTTCCCGCCACTTGACGCAGGCGCATACCGAACACAGATGTTTCGGGATGTATCTGTGTCGAATTTAGTAGGAGGAAACGACCGGGTGTCAGCACTGCGTGGACTACCCGGAGATCACGATGGACAATACGGTGGTGCTGTGAACTGCATAGGCTGAGCATCGCCGTGTTCTCAAAGAACCGACTGGCAGCGATGACTTTTGTCCTGCTTTAGTGGAGGCTACCGTTTTTTGCTCATCAGATGACATGACACAAATGTGGGAAGGAATTGAACGTCCAATGCTGTGACACTACCTATTGAGAGGTATTCACATAAGCGCCATCTAGTGAGCAAAACTACAATAGGGACTATTGTAGTTCTTCTCTCAGACCATAGTGCGGAGCAAGAGAAACTGAGAGCCGTCTCCTCCTTGAGGAGCACGCGAAAGAATGGACTTTCTCTCGTCTTAGCCGCACCAAGAAATGCTACGGGGGGTGGAGATCGCTCGATAATCTGGGGCCACCGTAAGCTTGTGACTGTGGAGGGCGAGTAAAGACAGCATGCCGCTCGAGTAAAAACAGACCTGAACATAGAGCACGGCGCCTAAAAAGCCATCAAACCGCCATAGACGCCATAAACTCAAGTCTGAGAGAGCCATGCTTCGGCACGAATGGGCCGGCTTGACCGGAGTAATACCACGGCCTCACCGAAAACCAACGTGAAACAACGCTTGCGTTGTGTTTCGTTGTGTAAGCGAGTTACCGGAGGCCCCTTCCCAATCCCCGATTCCCCACAACCCTTAAATTCTTAACCCCCAAAAGGCCGGCAACGCACTTGTAACGCTTAAGGTGTTTCAAGTGTCCATGGGCGGCGGCGGTTGCTTACCATCAGATGATTCGTCTGCTCGGTTACCGGCGTGTTCCATAAAAAAGACGTGGCGTACCAGGGCTGAAGTCCGGCTGGGGTTGTAATCCCGGGTCAAGCGCAATGACGTACCGCAGCCAGTTGGAACCGTGCTTTTTAGTGTAAGATTGTAAGATTCATTCGATGAGTATCCTGCGTCAACAAGGCCGTGTATGTGGACCGTTGACATTATGTTTGAGTAGTGGAGAGCCGTTTGATGCTATTATAGTGGCGAGCTGTCGGTTAACGGGGGGGGAGGAGGACGCAAAGGAGGACTTTGTTCAGCGATGGACTTCTTCTAGCAGATGATAGTGATTATGATGCTGTTCTGACGACTTCCACACAGGAAGATTCGATTTACACCCAATATCGTTTTGTGTTTCTACATATTATAAGTTGCTGCCAAGTAAACATATCGTCTTTTGAACGAAAGGACAAGAAGACTAGCTATCACAACAAACTTCGCCTGTGTAATGACGCTTCGTATCTGGGGGCACGGGAGTGCCCCCGCCAAAACAAGCCAAGCGAAGCGCAAGGGCACTACCTACCTTTTCTCGAAGCGGTTCGTCGTATTTTGAACCTTCATAACTTGAGTTTGGGTTATACCAGATAAACACAATTTTCGGGATGTGATGTCAGTGGTAGACTTAATAAACCTCTAAAGTTTCAATTGTATAGCTCGTATACTTTAGATTTTATTGATATCTAAAATACCACGATTTCGTCACTCACTCACTCACTCACTCACTGATGATCAACAAAATTCTTAAGGTACTTCCTGAAGTCCTAGAAAACTGAAATTTGGTATGTAAGCTAGTATTAGTACCCAAACAACAAAAAAATCCTAAAACTGAAACTTTTACCCCCCAACCCCTTAAACTAGGGGGTGAAAGTTTGTTTCAGACTTCCGCAAATTTTGACGGTAGAGGTCTGAATGTGGCGGCGGAGAGGTAAATCTTTTGATAGCGTCGTATAAAAAGTGCTGCAGTGTATACGAAAAAAATGCGAACCCCCCCCTCTCCCAACTTTCCCTCCTTCACCCCCTGTATCTCACAAATAACAGCACTAGCACGGCTAAAAAAGTAGAATCTGATATAGGGAAACTTAATTAAAACCTACAAAAAGAAATGAAATCCCACAAAAACATTTCATGTTTAATGTTGCCAAGACGAGACCATATAGCTCGCACTGCGGCCAACTCGCTAGTTACGTCCACGGTTTGCAAGCTTACAAACTTGGCTCCACACTAGATCTGATTACTTTTTGACAGTGCGAGCTATATGGTCTCGTCTTGGCAACATGAAACATGAATTGTTTTTGTGGGATTGTCTTATTGCCTCGCTCTGTAACTTTCTAGCGTTTGAGCTGAGCAGCGCCTGCGCAGCGCTGTATATTTCACACCTAAGACTGAACCGTCTCCAATTTACGATTGAATTAATAATCAATCGTAATCTCCAAAGCTATTTCAATTTTAATAAATGTACTTAATCGATTTTTTTCCAAAATTCATGTCATCAGTTAAGTAACTATAGGCCAGAAGAAAGAAAATAGTTTGCAAGAATAACCCTCTCTAAATATTGATTATATTGTTTCATTTCTAGATGGACATGTTCATCACAAACGATTGTAGTACCAATCCACCTATGTGAGGAGGTGATGCCATCGCCTGTATTCTACGCAACTGTTGTCCCTCTGGTGTCGTGGTTAATTCTAAAGAAGGTCATCCTCGACCCCATTGCTAGAGAAAGACAGGAGCGTGAGCGGCAGCGATCTATGGAGGCTAATTACGAAAGGTAATTCTTACATTTTTTATTTGGTAACTCCATATCGATCTCCGAAATTGATCTCTTGTTTGAATGGTTCAGGCAAAGTATTTTTGGTGTTGACTGGCTCAATAGAAGCACTGAGCATTAAATTGTGCATTGAACATGTGCACCTCAAGCTTCTCTTTCGGGAATTAGTATTCATTTTTATGTTTATGAACTTTAATAACATACAGTACTGTCAACGGAACGTGTCAACGTAGTTCAGACCTGCCAAGAGCAGGTCTGAACTACGTGCAGAAGGCTGCGCAATAAGTCTTTTTACCCGACTGCGCCAGAAGGAGGGTTATGTTTTTCGAGAGTATGTATGTATGTATGTATGTATGTATGTATGTAAGTATGTATGTATGTATGTATGTATGTATGTATGTATGTATGTATGTATGTATGTATGTATGTATGTATGTATGTATGTATAATTGTTTGGCACGCTCTGCAGCCTAAACGGCGTGATGGATTTTGGCTTGAGAGGTGTCGTTAGATTCGTATTTACTGTGAGAGTGACACTGGATATATCAAAATAATAAAAAAACAAAATGGCGGATTTTTGGCGCCAAATTCGAATATTGCTCACTCTAGCCTGAACGACTCGATGGATTTCTGCTTGATAGGGGTCGTTTGATTCGTATTTACTGTGAGGGTGACACTAGATATATCAAAATATACTTAAATATAATAAAACTAAAAGAAAAAAAAATAAAAAAAGGTAATTTAAAAAACTAAAATACCCGACTGCGTTTCTTTATAATAAGAAAATGAATAAACCCTAAAACAAGAAAGTCATCGTAAAATTGATGCAGTCGGGACCCATTCTAAAAAACCAGCCGTATGTGGCCTCACTAAGTCTTCATATTTAGAATGGGTCCCGACTGCTTCAATTTTACGATGACTTTCTTGTTTTAGGGTTTTTTAATTTTTTAGTAATCGATTTTAAGAAAATCGATTAAACAACATACTCACGCACGCCACTTGGACATCCCTTTTTGGTTACTTCGTGAATCTTCGTGCTTATTCGGCAATACTCGGTACCCGGTAATATGTCTGTCACACGTTAGGATCGGCGTTGTGTTAGTGTCACTATCTCTTTCTGAGTGCAGTCGGTAACAAAACTTTTCGTATATTTCGTTATTACTGTTGTTAATTTTTATTGTTAAGTTTTTAAGTATTTTGTTAGATGTTGTTTAGTGTTTAGGTTTGCAATTAAATTGTGCAAATGTCAGTTGGCACTTCTATTATTAAATATGCCACCAAAATACAATAGAGTTTTAAATCGCCAAGCGAGAAAACTCATTTATGATTTAACGCAGTTTATGAAAAAATAATATATTTGGTTTATTTGTACTTCGTCACTGATTAGGGAATTTTATTAGTATATTAGGTTTATAAAAAATAATATTGCAATAATAGTTTTGTACACGAATGTACCTGCGCGAAAGTTCGCAAAGCCTAACTTCAGACCTGCCAGGTCTCGTTGACAGCACTGTACTTCGGTTAATTTGGGATTATCTTTGCGATTAGCATATGGAGACTTACTTACACAAACGGTGATTCGTCTGCGTAATGGGTAGCAATCGGCCCGCGCATGGACACTTGCAACTTCAAAGTAGCGTGTTCCGCCTTGTCGAACTTTAAATGGGGATTAGGAATTAAAAAAGTGAAAATATATTTTCATAAAATGCTTCCTATTATTTATATGTTTCTTACAATATGTATAGAAGTGTTAGCAAAATATCTGTGTCATGTGTACGTGTAACAGGTTACAGGAAATGCAGCGGCAGGCCCGAGCCACTGTAGAACTTATGAGAGAGACATACTCAAGAATCAGGTCTGATGAGGAGAAAAAGAAAGGCCTGGTCATTCTCCGAGCGATATACGGAAAGTTACCTTCAGGTTAGTTAACTGTTGCATCGCTATTTTATCCTAAACTGAGTTTGCACATACGAACAGATCTCTTAGTGTCTACTAAACACACTATGCAGAACGTATGCGATCGAAGTTCCGCGGCTGATTTTACGTTCCAACGTATTCGGCTGATATGACACACCATAAGTGCCGAACTTACGCGGTAGAAATTCAATTGCGCAATTTAAGTGCGCAGACGCAGAATATTCGAGTGCGCAGACAGAGGCGAAATAAACACTAAGGGCGGACACGCGGGGCGCGGGCGGGGGCATGCCTACCTCCCGCTACTCCCCGTTCCCAATCTTCGTCGGCAATCGAAACGAACTTTGGTTGCGTATAATGTGTGTTCTACAGAATACGTTGCCGCCGAAGGCTACTTTCCTATTAGTTAAATTCAATACTTTTATCGAAACGTCAAAAACGTTATTTTTCTATGAATTTTGTATGGAATACACAACTATGACGTCATACGATTTTTACATTTTTAAAACAGACTTATTTTCAGAAAATTTGCTGTAAAAAGTCGAAAATTAAGTAGATCATCAAATCCGCGAATGAAAGTGTGATTATTTTTTTTATATTCTATTGTAATGAAAAGTCGAAATAATTTATTTTTTACTAGCTTCCGCCCGCGACTCCGTCCGCGCGGATGTCGGTCTTCGCGTGGAAGTTTTGTTTCTCCATTTTGAGTAACATCACATGAGAGACATCTTATAAATATCTATTGGACCCAAATACGGCGAGGCCCATAATAATTAAGGAGATCCCTCTATTGGACTACTGCTGTTGAGCAGAATAAAACTGAAAAATAAAGAATTTTTTTTCTACGTATTTTTCCAGGATACAAAGTAACCTATTTTATGCCCAGGATAATAAGATATAATTATACCAAGTTTCATCGAAATCGAACCGTTAGTTTTCACGTGATGCCTGAACATACAGACAGACAGACAAAATTTTTTTTAATCACATATTTGGGTTTTGTTTCGATCCAGTAACACTGCTATTTATTTTTTCAATATTTTCAATGTACAGAATTAACCCTTCTACAGATTTATTATAATTATGTATAGATAATAATCAGCAATCACGATTGCGGCGATCCTATTTGTAATAGTCCGTATGTGTATCGTTGATCATGATCATGATTCCAAATATATTAGTGTTCGTATTCATATGTGCCATCCATAGTATTTCATAAAAGAAAAGAAAAAAAATTATATGCTTGTTATTATGTTATGAAAATCACTCTCGTGTGAGTCCTTATGATATATTACTGATCTGTACACTTAAGTACGAGTTTGCTTTACGTTGAACGAAAATTAAACGAGATTGCATTCAGCGCTCTGATTGGCCGATGCGAATGTACCAACCAATCAGCGCCGAACGCGCTCACGTTTCGATTTTATGAACGAAAATTAAACGAGATCGCGTTCAGCTCTCTTATTGGCCGATGCGAATGTACCAACCAATCAGCGTCGAACGCGCTCACGTTTCCATTTTATATGTAAAGCAAACTACTATTAAGGGTATTAATGGCTGCGTGACTCGCCTCGTTTGTCACGCAATGCAAAATGCACATCTATCATCATATTGAACCCCTAAGGCGTGGCTTAAAACTGGTTGTTTTATCTCGTCGATTTACCCATTAAACCGAACCGTAGGATAATAGCTATATTTTTTTTTTGTTTACAGATGCGTCTGGCCATGAAGTAGGAGCAGAGCCGATGGGTGACGGTCTGTCGCCGGAGAGCCCTACCATGCTGGGCGAAGCGATAGATGTCACAATACCGATACAATGTCTCGTTAAGGACTCCCGGTTAGAACTGCTCGAAGCAAGCAAGGTAACGACTACTTTATCTATTTTGCTATTTTCGTTACTGTTAGGACAAGGTTTGTATGACATAAAAAATTGACACATTCATGGGAAATGTCATGAAATTCCAACCCCGCGAAATCTGGGGCGGACCGCTAGTATACAATAATCCTGGTAAAATAACGTAAAAAAACGAAACACTGATATAATCTGTATTTTTTGGACTACTCTGACATTACTTTACGAGGCGGCTTGTGTACTGGCCGGATCCCCGCCCTGGGACCTTGAGGCGAAAGTACTCGCGTCACTATACCGGTGGCGAGTGGAACAGCGAGAACAGGGTGTCCAACTGATGCAACGGCAAATAGAATTGCATCGGTTGGAGCTTCGTCAGGTTTTAGTGGCGGAATGGCGGGAGAGGCTTCAACGCCCTACCGCTGGCTTCAACGTCATCGAGGCAGTCCGGCCAGTACTCGATGACTGGCTCGGAGGAAAACATGGTTCCTTGTCATTTCATGTGACACAAGTACTTTCGGGGCATGGATGTTTTGGGAAGTTTCTGTGTCGTATAGGCAGGGAGCCGGACGCTCGGTGCCATCACTGCGTCCATTGTGAGGAGGATTCGGCGCAGCACACACTCGTGGAGTGTGTGGCTTGGGACGAACAGCGACGTGCCCTCAAATCCGAGATTGGTGACGACCTGTCACTGCCGATTGTTGTCCAGAAAATGGTCAGCAGTGCAGAGTCGTGGGATGCAGTGGTGTCCTTCTGCGAAGATGTCATGTCGCAGAAGGAGGCTGCGGAGAGGGATAGGGAAATAACAACTTTTGTACCTTCCCGCAGCAGGCGCACCGGGCGTCGAAGGAGAGCAGAAATTGCTCTCTTTCGACCCCCCTAAATGGGTCCGGGGACGGCGGACTTGGGGAAGTCCCCGTCATCCCGTTATAGAGGACCCGAGGTGGTGGCGCGTGTTGTGTCCACGCGCGCCTCCGAGACGTAGCACGGAGGAGATTAACACCTCACTTCTCTGTGCATATTGAGGTGGGGCCTGACAAAGCAGGCCGCCACGAATTCGGGGGCCCCGGCCTCTCTTGTACGTTGCATGTTTTCCATAAACTATTTTTTTGACATGCGCATGCCCCATTTGTCTGTTACGGTTAAGCGGGGTGAATAGTATTCAAAGGGTGAATAGACACAAGAATGGGGTGAATAGATGTTAGAACATTTTCCCAACATTTATTCACCCCTCTTCTGTATCTATTCACCCCGTTTTACGTACATCGTCGCGCCGCATCGGACAAGTGGAGCCGGGACCGTAGTCAGTTAATAACATGGTGGATTTTTCCTCCATTAAGTCTCGTTGGTAGGCGGGCCGCCTAACAATAGAACACGTTTTCCGTAACAACTAGCTTAATAATAAAGAGTAGTTATTTGTAAAATTACTCTGGACAAAACATTGTGGAGTTCTCATCATCTTATGCGACCTTTTATTAGTGCAACAATGTACCTAATACAATGGTTGACAGAGTACAATTTTCAGAATATATCCGCTCATTTCTTTCACGTGATTCCGTGTTACCTGTGCAAAAGCGGCAGAGGAACTACGTATGAACCTATCATCATTAAAGTAATTCCATGGTTATTTATAATTACGCTCTGTGGCATTTGGGACCGTTCAAATATAACGTAAGGAGATTTATTACAATATTTTACCGCCCCATTCCCCTTGATACCAAAAGTAAGCTCTTAGCCGTGCCTCTGTAAACATAAGCATTTTATAATAATTTTACAATGTTATAATAAAAAAAAAGAAAATACTTGACTACCCATACCCCTCTTGTCATCCAAAGAGGGATCCCCTCACCCCCAATAGTGCTTAAGTAATACTTGAACGCCCCTCAGGAATTAAATATTTATACAACAGCTATAAGGTATAAAAGTGGAAGCAACGAACATCTTATGGTCCATAACTTCTTAAATAGATAGTCGTTGAGAAAATAGAGATCATAATACGCATTGGATTGAAATAAAAACCAAACATATTTAAGAAATGACTTCTCGCCTTTGCTATGTACTAGAAACTAAAAACAAGTGCAATGATGAATAACTAAAAAAAATTAAGGCCAGTTTGTACTAGATATGGAACATGCATCCACATGATTCACGGAAAACATTTCAATGCACGCGCGATTAAACAGTGCAGTGTATAATTTATCAATCAAATACTTGACCTTGGAGTGTAACTGAGATATTTGTTCCATCGGATTAAATGAAAATACCAACGGTTATTGTTAATTTTTATATACAAGAAAAACGTGACTATATTGCCTTTGTGCGTTTCATACTGCGATGTGTGTTAAACGGATGTATTCGCATTTATTTGGAACCCGTTTTCGTATACATATAATTTGATAATTTCCCATAATCGAGCACAGTGTTGTTCAAGTAAATTAAAGTGCCAAATTAAAATTAATTATCCACCGTGATTGAATTTTAATAATTTAGTTGGATGCTTCAAGGCAGTGTACGTAATAAATTCTGAAGTCTTAAAACACATGGAATCGTTATCCTTAATGCTTATCCAGAGAATGCGTTTCGATTTTCCTTCTTTCACTAAAGTAGGAAATGTACGTGGAATTAATGTGAAGTATTAAATCAATTTATGACTATAAACACACATAGGTACTTGTAATGGGTAGATTTACATGCATTTTATTACGCAATACATAAATACGATTCATATGAGACTAGCTACTCCCGCGCAGAATTGGCACGCTGTTCGGTTCTTTACTCCCCAACATTACAAATATTTTTCAGTTTCAACCAGTATTTCTGGAAATCAGCGCGTTATTGTGTGTACAATTGTGTAGTATGTGTGTATTACTAAGAGTACAAGATCTCTTTTTGGTATGGTAGGAAAAATTATTTATTGACTAAAAACCACCCCGTTATTCCCTGGTATCAACTGGCAATCTATCTACGATCCCAGCTGGGCAACGACCTGGTTAGCCCCGTATGTGATGATTTAAAGGTTGTTTGAAGCGTATCCTCGGCTCTGGTTCTGGTCAGGTTGCGATCCATCCGCAAATCACTATTTTAAAGACAGAAAGAAAGAAAACCTTATATTAAACCATGTAAAACCTGTCGAGAATTTTGGTTCATAGTATGAATATAGTACTATTTATTATTATTTAAATAATTAATCCTTAGTTCGCATTTAGTTTCTAAATATCCAACCAACAGTGTATAACAAATTAGCATCGCGATGTAAACATAATTATCGTCGGAAGTTATTCGGATAATGATAGCCATTATATAAATAGTTGGTTTGCCCCCATAATATGCCTGTTTGGTAATAACCCGCATGACTACAACAAATGTATGAAATTACTCCGCTGACTATAAATAGCAGTAATTTTTGAAATAGCTATTTATGGAATATATAACAGAATTAATGAATAAGATTCCGTTTTGCGTTAGTATCTGGGATTAAAATTGATATGCACGTGGATATGAAATTATGATATTATTACTTTGATTACTTTGATAATGCTACTTGGTTCTAGATTACTTGCTAGTTTTACACACGAGGGAGTCGTAAGTGTGTACTGTCGGCATTGTTATTATACTACACTTGCAGAATTTTATTATAGTCAACTCAGTAATTATGAGATGACTATTAATTCATTTTATTTGTTCTACTGTAACGTTGCACGTTAAATTTCTTCGAGATTCTTTTCTTAAATGTTATAGTTACCGAAAGATGATACGCTTTTTACGTTCGGGTACCCGAAATTAGTACTCATTTCTGGCTTATTCAATACACTTTTAATCTTTGGCATACAAACCTAGCTCTGAATTAGTTTAAAAGGATAATGATGATCCAAATTGATGTATATGAAAGTTATGCGATTTTACGCCTAGGATTCGTTTCGTCGATATCTTTTTATTTTCGTGGAATTATGAATATTTAAACAGATTTTTTTTTTCGTTTCACTTGGCTCTGTTATTGTTGAAATGCAATTCTTCTGGTGTCTTAACGCATGAAAGTTTATAAAAGCGCTACTAGTTTCGAGTCACAGAGGGACCCTTCATCATGAGCAGCGTGCGCAGACGCAGCCATGTCACGCAGTCTACTTTTCTTCTGGTGTCTACCAGAAGGACAATTTGACAACAACAACAGATAACAATTCTTGTTATCTTCTTATTGTTATTCAAATTTCTTAACTTAGAATATTATTGATATGTTTGATTTTACCGAAAATAGGTAACATTTAACGACATGACATTTTCATTTTAACCAATCTATAAGTAAACTGTCACTTATAGGTGGGTTAACTCACTTGTACTGACAAGTAAGGTGTTAGTTTAGGTGGTAAGAGATGATGTAGGGGTGGTTAACAACAGACAAAATAATTTGACAAAAACTGAACTGTTAAATGAAAAGGGACTTTTTCTATTCGACTTAACATTAAGTAGTAACCTTACGTTAATGTGATGAATGAAAATATTGTTCAGATTTATCGTTATAGTATAAGTATTTACGATAACAGCGTGCTATATAATCAATGTGTCATTTGTCCCCAGTCTGAGCTGCCCGGATTCTACGACCCGTGCGTTGGCGACGACAAGCACTTGACCATTCAGTACATGTTCCACAACAACCTGCACTGTTGTACTGTTTCCGACAGCCAGGCCCTCGTTCTTCCACGTAATAGTAAGTAATGAGATGAAGATACAAGTAGCAGGTAACTTCGCAGCATTTTCTTATACTAATAAAATGATGTATTACAGATCATCGGATAAAAAATAGATCCTGAAATTTAAAAGCGAAGCGCAGGTACAAAGCTACGGCGCGCTCCCGCCCTCTTCCTTAAAGTTAATGAGTAGACCTCGTGATTAAGTCGACATGAATGTGGCGCTTAAATCCAGAAAATTATCATTGCGAAGCTTTGAACCTAGGCAGCTAATGACATTCCATTACTTTACTATGCAAACAGAAACCAACTTCATTGGGTAGTAGCCCTATAAAGTGTTGAATTATAATGCTTTAATAATTGTTTTCTATAAAAAGTGCCTCGAAATTGTAGCAATATATTACATAAAAAGATGCATATTTACACAAACATATATTTATGTATATTTTAATGTATAATTTTCTGTGCAGAGAATTGATATTTTAATGTACGTTAACTTACTGTTTTTAGTATAACAGCCTATTAAAATGTTAGGAGTCAGTGTTAGTTAAAATAATGTTATCAATATTTATTGATTGCAATAAAATAGTTATTACGTAGGTGTAAAAACTATACGCAACTGTGTAAATAAATCTTAGTTGTAGTTTTACTAAAGTTGTCTGTTCTGACTTTTTAATGGATTTAAGAATTATGCCAGTTGCGGTAGGTATGTTTTACTACCGTTATGTTTCAATGTAATTTTGTTACATTACAGGGCACAGGCTCGTGTAATGAAGGGTTATAAAATGTACAAATAATAATCAAGTGAATGTTTAATTTGTATTTGGGTAGTCACTTCGTTCGAAGATAATTATAATAAAGTAGTTACCTAACTGCGTTGTAATCTTATAAATAGCGAAGATTAATTTAGGTAGTGCTTTGTGTGTTAGTTTTTCAGAGGCAAGGGTATATTGTGTATTCCCTATACGACTTACTTCTCTAAGTTCGTTAATACGACACACGCTCTGCCTCTGCGGAAAACTTTAATTTCCTTAGTGCCTTATGAACGTGTTAGTCGAACTCAGATACTATACTGGCAAAGGGTTGGGAATGTATCTACATTGTAGCCATTCTAGAAAATCGGAATGGGCTTGTATAGCACCGCCGCCGTCCTACATAAGTATGTGGGTATACGTCACGTTCTATGCTTGCAGGTTTGAGCAGTAGCCGGCCATGTCGTGACAAGACAAAAAGCGAAGAGTTCATTAACTCAGAGTTGTAATAAATTAATGTGCGAGTGGAAAAAAACTCTGTTGTCGAACACTTCGCAGAACGTTAGTAAAGTGATAAGATCTCGCACGCACATGGGATATAATATTAACCTTGCGCGCGAACCCTCAGTGTGATACCCAAAGTTTCACCAATATTTCAATACAATTTTTATAGTAATCTAATAGTACAATATTTTAACGCTAAACTGTTAAGATAACCACTAAACTAGATAAAAGCGCATTGTTCTGGCAGCAAAAATTCTGTTTATATTTTTTCACGAATGTACTTCCATCGTCCATATATTTCTGTTCGTAGTGATTTAATCCTAAGTGTTTTCCATTGATTGTTGTAACCGTTAAATAATTTGTGTATTTTTCTAGTTAACAAGATTCGCACAAAACTAGCCGATAAATGAATACTTAATTAAATCTACCTTGAAACAGCGCTTGCACAAAAAGCTTTGATAATTAATTTTCTGGATTTTGGCGTGTTAGTTAGACGTACAAGTTGATTGTTGAACAGTTAGTTTTTTTGAATTTGTGCTTCATTGATGTAATGTGAAGAGCAACGATAAATCGCCTGTATTAGTCGAAATACCTTCTAGTATTGTTTTCTTTTTCTATGTTCATTTTTTGTAAAATAAGCAATGTTGTTTATCCTAATCTTATTTCGAATACTTCCAATAAATTACGCCCATATTGTATTGAGCGAACCCTGTTTTATCGTTAACTATAAATGTTATATTCTTTTATGACCTTAAGGAATATATGCTGCGAAATAAACATTATAAAGTTGTTAACTAACCGTTGTTTAATTTGTATTGTTTTATCCTAATATGTGTTCATCCCGTTTTATCCTAATATGTATCATTCCCGTGCATATTAATGCACGGGAATGATAAGGAGAGGCGGTCTGATGAGTAATTAGAAATAAGATTTACAAATATTTTTAGTTTTATATGATTCATCCGTGTGTCGATGTAGACATCATAACATCTTCTATCCAATTTTTAAATGAACCTAAGTGTAATGTTATGAATTGTCTTTCGGGATTTTCCCCATCGGTAACAACTGACTCACTACCTATTAATTCAATGAATGGGTAAACAGTTCAACATTTATTTGCCCTACTGATCACAACTGTGACCACTATAGGGAAATCAGTAGTAATTCAAATAAATATTAGGTAATGGGTTCCACGATTATTCAGTTACATTTTCTATATAACTTCAAAAATGTGGTAGTGTAAGAGAATAGAGTCGCTCCCTACTTCATAGATAGGGCAATATAATGATTTTATTAGTGATAAATACAATATTACCCATACTCGTATACATAACAATTATGTACCCATTTCACATACATATATGGCGTGTGTGTCAGTTATCATACTCGAAACTTAATCCAAACACGCAATGTGAGGAAATATAAACTGATTGATAATAATGAAAGAAACGTGTTTGTTGCTTAAGAAGGGTGGTAGATTGCGCCACTGGTCACGTTTTGAATAGGTACCACAGTGGCATATAATACGTGAACACTCTAGGCTTCTCACGTGACAATGGGTCGCATAGCGTGCGGCTCATCGTTGTGGAATATGACATTAATTGGTTACCTTTTATAAGAGCTTAAGAATAGAATACGTCAAGGCCATATAAGTAATGGGCATCCTGCATTCAAGCTATTATTAATGTAGGTACCTATAAGTGCAGCTTTCAATTCTACATTATTTTTACGTTAAAGACTTTCCTTTAGACTTTAGAACAATATGTAGCTGGTAGCTGTTGGATGCTTGTTGCAAGTTAAAGGCGAATAGAAGGGAAGGCCTAATTGTTCAGCAATGGATGTCTCCTGGTCGCTGATGACTGTACCTCGTGCTCTGCACACCTGTACGTGGTACCTGCAGTTTCATTTTAACCCATTGTAAGTATAACTAGGTACAAGCTTGCCTATTGCATCTGATAATTTAAAAAAATCAGTCAACCATCTGCCCTCTGCGAAAACTTTTAATACTTTGGTGCACCTAACAGCGAACGTTTATTTATAAAATGTCAATACAATGTTTATAGCTTCCTTTTGTTGGCAGCAAAGTGGAGGATGAAACAGGAAACATCCAAGAAATCAATAAGCAATAATAGACTTTTATAAATACCTACTTTGATGACGCGATCGCATACAAATTTACTTCCTGGAGATAATTCCATAACTTAGATTCAATTGATTACAAAGGATAAGAGGATATTTTTTTTAAATAAGTGGATAGTTAGGTACCTAGGTATAAAACAATCGGCAATTTTATTTGACGTCAAAGTTATTATGGGTCTACAGTGCTATTGATTGTCAATCATTTCTAAGTACCTGTAGGTAGGTATCGAGTAATTTGAAATTGATATCAAATTCATTAAGTACTTCTTCGCAATCAAAAGGTTTCTACAGTAAAAAGGAGCTTGTTTTCGTGTTATTTATACATATCTATCTCCTTTGTATTTATCTATATCTTCATAATTATAATAAAGCTTAACCGATTCCGTGCGGAAGTCTTTTTAGCAATCTTTAGTGCCTGGCGTCAAACAAAAATTCTGTGATGCCTCTGAGGCACCAAGCGCCAGAAAGTTTGATGATTCCCCTGGGGAATCATCCGCCATGAATTGTCACTTTTAGCTTGTTTTCGTGTTTCTACTTGCTAAAATAATCATTTGACATTGTGTATCTAACGTAGGCAGTCAGTAAATTCGTTCAGTGCGTTTAAAAGTGACGATCTATGTGTTTTTATGGAAATGGAAGGTAAGTGACTAATTTATATTAGGGGTCGTAAACCTTTTTGCATTATTTCATGGATTTATTTATTCAAGTGTTGTAAAGAATTTATACACGTACCACTTGAGTTTGTCGCGAGGTGATATTTATTTATTATTATTTATAATACAGTGTTTTGTAGGGAAACAGTGTTTTGTAGGGCAGCAAGACAGAAGTGCGGGGCCCCGCCGCCCCGGCCGGGGTGAAATAGTTATGCACCGCACAGTTAGTATGAAAAACTAGCGGGACAAAATTATTTTGTACCAATACCAGAGCAAAGCAGCTTGTCTTGATTCTTTGGCGTTAGAAGGATCATTTAAGACATGTCCTAAATTGACTTTTGTCCGTCTAGTTAATCAAAATATTATATTGTGCGCCGGCGCAAACAATTATGAACGGCGTAGTTTTAAACAATAATCAACCGTATACGCAAAGAAATACGGTACTTCGTAGGCGAAGGGCCAGCGAACAGCGCACTCTTTGTACGTTTTTAGGCAACAATTAACCTTACGACAAAAGCATTTGATTTTTGAGAAACATTCCAGAAAGTGGGCTGTTAGAATTATAATGAATAATAAAATGTGTCGGCAACTTGGTTTACAACCCCTGATGTCAGCTAATTTGCGAAATTACTTAAAACGAACATTGTGGGCATGATAAGGGTGACAAATAAAGACACTTTTATTTAGGGGGCTCTTTTGATGAATGTCGTTTAAGCCGAGTTTTGTATGATTTAGTTTTGTATTAGAGCGCTGCTTATTTGAGAACCATAATCAGACTGTTTAACAATATTAAAGACTCGAAAATCATGAAATATATCATCATTGCAGCCCTATACTTTGGTCAGTTTGCTACTTCGCTATCTGGCAGATTGAGAAACAACATTGAAGTGACCTGATGTACAGAGTTATCTAGTGGCTATTTAAACGAAATTGTACTACACAAGGGCACGAGTGGTACAGATAACGGTTTAACATGTGGACAGAGGGCGTTGCACATAAAGGGTGGTTACCCTATGTGAGGCGAAGGGCTAAAATAACCAGCCAGGAGATGTCACTGTGCCGTGACGTCATTTTTTGAATCGCGGTGTTAAGATTCTCCGTGATTGAATGACCCGAAACCGCGTCCAGTCCGACAGTATCGCTTCTCGGCCTTGCGGCTTTGATAGAGCGCTTACGGATATGTTCTCTTCAGCTTAATATCTGAAGGTTCCTCACAGAGGAACAAAAATATGAAAGCAATTTTTTGAAAGGTGACGGGATGTAGGAGCTTGCTCCTCTCCCGTCACGGGTCGGCCCGGCATTGCAGTGCCGCCGGGATCGGCCCACAGAACACCTGGAAAATAAATAGTCATCGATGGTTCGATTCTCATAGAGTCGAATCTAAGATAATATATGTACCTATAGAACCCATACAACTTATAATAATATTTTAATTGACAAATTACTATGTTCTTGGTTTCTCTACTGGAAAAATATATTTTACTTATAACGTGTTTAGTACAGCGATTGCCGATGGGCGGCGTAGCATCAATTGCTTACCTACCATTTGATGATCCATCTGCTCGTTTGCTGTTATATGCCATAAAAAAGGTATATTCGGTATCTATGTAGTGGCTTATTTATAAAGTATGTGCCTACACATACGTGTGACACAATCCCGATTTGTGTCTATTTCAGTAGAAAAAAAATAAGACCTTTCTATATCAGGTGATTTAGTTGGTGATTAGTTATGCATTACTAGCTTCTGCCAGTTGCGTTCCCATGGGGTAAAAAGTATCCTATTACCCAAGTCAACTTATTGGCGGACGTTTCAGCGTAATTGACGGACTTACATTCAAACAAACCAACTTTAACATTAATAATATTATTGTGATAGTAATCACTTATACATATGTAGAAATAAACACTAAACTTTCAGGTTCAAAATACGTTACAATTTATACAGATTATATAATTTATATTAAGATTAAATATATAACTATACAATATAAAAGTAAGTTTATATATTTTTCAATAAGATAAAGATAGGGTGATTAAGAAACTGTAACAGAATAAGATTAACAAAACAAAACATGTCTGTTTGTATGTTTGCACACGCTTATCTATTGGTTTTGGGCAAGATTTAGCCGATAGTACCTATTCCCTTCGGAGGAAGTTGCAAAGAAGCTACTAATAAATATATATCTATTACTAGCGGACGTCGAGTCCGCTAGTAATAGATATTGTTCTGTCTACACGTCTTTAATTTGAAAATTTGTCGGATCCAATGTAAAACATTCCAAAATCAACAACTACTAATAAATTAAAAATTAATTAAAAAAACGTTGTCCAGCGAACAAAATTATGAATCTAAACCATTCTCAGATCCCCTTGAACACACACAAAAAAAATTCATCAAAATCGGTCCAGTCGTTTAAGAGAAGTTCAGTGACATACACACTTACAGAAGAATTATATATATAAAGATATTCTTAAATTTCATATAACTACCGTGATTTATTAATTTTCTTCTTGTCGTGCTTGAGGTAAGCACAAGGTCTAACCGTGGCGTAACTGCGGACGAGGGGGCTCTAGCTTGAGGCAGGGGTAGAAACGGGTTGGTTTTTAATGAGTGAGAATTAAGACACTCTTTCGCCTCATCCAACACGGAAGAAGTCATTGGATAATTTTCGCCCATCAAAAAAAGCCAATCATCATGTCGGCACAACACGTTTACTTCTAAACGACATCCCCTAATGACATCAGATCCACAGATTGGATAAAACCCTTTTTTCTAACGCTTTGGAAATCGTTGAGTGGGTTCCTTCGCTATGGGGACTACGGGAGTGTGTACCGAACTCTTACCGACTATACCCTCCGCAGTACCTACTCCTCTGCCTGTGGCTGTAACCCATATCTCCTTTACATCTATACCTCAGGTGCAGATCTGAAGCGATCTGCATCCGGCAATTCAATAAATAAAATTATGTAATTAGTATTTTATATTATATTCATGGCAATTTTCATTAAAAATTGTTTTAAGAATACTTGTTTCTTTCAATATTTTATTCGAAACTTTGTGTTTTTTTATTCTACCACTTATACCTATGCAAAGAACTAATAAATCCTTGCCCTACTTGAAGTAAACCAGTTTACTGGGAAGAACCTTTAATGACAAAGACATAAAAAATGTAGGTTCTTACCTAGTTTTTAATAGTTCATTTACATATAATATTTTGGTTTTAATTTTATTCTGGTTTTAAACAGGACGTATTACTTTTTATCGGCGTTGAAAACGGAAAAACATAATTGATATTACCCATTTTTTAAAGTTTTAAGCAGGTATCTATAGCGCTTTGTGGGTCGATTTTGTTTTATTTAATTGAGTGACAATTTGTCTGGTAAAATAGTTAGTTACAATAAGAAATTTAGCCATCCATTAATGAATCAGGAAAAGTAATAAATAGATTGCATAAAATATAATTCCATGAAAAATTTCACTATGAAACTAAATAGCTCGCACTGTCAATGATCATCCGATCTAGTAAAGTTAATAATCCTACACACATAAACAGAAAATTGAAATACTACACGTATGCCTACCCTAATATAACAGCCAAAATTGCTTTGCTACGCGGTTTAAACTACGCGCTACGAGCTACGAACTACGTGCTACGTGCTACGGACTACGAGTTACGGATCTCGACGAGATTTAAGTGTAAAATTAAGTAGAGCTTATAAATTTGGATTAAGGGGGTCTACATAAATAGATCTGATTACGTTTTCACAGAGTGAACTGTGTTTATTATTTAACATGAAAATGTATTTAGATGCATTTTTTTTTGTAAGTTGCTTATGATTTCATCTATAATTCGTGCGCTCGTTTCCTCACGCGCTCCATCTCCTCTTTAGGTAGCGTGACATAGTATGTTTTACCGTGTCCTCCGAATAGTCCTCGAGGTGACCACAACCGGATGTTTTAGTTATTACCACCAAATAACTGTAGTGACATATAATAACTATAATACCTAAGCAAATATTTTTAGAACAATGGAATATTTACAATAATTACCACGTACATCAAAAGTCTTTAAATAATTTATTTCATAATATTTAATGATGTAATCCTCTCGTATGGCATTTTGTAGGTATTTCTAACGAAAAAATTAATGTTTGTTTACTTCTTAAGGTCCTAACGTCGTAATTGGTTTGGTTAAGTACTTGAGTGTAAATTCTCAGCATAACAACAATACATTGTTCTTATTTCATTCTAAATCAAAATCAACTGATACTAGTGTAAAATTATAATTGGTATCTATACTTTATTTTGTATCGTCACGCCTTTTATCCCTGAAGGTGTAGGCGGAGTACAACATTTGTGTTATAAGTCCCATGTAATAGAGGGGTGAGCCTATTGATTCCGTGTTACTACTAAGAAATTTTTGAAAAACCGTAAAATGCCTATACCCGACCCGGGAATCGAACCCGAGACCACTTGCCCGGCAGTTGCACTTGCAACCACTCCACCAACGATGCAGTCAAGTATCTCTACTTCTCGACAGTTATTTACTTATGGACCAAAAGTACTAAATACTACTATATCTACCAAAGACGTCTCCGTGTTCAATTACTGAAAATTACAACATGGAAAAACCAATGACTTTATCCAAGATTTACTGTTATTAAGAATTTGATAGTCGTATAGTAAGGTTCGTCACCTTCTTCCTCAGAATTTAGGTACCATAAAATTGTGAAAAATGGCCCACGCACCTCTATACATATTTATTTATTATATCGACAGCCAGTAGTTAATATATATTAAGTCTTACACAGCTTAACACTTATGTTATAATAACTCTAAATGCACAACTTTTTAAGGTATCACCACATGTATTGTAACATAAGAATGACACTTATTATCAGATAGCAGGAAATAAGAAAAAGAAATACAACAAGCAGAATTATAATTAAAATAATATACATAGGTACACATTATAACAAGCAAAACAAATGACCTAACCCAAAAGGCAAAATTTAAATGTAATAAAAAAAATGTATGCATCATACATATATTGGTAGATACAAGAAGGTAACTAATGTAGATACGATTACCTAATCTAGCCACGAAAATTCATTCATTCATCCACTTTGCCGAATTTGTATTCAATATCAGTAAAATTCCAACTAAATATTCACAATCGTTTCAAATACTATGAAGCAATTCTTACACACGTGTGAGTAATGGTCAGGTTCAAAAAGTTTCCGTACCTAAAAGGAAATTGACGACAAGTAATGTGTACCTACTTTAAACACGTGCCTCGTCTGACTGACAGTTTTAGAAGATTATGATCACGGGAAAGGTAGACGGGAAAAGAGAACGACGCCGCGCTCCAAAACGATGGTCCGACCAGACCAGGAACCTCACGGGCCTTCCAATCAACATCTTAATATGTCGAAATGCCATTTAAATATGCCGAAGACAGAAACTCATGGAGGGCAATGCTAAAGACTTCTTTTTAAGGAAAAACATCCAATGACTTTTCTCGCTTTGGGCGAAGGGAGAGGGAGTGTCAGAACACTCCCTCTCCCTAACTAAAAACCACTCGAAACTCAACGAGTCGGAACTCGAAAAGCAGGAGTAGGAACGGGGTCGTTATCGGGGCTCCGGCCCCTATAAACCCGCTAGGTAGTCTGCAGGTTCGATCATGTTAAAGACCTTAGAGAACGATTCTCTCTGCAGACACGACCACGTAATGAAGAACCGAAGAAGAATAATAATATGTGCTGTTCAAAAACCATTGATTTCATAAATGTTTCCTTTTTTCTTAATCTTCAAAACATAAAAATCAACATTTGGTTATAAATGGTGCAACTAATAAGTCACGCGTCCCTATAACAACTGAGCAATAATGAATGAAAATTAGATGACAACACTGTACATTAGGCGCCTTAGGGAAAACCTTTGCAAATACTTACATTATTTCTGCACTATTGTATAAACACAAGCGCTGAGTCACTCAGGACCACTCGAGATACCTACTTTGTAGTCAAAAGTAGTTTTACCTTTAGATAGTTAAATTATTATATACCTACAAACATCACATTTTATAAAAAAACTAGCTACTTCCGCGCGGTTTCACCCGCTCTGCTTGACTCCTAATGGTCATAGCGTGATGTTTTATAGCCTATAACCTTCCTCGATAAATGTACTATTCAACACAAAAAGAATTATTCAAATCGGACCAGTAGTTCTGGAGATTAGCGCGTTCAAACAAACAAACAAACAATCAAACAAACAATCAAACAAACAAACTCTTCAGCTTTATAATATTAGTATAGATACTTGGATGTCACGTACACTAGCATTATTTTTAATCTGCTGCTGCTCTAGACGGCTACCGGAAAATATATATATCTATTCTTTATTGTGTGCAAATCCTGCGCACTCGCATCTATCTGCTGCTAATCTCGTTTCAGTAAATGCTAAATAATTGTTTGCAATTAGTCACGATCGAACCACAAAACGAAACAAGTGCCACAACGACTCATCTTTCATAATAAACTTTGTTTACATTGTTATAGAGTTCAAATATGAGTCATGTCATGACACATGGGGTCATTACGTTTCCACTGGCGTTATCAATTCCTGAAAGCCCTATTTAGGTTTGTGAGTTTCCACTTACAAAAGTTGCGTAATATTTTTTATGATCTGAGTAATTAGTTGTTGGTTATTGATTAGTTAGCAAACAACTCATATTATTCTGTAATTTTTGTTTGCTTACAAAATGTATTTGACTAATTGGTGGCAAGGATTGCTATCTAGATTCTAGCTGGATGGAATGTACAAACAATCACAGGAATATCAAAGGAAAATATTAAAAAGTGGCAAATTTTGTTAATTAGTATAGGTACTTCGTATACCTGCAACACACTGTCCATGGGTGGCGCTTATCATTAGGGAAATACGTATGCATGCTCTTATATCGCCTTATACCATAAAAAATGCATCCAGCATCTGTTCTACACGGAATTTACTTTTTGAAACGTTTTGTATATGAAATCTCACCACATTCAATCCTTTTCCTTCTTTTTTAAATGAATAAAACAACCACTTTTAAATCTGCATTAGTGTCATAGTTTATTTGGTTGGTGGATACAACTGTACCTTCGTTTTGAGAACCAAAAACTCAACAGTCTATTGAAGTTATATTGTACTTAAACTATGGTGTAAGAAATATATCAACAGATTCCAACAACAGAAGACAAAAGCCAATGACAATATTAAACTCCAAGTATTTTGAAACCAGGACTGATGATGAACCTGATGAAAACCCACGTTATTATTGATCCAATGGTTGTGCCAAGCTCCGGTGTTGTACTAATCTGGCTCCAATTTTTAATACCAGCTATTTGATTCCTCTGTACAGTTTGGTAACTATTACTGCTAGTGTCCGAATCGCATACTTACTGTTGTTTCGCGCCGTAATAGGCGTTATTACCTATTGTTCTTTTATACAAAGAATAGTATAAATGCTAAATGGATAAATTACAATCACAATCATAGCGTCAACAGCTCGTATCTTTAAATTGCAGAGAAATTAGCCAAGTCCGCTTAATGCGTTTAATGTTCAATCATTATTGTTTTTGCGTCGTCGTGACTTTCCGTTGTCTTGACAAATTACTGAAAGTTTTAGACAAAATAATTTGTTATAATGTTTTTATTGTTTATGAAGTTATTTATATGTTAGTCAATTCGAAGCTCCGGCGCTGCTAGTATAGGTTTGACTTATAAATTCTCAGGCCAGACTTTGGATCTTAACCAAAGCTTCTTCATCTTTTGCTGTCTCAAACGTGATCCTACACTAGGATTTTATTATGTATCGTGGGTGCGTTTACTGTTTTAGATACACATTCATGACAGCAAGAGTAGTGCGGTAATCGAAGATGTCGCGTGGCAGCCGATTGCCTAAACACCGCGCCAACTAAATGAACTCTTACGGCCTGACTGAACAATTTGTTATCAAATCTACGAGAAACTACACAACAACAACTACATAGTCAAGCAAACATCTAAATTCAATTTAAAGAAATCGGGTTTCACTTGTCAAAGTTTAAATTAGGTATTAATTAAAAAGCCTTACCGTACGTTTGTTAAATTTAACTTAGTCAGTCGTCAGTTTCCTTGTGATACCTAATCTTAATTAGGTAAATTCGAGAAATCTCTTAATTACAGCGAGAAATTTTCACTACCGCATCAGTTAATTCAATGGAACTGCCCTAACGAATTTATTTCGCTCATGGCGGCCAAAGTCAAGGAAAATCAATTTGTATCTTTGGCTTACGGTATATTGTCCTAGTGTTCATTAGAATGTTTGGTTTTCCCAAGATTTGCAATAGCTCCGCGATATGTCGTGTGTCGCGCTATCCCGCCCAAAAATATGAGCCCCAAATGTGGCTTGAAATTAGTCGAATTCCTCATCAATCCGTTACAAAATAAAATATAATAATTTATTTAGTATGTCTCACGTAAGTCATAAAACAAATATTTTTAATTAATATAGGTACATATGCGGAATTCGCAAAGGAGATTGTCCAAAGCTGGCTATTTTTAAACAGGCTGCTCAACAAAAATGTAATTTACCAATACTATTATTTGATTTTTGAGCTGGGCAAGGTACCAGGAAAATATTAATCCACCTGCCCCGTTCCTTGACCATATTTTAATTACATATGAATCGGATTAATAATAAGAAAAAAAAAAATGTTTTATTTCATGCATAATCAGTTTCAATGAAATGTAAAAAACATCTAAATATAAATCTTGATACAAATCTAAATTTGTATCTTCACTCTTACTGATATGAACTGTTAAATCAAACATATATTATTAGCTGAACTGCTTGTTTAAAAATAGTCAAAGTCCCATACAAGTTGGTCAATCCCCCTTTTCTCCATCGAATGATGTGTGTAACTCAGTATCCCAAAACAGTTGCTTACCCTCTATTGGCTAGAAGGAATCGATATAAGTACATACAGAGGTAATAGACCAGGTATATACAGTGAAACTTGGTTAAGTGGGACCGGGATAAGTGAGAAACCTCCACAACAGGAACTCATACTGAGGTCCCTACCCATTGGCACTGAATTACCTCTATTAGTGGGAAAAACAAGCCTCTTTATCTGGGATTCGTTCTTTCGAATTATCATCATAGTTACCTCTATAACTGAGACAGCAAATGAATATTAAATACATAAACCTCAATAACTGGTACTAGTAGATAATACATCGTTTTGTTTGCAGACTTACTTATTCTTATTTAATTACAATGTGCACATAACACATGGTCATATTTAAGAATCACACCTCTTTATCTGAAATAACCAGTATTTTCACCTCTACTAAAGGAACCCTCTGTAAATGAGACAAATATTTATTTATACCTGGTTAGCTGAGACACTGGGTTAGTGGTATACCTCTATAAGTGATACGAATTTAAAGACGCCTTGATGTCTCACTTAACAAGGTTTCACTGTATATTGCTATACTGTTGTGATACTTTAATAATAGAACACATGATCAAAGGAATAAAAAATTAAAGGGTTGTCCACGGTAGTCTTAGGATTCTAACTGTAATTAGATAACACTTAATCATCAAAGGGTACCATCACTGATGGACACATACCTATCATCATCAATCATTGGGTGAACAAGGACTCGTATCGTCATGGACTCGCGCATTAACCTCATTAGCCAAGGCTCTGATGCACCAGGTACCTAGGCTGTCATAATTTCATAACACTGCCATAGAATTATAATAGAACATTGTGTTATAATGATGTATTTTTTCCTCTGCAATGATATGGTGTATTCTCAACATGGTTAAGAGCATAACTCTAAACAGGAAACGTTGTTTTAGACCTGTTACCATACTAACGACTAACAAGAGCCGTCAGTTTGTCATAGTTAGCCTTGTCTAAAATATACGAGCATTCATTTAAGGTACAGTCATTTTAACATCCTCTACCCTTAGCATGCAGGGTAACGAGGCTCTTAGCTTGAAGTTTTAAGGTTCAGATTGCGGTGCAGGTGAATGACAGTGAGTGATGATGATTATTTGCTGAGCCATGTGCAGCTGAGCGTAGCTTTCCCACATTATGGTATGGGTCTATAATTCGCACGTTTTCGACGTACCGGCCACATAATATATATCCGTTGAATTAGCTTCACTTACGTTGTTTGTATGGTGAACGAGACACGTGTTCGTCACGTTTATCACTTGTTGATTGTCAAGTTCATTTATATGTGGTTAGGGGTAGACTGCACTGTAATTTTGATCAAACAATAATAATTGTACTATTTTCTAATAATACGAGGGAACTCTTTATTTTATATAACGTGATACCAGGTGATTGATGATATCTTATTAAATTCACTATAAGTACTTACTATACAATGTGATAGGGGTGGGACTTTTAACCCGTTAAGGCTGAGTACTACATCTAATTTTATCGACAAAAAAAATTATATGGGGGTTTGAAACCCCAATTGAAAATATTGAAAAATAGCGACATTTTCGGTAAAAATATTCAGAAATGATTTTTTTTCTCACCAAAATATTATCAAACATATGAAAAGAGCAATGAATTAGTTAGCCAAGGTTATTAGCTACCGTTTGTCGTTTTTCTTTTGTTTCTACGACGCATACAACCTTTGATAACACTTAAAGTAAAATTTTTAGTTTTGTCGATAGAATTAGATGTAGTACTCAGCGTTAACGGGTTAGAAGTCTCACCCCTATCACATTGTAGATTTTTCAATGGAATGTTTTAAAATAACTGAACTTTTGTAATGTATAACGGTGATAAGCATTTAATTTAGGCGTTTGTCCCCCAATAGGGCAGAAGCTGTTCCTTTCCGACCTCCCAAAATGGGTCTAGAGACGGGGACTTGGGGAAGCCTTTGTCACTCCGTTAGTCAGGGCCTGAGACAGTCGAGTGCATCTGCGGCAGAACACGGGGGAGATCCGTAACTGGGGTGGTGAGGCTGGCAGGGCGAGCTACTCCGAGTCTGGGACTACGAGTGAGTTTGATTCCGGACCCTCAGGCATTCGTGAGAGACATGACACTGGGTGGTTTTAGCCAGCAAATGTCTGACGAGACTCCATAAGGACATTCCAAATTGATGTCAACAAAATTACATCCATTCCATTAACAGATAGGTAAGATACCATAATATATGATTAAGTAAATAAGGACAGCAAAAGTACCTACACAAATACATCATTAATAAAATCGGTGCCTTACCTATACGTAGGTACAAAGTTACAAATTGGAACCCATGTATAATGATTTCAAGTGGACAGCTTAATAAATGAATGTTACAAAGGAATCTCAATTCATTAGTCGAAAATAACATTTTATATTGCAAATCCTTAATCAGAAGGATGAAGGTTCAAAATGTCAGTGGGTTTTAGACGTTTCCCTTGACCGTCCAGCCTCTTTTCACACATTCACATTAATTTTGGCACGTCCATCTTCAAAACGATTGTACGATAGCCTGGCATACAAACGAGGTATTTTACTACCAAACATTTGCATAGCTTGAGTTATTTATTAGATGTTTTAATGGTTATTTTGCAATGTCTGCAGGGAGCTCATTGAATATGTTGGAATATTATATGATAAAAATATGATGTCTGAAACGTGTTGGGCTTTAAATTGCTGTGTTCATAATTATTACTATTTATTTTTATGTTTTTATTCATGTTACGTATTTTATTTTTTAGATGATATTAATAGAAGTACACAACAAATTAGTTACTCCTTTCTATTCTCAATATAAGCATTCGCGGGTAATCTTACTAAAACTATAAATGCCTGAACCTACGTTCGTGATTGAATTTGAGTGCTTGTTTGTTCCTCAATCACGTCAAAACGGCTAAATGGATCGGGATGTTTAGAACAGGGTTAGATTATGGTCTCACTTTATATCTCACGGGAATGCGAGCGAAGCCAATGGCAGAAGCTAGTATAAAACGTTACAGATTCCAGTATTACGTCAATAAAGAAGGAGAACCGGGAGGTCGTCAGACAGGAAGGTAGAAATTTGATACGATAGATCGATTTAGAAAGTGTGGCGTTCATTATAATAAACCTCATTATTATCTGTGTGGAGAGTCACCATTATACAGGGTTACAGGTTAAGTCGACATAAATCCTTTAAGAGATGAGTTTTCTTATTTCTGCCCGATTTGACCAGGGAACCCCATGCCCCAAACTTAATTGTCCTCTAGTTAACAGTAAATAACTTTATATAAAAAAATATAAGAAAATGATTGTTTTAATTTATTTAAGTACTTTGAGTACCTTACCTAACCTACAAGATATACCTTGTTAATATTTACATAATACCTATCTATGATATGCATACTCGTATTATTAGTTTTCAAGGATTAAGGTCTTTGATCACAACCATGGTAGAAAACACGTGCAAGTCCACCGAACAGTAAAATATATAATTTATTGAGGAAATGCATGATATTAAGTTCTAATCGTAAGGAAACTGCATATATATCCCCGTGGATCTTGAGAATAATAAATTATATGTACATTTGAATGATGTTTAACAAGAACAAATCTATATGACATCGATACCTAATCAATATTTTCAAGACTTATTGTACTTTTTTTCGAATACCTAAAACAACATGCTATTTTAGGAAATTATTCGGTACGCTTTTTGTGCGTTTGGAATTATAGTCCGACCAAAGTTATACATGCATTTTCATATGATTCACATATAATATCTTGAACAATAACCATCTAAGTTATTTGTAAAATAATATTGAAATTTAAACTCTATGTCTTAATCTATACTTATAATAAATCTGTAGAGATGTAACTGTTTGTACGAGGAACTCGACTAGTTTCCAAGCCATAACTATCATGCTGCTTTGACGATTAGTGACGCCAACAATCGCCGCATCAGTATTGTTGTCGGTCTGTCTGTATGTTCTTTATACAAACAAAAACTACTCGACAGATTTCAACCAAACTTGGTACAATTGTTCTTCATACTCCTGGGCATGTTATAGTATACTTTTCATCACGCTACGATTAATAGGAGCAGAGCAGTGAAGGGAAAAGTTGGGAAAACCGGAGAACTTACTCCATTTTTTAAGCGTCGGTCGCGTGTGCAGCCTTAATGGTTAAAGATACACAGAAATAATTACCACGGAATGTTCTCCTTAAAATTGTTTACAAAATATTCCACGACAGCAAATGTCTATCTCTTATGGTTGACTCACAATAACACGTATAACTCCCGATAGCTTAGCAGTTCGGAGCTTTCTGATTATATTTGTCAACCTATTCTTACGTTTATAACATTCATTCATCCTAATTAAAAAATGACATTATTACCTATTTAATAAAAAAAGAATCATTGAAATCGGTACAGAAACACCAAAGATATACATGAATTACACTTAGTTTATATTACCATAGTTAAAGGCGTAAGTACTTATATTAATTATAGGTATAGATATTATTAATCTATAGTAGTTATAGGTATGTAGTTATAAAATACATATAATAAATCTGTGAGGGCAATTTGTACGTTGAAAAATTGAAAAAATTAATAGCAACTGGAGGAGGAGGCGGGGCGCGTGAGAGAACAAACCTCCTCACGCCCCAGCCGTCGCGAGAGACATATCGCGCGACGATCTCCGGCCAACGTAAGTGCGGGTCTGACGGCGAGCAAGGGTAGCTCGCCGCCCGACCAGAACCAGACACGTGCGCGCAGCGCGATGCGTTCCGCGCGCGCCTCAAAGAGAAATCAGACCATCACAGATGGGGCCCGGTACGGCTGATGCCTGATCCGGAGCTGCGGACTACCTAGCGGGTTTACCGGGGCTCCGGCTCGAAAAGCAGAAGTAGGAACGGGGTAAAAAATGGAGAAATAAAACATCCACGCGAAGACCGATATCCACGCGAAGACCGACATCCACGCGAAGACCGACTTCCACGCGGACGGAGTCGCGGGCGGAAGCTAGTTAATTATAAAGTTAACGGCTTACTCATGTAACTGTTTGACGAGGAACTCGACTAGTTTTAAGCCATGCTGTATGCTGCTTTGACTATTAGTGCGACAATCGCCGCATCGTATGTCGCGGAATGCTGCTCATGAATATGAGCTTCTAACATGGCTTTAAACTAATCGAGTTCCTCGTCAAACAGTTAGGTACGTGAATAAGCCGATAACATAATAGTTAATTTAGTATGTCTCACGAAAGTTATAATAAAATGTATGTCTTAGATTCGACCTTTGAGCTTAAAACCTACATCCACGCCACCCCAGCAAATAAGATTTCTTTGGTCCCCATTACATATTTTTATATAAGCACTAGCTGACCCAGCGAACTTCGTACCGCTTTCGCGTAGCAATGATGCTCTACTTTATTTTGTATAGCTGAGTTATGTATGAGTCCCTATTCAGTTTGAATTGGAATCTATAAATATCCTCCATATAAAAATGAATCCATAATTTCCTGATCTCACTATACCTGAAAAGGACTTTACTAATTTAAAAAAAAAACAAAATATATTTTCATAATAGTGTTTATTTCATAGGATTCAATCATTTCACTGTCCTGCATGCGCCTTATCGGCTCTGATGACAATTTTGTGATTAATGGCATGCAGTCTAATGCAACTAATTTATTGTGTTGATGGAAAAATGTTTGAAGTTGTTCATCACAATGGATCTCTTTACTGAGTTGTTGTGTGCGCAACGCTGATCGACTTCTCTTGCTGAATTGTCCATAAAATATATTTGCAAAAATGTATAGTCTTCAACAGGCACTGGCAATAAGGAACCTGTTTGATGATATATTTGAATCCCTGAATCTGCAAGAATATTAATATGTATACAGGCAATTGTATAGCAAATTGTACCACCATGTGACTCGCAAAATACTGCCACAATACTTTACATCATTTCAAATTAAAACTACTTTTAACCTCGATATTAAACAGCCTTCCACGGCAGTTTTAGGTAGTAGGCTTTACCAAGAACATCTTGCTCATGCCACTATAAAATACAACATGTTATAAATGTTGCTGATTAAGTCTTCGGATTATAGACTATTATTATGTATTTATTTATTGTCTCTCATACATTTTCTGCATAATCGTGTATACCAAATTGTAGTATTGTGTAGTCACCAAAAGTTACTAAAAATCAATAATGAAGATGTGAACTTACCTTGATTAACAAACACTTATTAGCAAATAAAAATCTTCTTAGTCTTTAAAACTCGAAGAAATATTAAGATATATATTCCAAAAAAAAAACATTCGTGCAAGCGTAACCTCGGGACACAAACAGGATTACTTTCGCATTCATAACATTAGTATGGTAGTAGGGATATTGGCGATTTAAATAAGTATATGTGTATTTAAATAAGAATCGAACGCGAGTGAAGCCACAGGCAACGTATTAACGAAAATAACGAATTTTCAAGCAAACATTAATCTCCTCTATCAAACATACTATGCCTTCTACCCTTTCCCCTATTTTTTTTGCAATAAAAAGTAGACCATGTTCTTTCGTTCCTCATTAAGTAAGTCCTAACTAAATACAAAGTTTTACTGTTACAGCTTTTAAAATGACGAATTTCCATATGACCATTTATCCCTTATTTTTACCCATTCTCCGCTATTTTTTTGCAATAAAAAGTATCAAGGTCTATTCTATCTCAGTACTAAATTCCATCAAAATCGGTTCACTGGTTTAGGCTTGAAAGCGTAATTACAGACAGACAGAGTTACTTTCGCATTTATAATATTAGTAGGGATTCTGTGCTCCAAGTCTCCAACGCACACTTATTCAATAGCATTTGTTTTTTAGTATCCAATAGCATTTATCCAACAATGAACTTTATCCAATAGCAATAAAACTCAAATTGACTCTACGTATTAGTTAGAAAACGTTTGTATGGGATAAAGGAAAGGGCAGTTTTTAGGGTTTTTCCGTCAATTATTAGATATTTTCTCACTTTTAAACCTTCCCTGGACTTCTACAAATAATTCAAGACCAAAATTTTCCAAATCGGTCCAGCCGTTCTCGAGTTTTAGCGAGACAAAGGAACAGCAATAGATTTTTATATATATAGATTGGTAAGGTCAATCCTTGAAGACTACATCAATCCCAAATCCTTGAGGGCTTGTACTAATCTACAATATAAAAATGAATCACGGAATATGTAGCTAAGTGCAAATCTCGAGAACAGCCGAACTGATTTCGAAAATTCTTTATTTGGAGTTTGTCTATACATAGTTCTAATGTAAAAAAAGAAATATTCACAGAAACACCAAGGTGAAACAAAGTTTACGGGGTCCGCTAGTTATTAATGAAATTTACTTTATTTTTACCATGTGGTGATTGAAACCATGTTGTGCATGGAACAGATAAATCTACAAGCAAACGCTTGTATAAAATACATTTCATTCGTGACTGCAATATTGAATGGAATTGATAATAATGTTACATTAGCAACGAGGAAGAAAGGAAATCCTTATATTTGAAAATATCCGTTTATTGGCTGACTTGGTCATCATTTTATGCGTCGGGAATATAATTATGTAAATAGATAAGTGCATTATGTATAAGATTTAAATCGGAAATAGTAACTATTGAGATGAAACAAGATATTATATTATATCTGATAATTAATTTATAAAGCTGAGGAGTTTGTTTACAAAAATAAATATAATGCCTAAAATACCTATTCCACGCGGACGAAGTCGCGGGCACAGCTAGTATCTGGTAACGGATATTTACTACTACTCGATTAAATAGATTCTTAAATCTTCTAAATATGATTATATTGTGCACAAAAATCGCAATATTAGTTACTTTATCTATACATATAATAAAATCGTAGAAAAGTGCTGTCTGTACATTGAAAATAAAAATAAAAAAAATAGCAGGGGTTATTGTTATGTCGATGTCGAACCCAAAAATGTAATTAACTTTTTTTTGTCTGTTTGTCTGTTTGTCTGTTTGTCTGTTTGTCTGTTCGTCTGTGCGCGCTAATCTCAGAAACGGCTGATCCGAGTTGGATGCGGTTTTCACGAATATATTGTGGGATGCTTAAATTTACATTTAGTGTTTGTTTCATGTCAATCGGTTCATAAATAAAAAAGTTATGTCAAATTAAAGAATCACGTCGAACATTCTATGCTTATACCATTAATCTCCGCAACTATTTGACGGATTTGGTTGAAATTTGGTACAGATATAGTTTAGAACCTTAGAAAGGACATAGATATATTTTTATTTCAAAAATCAAAAAATAAAAATAAGAAATAAATTATTTATAAATAATTCTATGTCGATCGTTACACGACTTCGGTTCATGTTATTGTTTTAATTCATCGAAAAAAAGTAAATAAATAGTAAAAAGGTATGAAAAAAATAATATCAATATAATAAAACATTTAGTACAAAGAAAATGCTCTAACGGAGTATAGATAATTCTATGTCGATGGTTACACGACTTCGGTTCATGTTATTGTTTTAATTCATCGAAAAAAAGTAAATAAATAGTAAAAAGGTATGAAAAAAATAATATCATATCATAATATCAATATAATTAAACTTTTAGTACAAAGAAAATGCCCGAACGGAGTATAAATAATAATCATCGTAGAAAAAGTGTATTATCAGTCGTATGATTATTTGTCTGTAGTGGTCCTGCTGTTTCGTATATTCTAAATTGGTTTCGTTGTATTTGTCAATTAATAAGTCTATTTGTTGGGTTTTCCTGGTTTTTTGGTTAAACTATTTAACGTAGGTTTAGTTTGATATCGATTATTAGTAGTTTAGTTATAAATTCGTAATTCGTAGCTTTCTTTAGTTTTAAGTTAGTTTAAGTCCGTTTTTAAACTATTTTTTCAATGCCCTAAGTGAGTATACATCTATTAAATTCAAACGCAGAGCTCATTATGTTGATTTTTTAAGAGTTCCCTGGAATATCTTCCACATCTCATTTTTGAAGAGATCCCGCGAGATCGGGAACTATGTGGTTAAAACCAAAAATTTGCCGGAAGTCACTATTCCACGCGAACGAAGTCGCGGGCAAAAGCTATATTAGAATAAATCTGTAGAAGGGTCAATTCTATACATTGAAAATATTGAAAGAATAAATAGCAGGGGGTGTTACTGGATCGATACCAAACCCAAATATGTGATTTTTTTTGTCTGTCTGTCTGTATGTTCAGGCATCACGTGAAAACTAACGGTTCGATTTCGATGAATCTTGGTATAACCTTACTATCCTGGGCATAAAATAAGATACTTTTCATCCTGGAATAATACGTAGAAAAAAATCTTTTTTTTTTCAGTTTTATTCTACAGAACGCGAGCTCAACAGCAGTAACTCAATAGAGGGATCTCCTTAATTATTATGGGCCTCGCCGTATTTAGGTCCAATCAATAGATATTTATAAGATGTCATTGTCAGAGTTACTCAAAATGGAGAAATAAAACTTCCACGCGAGACCGACATCCGCGCGGACGGAGTCGCGGGCGGAAGCTAGTTTCATATATTTTAACAAGATTTTTAAGGATTTCTCATCAAGAAGCACATTGTCCATATCACTCCTTAAACAATAACTTTTTTCCTCATTGCTTTTGAAGCACATGGAATGAAATTGTTAGTAAGTAAATTAACGTCTTTAAATTTCATTATCACATTAGGTACATTATCTAGATAATTATTATGTTATCGGCTTACTCACGTAACTGTTTGACGAGGAACTCGACTAGTTTCAAGCCATGCTAGAAACTCATATTCATGAGCAGCATTCTGCGACGCACGACACGGAAATTGTCGCATCGCCTGTCTGGCTATTAATTTATAGTAACTAAGTACTTACTAGATTTACATAAAGAGGTAGGTACTGTTCTGTGTACTATATTAGACAGACATGTTATAAAAATTGTCTTAGTATGTAATAAATCATTATAATTTAATATCCTAAAAAATACGATCTTTTAAGACATCAATTCTAACTTAGGTACCTTGTGCTTTAAAATATCATTTAAAGCATTTTTGCCAACAAAAGGAGGAAAATATATAATTTAATTGCAACTAGTATATATTAGTCCGAAACACACATTTCGTCGCCTATATGCAAATAAGTCGGTAAACTTATTTCGCATTAGAAAAAAAAAACTAGTTGTGAATGGCCATTACGCTAGAATTGCTTTTTTATATTTTGTAGGCGCTTTTCCTTAGTAAATAACCTGTCTTGGCACCTAACTATATAAGCTGCCATCTATTTTTATTTGATAGTCCATTGTTTTATACATGTTGCTATATATATTGAGTGCTACCGTACCGCTACGGGCATGTAATAAGAATGACAATACATTTAGTTAGATTGGCTAAGTATAATTTTATGAAGATTACTTCGAAGCTATTACGCCTTAATATAAGCTTGGTGGTGGTTTAAATTTAAGTGACCAAAGATTTCTGGCACTTAGGCGGGCGCAAACGTGGGCACTTCTGAGTCTGACGTCAGACACAAAATGAATATTTTATTTCTACAGAACCAGTATGAACTTGTCCACTCTTTGCTTCAAATTAACTTTTTAATACTCAATATTGAACAAAAAGTGTTCGGTCGCAATTTCAATATCAATATCTGGGAACAATTAATGTCTATTCAATATTTTATATTTTATATTATTAGTTTTAGATATTGTCCGAAGTGTCAAATATATTGAAATATCATACCTGATTCTAATGCTTTGATATTTAAATAAAATCTATAAGTATACCTAAATAAAAATTAATCGCCAAAATGTATGTACGCGCATAACTTCTAAACAACTGCACCAAATTGGATGTTTTTTTTAATGTAGATATTCCTTATTGTCAGGAGAAGGTTTGAAAAGACTGCACACAGAAACGGGGGCGAAGCCGCTGGCACAAGTTAGTATAGGTATAAAAACTACTTGTTATTCCATTTTATTGAAGCCTGTCGTTGATATGGGTTTACTTATTTTCCTGTATTTAAAATCTTCTTCTACCTATTTCCCCAATGGTGTTTGTTACCTATTGTTTTTACTCGTAAGATTAAATTGCCCATAAGTTCCAACATTTGGATTGGTATTCCCATACATACAAATAAACAAATAAACAGTGATTGTTTGAGTATTTATTTAATATGAATTCATACAAGGAAAACACAGGTGAACTAAAAAATATGTAAGTAGATCAAACAAAACAAAATTGTTTAGGCATGAAATCATTAAGAAGTATCATTATTTTGTTAAATTTATTTTATTGAATATTAAAGGAAAATGGGGCTCGGTTAGTCATTTGTCTTTACTGTTAAAAGCTGTGCTTCTATAAGTGTAGATAGTTTGTAAGCGCTCAAAAAGTGGCACATTACAATGTAGACAATTAGCAATGTGTTTGTACTATGAGACTGGATGTTGGAAAATAGAGAGGGGAAAATCATTTAATTGACTTATCCCGCCTTAGGTGAAGCGAGAGAGAGTGTCAGACTTTTACTGACCAAAAGGCATCCCGTTCCAACTCCTACTTTGAGCCAGGAATCCTAGCAACCAGTAAGGTTGTCCGCAGCTCAGGATTGGGGCCTACTTGGCCTCATGTGTGGCGATCTGAGGGCTCTGAACATCATTCATTCCATTCATTTCTCTTCATTTTAAATCTATTATAGCCCTTAAATTAAATAATAACATACTCGGAAAGATCATAAACTGTGGTCAAAGCTTTTATTGCATTACCTATACCTAATAAAGTTTAATTTTATTCAGTAAGTATTTGTGGAAGACCACGTAAAATGCTTACTTAGGTAACATAATATATTTCTTAGAATTTGTTTTATTTCTAAATGTTACAAAGTATACCTTGGGAGCAATTATAAAAAAGATTGAAGGAAAAATGAGCGTTAAGGACAAGAATAACATGATAAACTTGTAGATACGGCTCTTTAAAAAGCACTTAACACATAAACGTGATGTGTTTGTACTTAAATGCTTTTATCATGTTCAGTTTACAACGTTTGCGACATTGCGTTTTTAATTTTGCAAATGTAATATTTCCGTAAACTGCAGAATGTGACCATTCCTTGTAGTTTATTAGTGACATTGCAATACTATCTTAGGAGAAGATCGTTTGTTTAATCCGTGAACAACATATTATTAAATGGCGGTTAAAATAGTTTCTAAATTGTATAAAGCGATTTTCGTAGTTTTTGTGTCTTATTTGATTTATTTTTACGATTAAAACATGTAAATAATACGTAATTTGAATTTTATAAAAAACGCTAACCGAAAAGGGTAGAATTTATACCAATATGATGTTGAGTTTAAAGGTTAATAACCTCAAAACCAGTCCTGAGGTACCAGTGGCGCTGCAGCCCGTTAGCCTAGGATATTTTTGTTAGCCTGGGATACCTGTAATCACCAGAGACCGTCTAGCTCTAAATCTATGCTATAAAAACTGCGTAAAACTCGTTTTAAAGCCTACAAAACTAATATGAAATGAAAAAGATCTTGAGAATATTTCATTCCAAATACACCTAGATATCGCATATTTTAGTTGGTTTTTTTTTATTGAATTCTTAATGGTCTGTAGAATTATTATTTTTGTATATTATTTAAATATTTATTTACTTATCTTCTTTGACAACATTTTTTACTTTGGCGACTTTGGATTTGGGTAATAATTATTCAGAATATCATAATTACATAGAGAGAGTAAGGTGTTGACAATGATCAACAAAGTGTTTTGCCATTTCACTAGTCTTATGTTACAAGTATCAGGAATAACTGCCAGACGAAGGTCCTCAAGTCTGAACTTGAGGGAGACCCGTAAGTTGAGTCTCAGGTCGTCCAAAGTATTACTGGATTATCGGAGTGTAACATTGTGATTGATGCATGGTAATTGGTAACGGTGCAGTTTTTCTGTTACATAGAGTAGAATATTAAAAAAATATGGTGTAATTTTGATTTTGTCGATTAACCAATTCTGTAAATGAAGAATGAAGCTATCTTTGGAAATAAAAGTCACGATGTCGTGGTCGACCGAAGTCATGCTACGACCTAATAAAAAACCGACGTGAAACAACGCTTGCATTGTGTTTCATCGTGTGAGTGAGTTTACTAGAGGTTCAAATACCCCCCACTCCAATTTCCCCAATCCCCGAATCCCGAACAAATCTCGAATTTCTAACTCTTAAAAGGCTGGCAACGAGCTAGCAACGCCTCCAGTTTTTGGGGAGTTTTTGAGCGGTGCTGATTGCTTACCCGTCCTGGTGACCCGTCAGCTCGTTTACCAGCTTATCCCATAAAAAACTTATAAATTACTTAGTACTCTTTTGTCATTTTTACCTTAATGATTTTCATTGAATATTTTAGATAATTCTTTATCATCATCAGCATATAAGCGGCCACTGCTGACCAAGCAGCATTAATACCACACTTGCTCAATGCGTGTTGGCGATTTCAAACTACTTATTTATTTAAAATTAAAAGATGTTTATTATTTTTTAGATATAAAATTCAAAGATATATAAGTATATAATTTTCCTATTAATAGTAGTAAAGGCAGCTTGTGGCGAGCTGTTGGGCAGTGGCGACCCCATGGACCTGACTCCCGGGAGAGGCCCTACTTTTTAACTCCGGTTGGTACTCGTGACTATCCGGAGTGGCCTCTCCTACCTCACTCTTGCCTTAATCGGCTGGTTTGAGTGGAGATTCGCAAGAGTGGAGTTGCCTTCAGCTCCACTTGGGGGAAGGACGTATCCCAGTAAGATGCTGGTAGGGGTCTTGACCGTACTTCCGGGATTGCTCTGATAGCCGTGGGATGCCTCCCCTTCCTCAAGCAGCTCAACGGATGTTGCTTCCCTTGTCGCTACATGCTAGCGGCCGTTTCCGGGGCCCACTATTGAGTTTGCGAGTCACCCCCTGCCTGTTTATCCGTATTTTTCAATATTGGTCGGGGGCAGGGGCCATAGTCCCCATAGTTAACCGGTTAACTATTCCACAGCCACCCACACCCATATCCCTATCATTTCCTTTTACCATAATCTCACAATAGTCTTGCATCAACCGGGGATTGTCCTTTGGTGTACTTCCATAGTGCATACAGGGATAATCGCCGGCTGATGTCCCATTACATTTAGATTAAAATTGTTCAACGGGCCTCTGCGAGTTGGCTTCGGCTCCTCGTACGCCTTCCAAAGGTCCGGGACCCTGTGGTCCCGTGATTATGTAAAGAACAAACGTAATAATATTATAGGTATATGTATAAGAGCGCCACTATCGCCGTCAAACTGTTCTACAGTTTTGGGTTTTTTATGTAGGAAAATAGGTAGTTATATATTATAGTACGGTATGATATTTGTGAATAAATAAACAAGAAAAAGAAATAAAATTATCTGAATAGCATGTTTGATCGATGGTAAGGGTATTTAAAATATTAATCAATGTTTGTCTTGATGTATGGATATGTGTTTGGCGCCAGTTTTCTTTCCACAGGTACCTACAATATAAAGCCATAGTAATACAGTGTAGGTCGTTTATGTTCGTTGGGTAACTGCTAGAACTATTGACATTTGAGTTCTTCGATCCAAAAACTTTTACTATTTAATATAGGCACAAAAACTGGATCAGTACATGTGTTGGGAGCTATAAACTAAGGACTTTAGCTTGGAACCGTCTGTTAAATCTTCTTCTACTACTACTTGGCGAGACCATGATAAACTGGTCACAAAGTGGTGGCCAGGGGACAAGGGCACCCCATTAACATATTGGGCTCGCTGTCATTGCAGCGGTAAGTCCCCTCTTAGAGGAGTGGCTTGAGAGGCGCCACGGGGTCCTCACCTACCGCCTGACGCAGGTGCTTACCGGACATGGGAGTTTCGGTAGGTTCCTGTTCCTTATTGGGCAGGAGGAAACGCTCGTGAAGTGTCATCATTGTGAGGACCGCCCGAAGGACACGGTGGAGCATACGGTAGTACGGCGTGAGGGAACAAAACCTCCTCACGCCCCAGCAGTCGCGAGAGACACTCCGGGCGTCGGGGATCGCGCGACGATCTCCGGTCACCAGAACCAGACCCGTGCGTGTGGTGCGTCGTGTTCTGCGGGCGCCTCAAAGAGCCATCAGACCACCACAGATGGGGCCCAGTAGGGCTGATGCCTGATCCGAAGCTGCGGACTACCTAGCGAGCTTACCGGGGCTCCGGGTTGATCTTTTTAGTCAGTTAGAGTCTGACACTCCCTCTCGCCTCGCCCAAGGTGGGAGAATTCGTTGGATGATTTTCCCCCCTCAACAAAAAAAAACCCATAAACATAAGGTTAAGGTTCTATCAACCCACATATCTCACAAAAAACAAAAAATTCCGTCCACCTAAAAATGCAATACTCCTTAAATTGCAACATTTCAATGGATTATACAGAAAACCGGTGTAAAGCGTTGTTTCACGCCGCTTTTATTTCGCTTTCTTAGTGACGTTTCAGTATGTTACCCATGCGCAATTCCAATCCCTGATCCTCCATCTCAAAACGCCAATCCTGAAATCTCTAAATCCCCAACGTCTGAAAGGCCAATAATGTACGTTTTTGTAACACCTCCTCGAATGTCACCTGAATATCGTAAACAATCATCACCGTTCATGGATACCCGCAGCACCAGACGTGTTTCCTATTGGTGCATCCAGTCTTTGGGGATTCGAGAAAAGGGGAAGGTTGGAGTTCCAGTAACATCCCTCACACGGGGTCAAGCGCAGGCGTTGTTACACGCCAGTCTGTGAGCCTGTATCACTTAGGTTGAACTTACCATTCCGTGGCATATTAGTAGTGAAAGTTAAGGAGCTACATTTAGAGCCTCTCCCTACTTAGCTACTGCAAGGTCTACTCGGAGGAGACGGTGACGGAGTGACCTGCATGAGCTGAGCATTACACCTCCCCACGCCTCCTCCAAAGTGGGGGGTGCATCTATCTCCTAATTGTGGGAAATTACTTGTGATCTGTCTAATACTCGCAGTGTGGGTTTACCAGAATGTGAGCAGCAGATTGTCGTTTGGCGTGCCGGGCTGAGGTCTTCAATCAACAGATGTCTTCTGGCTGATGATGATTCCTAATTCTTTTACTTTCTTATTTATATAGACGGCGGCAATCTAAAAACCTAATGTTAGTAAATAATAGTTTTATCACCTCCAAGTAATGCCAGGTGGTTCGAAAGGATTTCCACCAATTTATCGTAGTAGGTACTCTTTAAAACGTGCCTCCGAGCTGGTGAACGTTTATTATACCTTGATGAAAACGTGATCACATTAAAAGATGCAATTTTACAAAATAGTTAGTTGTATTGTGGTTTCTGAATACAATATGCTCATTAGAATATCACAGTGATATGTGACAAGAGAAGGAAGGTAATGAGGGATTCTTCTAGTAATCAAGGCAATTATCCTATTAGGAACAGTGACAGGTTGTTTTTTAATAACATGCTTTATCTTAGATATTTATCTCGTGTACCTGGTACAATTTTTGCGTACCAAATCACCTAGTACTGACGTCAGTACGAACAGAAGCTGACAAGCTAATACTATTATTAGCGAAGCTTGATCATTATGCCCGAGAATTAGCACTGTCAGATTTTTGTGATAACGATTTTTAATATCATACGCAAGTACTTATTTATTTGTTTTGGAAATTATGATGGAACTTGGGACTTTTCTGGTTGCCAGACAAAAGAAAGTTACTGGCTACTGGCGATATGATACTAATATTGGCAATCAAAATATTTAACTGATATAACGTAGATTAAACTAAGTAATGGTGGATAATATTTTATTATATAGGTATAAAGCTCATTTTCAGATACCACCTTGTTTATATATAATTTTTGTTCTGAAAATATGATTTAAATGTATATTTGTTATTTCACAATATTCTCAGAATGCAGTTGGTATATAATGTTATGCCTACTACTGGAAACAAACAACACATAGGTGCTGTGTTACTACAAAGTAACTGGGTTTTTCCCAATCCCTTTGAGATATAAAAGTGTTACCTTTTGTTTTTCCTTTTAGACTAATATTAGCAGAAAGCATACTCCTTGTAAGTTATCAAAAAAAAATAATCTTAGAAATTTGTTTCCTATATTTTCAATAGTATTTTCTGATTACTACTATTTTCCTGATAGCTAAGACAATTTCTAAATGTTTCTGAGACGAGACAGATTTTATCTCAATACCTACCTGGCTGGTCGGAATTACTGAAGTAACAAATGTTATTTTTCAACTGCAGAAATTTTGTATAGGTATACGTTTGGTTTGTGCGAAAATTATCAAGCGTTTATGTGAGGCGAGAGGGAGAGTAATACTCCAACATCTACCTCGTTTCTACTTCTTCTTCGAGCCGTAACCCACAAGTTTATCCGCAACCTCGCGAGTAGCCAATATTCTGCAGTTATTTTTAGTAAATAATATAGTATGTAACGCAGCAGTATTTAAAAGCAGCATATGTCAGCGTATTACCAATTTCTTAGAACTAAATATTTATTATTTATTTACCACAAAAAATAAATTTTGTACTAAAATAAACGGGTTAGACTACTGCATCGGGGAATAACATAGCAGAATGTCATTTTATGTCGTCCGTAGGTATCAAAGGACTTTTTTAATACAGGTTTATCGGATGAAGTCATGTTAATACGAAATACGTAGGCAGGTAAAGATTTTGTGTCTTCTCTCATTTTTATACCATTATTTATTTGATCTGACTAACCCTTAGGGTGATCTACCTACGTTAGATATATTTTTTTTACGTCAAGAGCAGGATTTTCTAAGGATCGTTGTAGATTTATATATTTTAATTCGTCTCACATTTCTTTGGCTCCGATACTTTAAACCACAAATTAAACTCTTGGTTCACCATTCAATTAAAGGCTAAAATTCAAGAATTTTCGCTTTACTAACACCCACACACTATTTGACACCAATAAAGAATGTTTATAGGAAGTTGGTATAAAGCGAAACGAAGCAAACATTACAAGGCTCTGTTTCACAACATCTGGATATCCAGATACGTAATTTTAATGTACTATGTGTCGCATAAGTTTTTAGAACTTATACAGAAATGTCGACATTGGCGCCTTTCTTTTTGGCTTGCCATGTATTGATAAATTTGGTAGCCAATTTTCTTTCAATGGGAAGTGTTTTTTTATATAATTTGGTATTACATTGCATAATGATTATATAATAGGGTAGATTACTTAGATGAGAGGATGATTTTGAATTTTTCATAAATTACAAATAAAATTTTACCTAAATCTTATTTCATTTTAGACAATATCCACTACTGACAACATACTTATTTTAGACTAGCTACTTCAGCTCGGTTTCACATGATCAATCCAACCTTTTCGACGAAGATCTAGATAGAGAAGATGAATGACGAGATATTCTGTAAAATTTCACCCTATTTTAAAATAAAACATATTCCGTAGGAGTCTTTAATGGTATTGACCTTCAAAAAAAGAGCGTTTTCCTTTTTAGCGCTTACCATCAGGTGACCCATCTGCTCGTTTGCCCCTATTTTTGTCCGTGGCTGCGGAAAACTTTGCGGGTTACCGGGACTTCTGCTCGAAGTAGGAGTAGGAACTGGATGGTTTTTAATCAGTAAGAGTTTGACCTCTCTCTCACCTCACCTAAGGCTGGAGAAGATATTGAATAATAAAGTGCGATACTTTATGATAATAAGTATATGAGTAAATACCTAAACAAAGTGATTACCTAAAACTCATTTTAAATAAAACTTATCCTAAATTAACATTTCATCAAAAACAATACAAATTCTTTAATTCTTTAAAAATGTTATGGGGTTTTACCTAATTATTGCAAAAGTTCTTACGGCGAAAAAAAAAAATACATAAAGAATTCGAAACGCAAGCTAAACCACTAACTAGATAAGGTTAACCGCGGTCTTTTCCAGAATCATTGAAGTATTCATTAAACGTTGAATTTTCCTCTACCTACCTACATTGAAACATTCACGCGGTGATTGACTGTGATTTACTTATGTATAGAACTACTAGCTACGTTTTCACCAGCTCTATTGGACACCTTTTTAAATTAATTTTTGAAGATTTTTTGAAATCGATCCAGTAATTTTAGAAATTAGCACGTTAATAAACAAACTCTTCAGTAGTAGTAGTTGACCCGGGCAAACTACTTTAACAAAAAAATAAAATAAAAGGAGATTGTCCAAAGCTGGCGATTTTTAAACAGGCTGCTCAACCAAAATGTAATTTACCAATAATTTTATTAAATATTTTAGTAAATGTCTGATGCTAATAACTTTGTACAAATTAGCACTATAAAAAATCAATTTTTATTGGTATTTGTTATGATAAGACCAAGTATTTGTAGTAGTTGGATTTGAATTTGACTTTAGTACTGCCAATCTGCTGTCAATCTGTTGTGTTTTTCGTCAAAATGACAGATACCTATTATTCGCTTTGTTCTTTTGCATTGTGAGTGTTGCAACTGCAGTTTATTGCGTGGGAAAATACAAAGTAAACACATTAGTAGGAAATCATATTTTGTATATATGTATATTATATGAAAATAACACTGAAGGCAGGACAGCCATACAGCAACAATATGGCTGCAACTGCATGGTGGGTTGAACAGTAGGTTGCTGTGCACATATGTGACTGTGACTATTATTTGGTTTTTGAGCTGGGCAAGGTACCAGAAAATTATTAATCCACCTGCTGAGTTCCTTGACCATATTTTAATTACATATGAATCGGATTAATAATGCATTTTAATAGAAAAAAATGTTTTATTTCATGCATAACCAGTTTGAATAAAATGTAAAAAAATATCTAAATATAAATCTTGATATAAAACTAAGTTTGTATCTTCTTACTGATATAAACTAATAAATCAAACATATATTATTAGCTGAAGTGCTTGTTTAAAAATAGCCAAAGTCCCATACAAGTTGGTCAATCCCCTTTGAAGTTTTATTTGTTAAAGTTAATTTAACACCAAAATTTGCCAAATCGGTCCAGCCGTTCTCGAGTTTCAGAGTTTCAGACTAACGAACAGCAATCGATATTTATACAGATATACATTTAATTAACATTAACACTATAACTTGTATTACTTATAAAAAATATATAAAGGTTTATGTTTCTTATCAACCTGTTGTAAAAAGATAACTGCGAACACTGGAAACTTTATAGATTTTTAAGTCTTACCTTTTCAATATGAAAGACACTTTTTAATATACATAGTTTTTGGCATAATACTTTTAAGGACCCAACACTACTGTCCACTAACCCTAAAATAAAAACTAAGTAATCCTGGATTGAATATGCGTTGTGTATTGAATCCCTATGATTATTATTATATGGTAACATACTATTATTAATTATCGTTTAGTTTACATTCCCTGACTTAACCAAATATTTTTGTTTAAAAAAACCAACTCTTATGCTGATTTTCCACAATAGCAGTAAAGTAAGTATAATTTTGTTTGTGGTTTTATTTAGGATATTTACCTTATTTATATGATTCTCCCTAAGTTGGAAAACACGCAAATAAGAATAATTTTATTTGTTACACAATTTTTTGCAATATCAAGTTCATGCTTAACTCATATAGGTAATAAATACCTACACTCGGTAAGTACGCAAACTTTAGTATGGAATTATTTCAGTTATTATCCAGAACCTGTGAACTGAGTCATAAGGTTAAAAATAATATTTAAATACAGAATGTATGACCAACTTATTACAATGTCTGTTTGAAGATTTTTCTACATTTTAGTATCACTGCTTTACCGTACATTCGATTTTGTGAATGTTTAAAATAATGTCCTATTGAATTAATTGAAAAATGAGATAGGGCTTAATAAATACTTAAATACGTGATATGCAGTGCTCGAGATGTTGACACCAAACAGACTCACTATGTTATTCTCCTCAGATTTCAGTTTCCTTCCACATATTTGTCAATAATTTTTCTTCTGATTTCCAAACAGATATCATCGAACGACGACGATCGCATTTCTAGATTTATCGAGAACGTACTGCTTAGGGGCGGATTATCATTAACATTTTCAGGAAAATCTTAAGTTATTGTTACGTTGACATAATCGATGAATTTTATCAAATCAACAATAACGAGGAAAATAACAATAAAGATGAGTTTGATCAATTAATTTTTCAGGAGCGGTTATTGCGGCGCGGGTGCAGGCTGCACGGCTGCGCAGGCGGGGTGCGCTCGCGCACTACCATAAAGTGGCCCCCGCACCTCGCGGCCTTCAGTTCAAGCTGAGACCCGCGAACGCCAACACGCTTTCGCGACGCCCACTCTCGCATCGCACCGCCGAGGAACAACACGCGATAGTGTTCACTTGTGAACGAGTTGCGCGCCCTTTCTCTCACGCAGTGTGATCGTGCTTCGGTACGTGAATGCAAAACCGGACTACTCTCTTGGCACGAGACAGCACCGACAAGGAATCCGCAGCGGATTGTACCTCTGAAATTTTTCAATAGGTAAGTCAGATTTTTTTGTTTTTGTTACCAGGCACAGCGACTGTCTGCTCTTGCGAGTTTTCGACTGAAGTGGATGATATTGTTTCGATCTTACTTTCCAAAAGACCCGCACCTCCTTGAAAGGAGTGCGGTTGCGGCGCCGTGTTCGGATGCCTTCACCACCTTGCGCGATCTACGAAACTACTCGCAGATTATGCGTTGGCGTTCTGCGGAGACTCGGCTATATGAGTTGGATTACCGATTACCTACAGTTTGTGCACGTTGTACTGTTAAGGTTAACAGCTATGTCGGAATTTGTAAATATACAGTGTCCGCCGTGGAGATTTTAAACTGTCCACAGCATTTTATTGGATATTTTTTTATCGATATCTATGTTTGAAGTCAACGTCGAAGGGAAAAGTGGTGGGGCTCCATATCATTTCTGTTTATTTTTTCTCCACCGCTAGTGGCGGTAGATGAACATAAACCCATTTCAATGTAAACAACATTCCTAGGAGTAATTAAAATCTGAGCTAACAATAATACATATATAAAAAAGGAAAGGTTATATATAATTCTAATTGTGAATTAATCGATGTTTACGTTATACTTTTTTCAACCATTTTCGGTGGATTTATAAAGTTATGGTTTTATACTTATCTAAACTTAATATATAAAGCTGAAGAGTTTGTTTATTTGAACACGCTATTCCCCGTATCAAAGAAGGCTATAAAACATAACGCTACGATCAAAAGTATCCGAGCAGAGCGGGTGAAACCGCGTGGTAGTAACTAGTTTACAAATATTGCCCGCGGTACACTCTTGCAATATCGTACGTGGATATCGGAAATTATTGATTTTGTACACATGAGTATTTAATTAAGTAACAATTAATTAATGTAACAATAACAGATAAATTTACAAACATAAGATACGTATAGATATCTATGTGTAAATATGTATACACGTAATTACATTTGTCTGGTCTTTTCTAGCAGATATTTGAAAATACAAAATTTAGATAAATAGTTAGATATCAACGTATTTCACTATATTACAACGTAGCTTAAAGTAAAGAGTTATAAATTGTAACATATTAAAAATATATATGAAATCAATAACATTTTATTTTGAAAGGTTTAATTACCTTACCTATACAAAAAACTTTATCTTACAAAAAAACAATAAAAAAGGATATTTAATAATTGCAAAACATCCACACTAACGTCAATCGAAATAGCAGTCTCGCATTATTATAAATCGATTTGGATCAATTAAATCTCACAGACGAATTTATGCTACCTATTAACCCACATTATGGTCGACCACATATCTATTAAGATAATAAAAACATACAAAATAAATACTACAAGATCACATCCAGTAAAAACCAATTTTAAATCGTTTAAATTAATTGTAGATTCAATTTTAACACCTTACTTTTACGTGATTTACACTAGATGTCGCTAAAAGCTGTCATTACAAGCTTTTGGCAGAATCATAGACAAACTTTTTTTACAATCTATATAAAATTAAAAACTCGGTGGAAGGAACTCAGGAGTCCTAACAAAATCTTGATATAGTCAAGTAATGAGACGATTTGATGTACAGAAATCATTTTGTCTTCTATTCTATTACAGAAAATTAATAGAATTATGTACTAGCAAACCTGTAACTGCTTGAAGCTGTAGTTTCATCATTTAAGACTAATAACTATTCTATCAGAAAAATATTCCTTTAATTATTTTCGGCATTGTCAAATTAATCTTTAGAAGATTTTGGAAATAAATACTAAGAAACCACTTCGACACTGATTTATAACGTTTATTTTTTCCATGTAACCAAATAGCCATAAGACTAAAGGCATTGTCCCAAATTGTGAAGTAATTAATTATGTAAAAAATGTTCGGTGGGACCTGACATTGGCCGTTGTTTATATATATATTAATTACAACCATCAATATAAGTATATATCTACGTAACAATCTGATTGAGACATTTGTAAATGGACCCATGAATTTGTTCGGAAAAAAATGACTGGCCATATATTTATTTACCCAACATTGACGTTTCGTACCTTTTTAATTATATATTTTATATGTGGGAAATGTAACATGATACGTCATTAAAAATATATGTTTAGAAAATGTCACACCAGCTTCAAAATAATTTTGTGAAAGTTATTAATTCTCGTTTTGGGGTAGTTCTAAGCATAGGATGAACGTGTTTGATTATTTTGCATACTATGTTGAAACAATCCCTGTTTCTGTGTCCTTTGTGTAACATAGTTGGAATACAGGTCTATGTTATTATACAGTGGGTGTCGTAAGTGGGGTGACGACGGCTGAGGACGTGTTTACGTTCTGACTGCGATTTCGAAACCGCTAAGAATGAACATGTGTTTTCGAAGGCTTTTCTCCAATCTTATCAGGCGTTGTTAAAATTCAATAATTAATTTGTTTTTGAATGCGTTTCATATCTGCAAGGTTAGCTGGGAACTTGTATCTTCAATGTCAGTGCAGGGAAATTCGTTTAATCATACTAATTAGTGATTAATTAACTGAAAACACGGTAGGTACCTTAGTTTTATTACAGTAAAAGCCTATTTAAATTTTCCCTTTAAATCTAAAACTACCATAAAAATTAATAATTCATTCACATCAGCCGTTTCTACTCTCAGAATAGAACACTTGTTGGTATAATTATCCTCTATTGAACTAAGTACGTAAGTGTCAACTATTTTTAACGATGACATTGATCTATCGCAAGAAATCCTCTGGCAAACATTAAAGTTACTTAAGCGATTTGTATCGAGCCAATTAAGCGTTTTATATTAATACCACACCGAGCCGCGGTTACTGCGGATGAAATACGTTAAAAATAATGCGTCGTTATTTCAAATTAACTGGATATAACTAGTTTTATCTAGCCGCTCGTTGGTCACTGGTGTTGTGAAGAAACATGGAGGTGGTCGCAGTGTTACATAATCGGTTAGAGTTTAAGCTGTGTTTAAATAACACTAACTTAATTTTGTATTCCTTGATGGATGAAAGCGGCTACGTCTTAATTTTAGTATTCTAGAACATTTTTGACTTGAACAAAATGCGGCAACTATTTTTTGCAGATAATGGTACTACCAAGTCGATGTATGTAGCTTTTGTAAATATGTATATTATATAATTATTATGTAATAATATGATTATTTTGGCAACCTGTAAAAACTGCATGAAATGAACTAAATCGAGATAAAAAGTGTAGTGCAATTGCGATATTGTAATTAACTTTTTTCATAATAACTACTCTATTACTATCGAGATAGGGGCTAATGTGCAAAAGAATAATAGGAAACTATTCCCGTCCTAAGTTTACATAACGCCTTAATGACTGCCTTGCGTGTTTTCTTGAACGAGACAATTTATATGTTGATAAAGACTGCTTAGATTGTTGCAGTTTAGAATTCACTCATCTGAACTTTTGGCTTTGAATTTCTCACAAAGGATGTTTCATTTAATGAACCTATAACCATTTTTATTTTTAGTCGTGTTAGTCAAAGAACGGAGCAAAGAAAAGAATATTTAAACTTTGAAAAGAGAAAATGACATTCATGATAATATGATATTGTTGCGCGGTCACCTAAATAACTTACACAGTTAGGATTAGTTAAAAGAATACAGTTAATTCACTGTTCACTTATTTGTAGTAAAATATGTTTTTGAACTACGATAATGTGTTTACATCGATTAGTCTATTGAGAGGAAGCTAATTGAGATGTTCTGAGAAACGGTCGCGTTTTATCACAGCCCTCGTCAGCAGAACGTGACAATGCGTAGCTGGGTCACTAGTGTAAATAGGAAAGGACGGATACTCAACTGCATTTACACATCTAACACACATTTCTAATAAAAACAACTTAGACTACACAGAAAAGTGGCTGTACATTGTATAGCGGCATTACGTGCCGTAATGTACACCTCTGCCTTTACTAGCTACTACTACTACCTTACGGATAAAAGGCGTGAAGTTGCAACTACATAGAATTTTAGTTTACACAGTTTTTTGAGTTTCTGTTGTAACTAGTGAAAAAATATTATTTAGAAACGTATTTTCCTTTTTTTACTATCATATCTCTTTCTCGAGGATAGACACAATGTTCCAAAGATATCAAAAGAAAACACAACATTATTCGGTAAAATCACATTAGTAATATAATTTTCCATGATAATATGTGTTGATACGCTACCAATGTTAAGTTACTTAGGTTCGATTTGATTTAACGGCGCATATTTCATGTTCCACTGTACATGACGAGCTCTAAAAAAGTTAAACAAAGAATTTTCACCTTTAAGTGTGCCACTAACACACATAAAAAAGAAATAAACTTTTTAAAAATAAATACGTCTACGGGTTTTTCCTTAAATATAGGTATTCGACAGTGATAAAATGCACCACTAAACTTGGTTTATGAAATCGCTATCGCTAAAGTAACTTTCAGTTTAATATTTCATAGGAAATATGTAAAAATGGCACATTCAAGTATTATTTCCCATTAAAACATACTCAAAAACTCAAGTAAATTGAAAGGTTGTAAATTAATTTACCTATTTAAGTGCGCAAGATTTCTTTGAAATTTTTCGTTGATAGCAATAAAAATAAATTTTATAGTAATCTCACGTAAAGCGTGTTTTATTACGTACCTAATTTAAATTGACAAAGCAATGCCATTAAACGAAATGAAAACATCACGTTTTAATGATTGAATTGGCCGATTGGCGCCGGTATCGGTAATATATAAGTACTTACACAGTGACTAAGATTCTTGTACATTTTTTTTATAATCTAGTATGAAATTACGGGTGCAATATATTATATGTACAGTGTACACATATATTATGTACAAGGCTACTATCGTTAGTATACATAATGCAATATCATCTCGTTGGAAACCAGATAGATCCAAATCATAACAGACGCGTTTGTCTTCGTTTCAGAACTAAACATGATGGTTTCAATTTATTTTCAATACATTTCAATAGAGTAAAATAGTTTTTGCACGGACATGGCACACATTCGTCGGATGACTAGCACCTAGAGACAGACGATCGTGCGCAGGGACGTTGCATGTTTGCTCGTGTCCTCTTTTACCTTCACCAAAAGCAAATTATTTCCAGGTTATTTTGATTTTAAGAACGCGCCTATTGATGACTGGAACCGGTCTCGAACGTGGATGCCGAGATAAGCGAACTGGTTATTTGAGTGCGTCGGCCGTATGCCGATTTGGCAATGTAGGCAAATGCACTCGGACAAGGCTTTAGTTATTGAAAATAAACAACCAATGCATTAACTGACCCATTTAACCGTAACTAAGTGAGCGTAGGCGTTTTTTCGTACCGTGAAAAATAAGAATAAATTAAACATGTTGTAGAAAACGTGCTTTCTTGGTCTGGTGACGCTATTTATTACCTACCTTTTATTTTATGAGTACGAAAATAAGTGGTTGTGTTAGTGTAAATGTACATAATACATATTATAATAGCAATTAAAGCAACACAGAAATATAGTTGTGAGAGGAAATGTGTTGCACATGGATGTAATAATGCATAATATTTTCCGGAGGTTGCGTCAGATAAGTACCAGCCAGGAAATATAAGAAAATACAAAAGTTATGTTAATTCAGGACTGTGTCGTTTAATTATGAGAATATTGATGAGCTGAGAATAAGGATCTGGTTTAAAACAAATCTTGATGTTATGTGCTTTTTCCTCGCGAATCAGTGAGTGGCGCTTTAAAGAACCGTTAGTGTATCTTACGACAGTATCCTGTTAGCAAACATCGTGATCTGCGTTTCTAGGTTAACTTACGTTGGAGACGAAAAACTTGTCGGCTAAACTTCTACCGTAGCGCCCCAATTTACACATGTATCTAGTCATTTATTAGACACGGAAATGAGTATAAGTGCTAGATTTTAACCACATCCTGATGTCGTTTTAATTAATTTAACACGGTATAATATTTGACCTATAATTTCTGATTATTAGTTTAAAATCGCCAACCCGCATTGAGCAAGCGTGGCGATAAATGCTCAAACCTTCACCGTGCGAGCAGAGACCTTTGGTCAGTAGTGACCACTTATAGACTGTTGTTGTAAGGGATGCGTGTTGTATGTATCGGGCCATAATATTTTTAATTCCTTTAAAGCCACGTCTGAAGTCATATCATCATATTGATCATTTGTAAGTGCAATATCAAGTTTTTTTATCACAACCTTCGAAGCGCATCGTGTCACCTGCATTTCTTGGAGCCCTGCGGGGGCTCATGGCTACTCCAACGGGGTCAAGGCGTGCTTTTTAGCACATATGCATAAACAGCGTGATGTCCGAACATAGTGACGTCGCGCCGCGCCGTCTAGCTACGAACGTACATCAGCTTATTGGACTGCCAAATGTAAAATAGGTACCTTCAATATTAGCCAGTAAGAAGCTGCATCGTCCCAGATTTTTCTAAAGTTGTCAAACACGTACGACCTGTTCGCTTTCCTCGTTAGCATATAAACGGTACAAATAATATCGAACTGAATTCGAAATACCCTTTGAAATGTTTTACGCTCCTAATACTAATTATGTGATAAGACCTCTGTGCTGAGACAGTTACGTTAATGAATAGTGAGAGATATGAACAGGTTCGATTCCAACGGTCACCATTAACGTGGGGGCCCTTATCTGGTGTTCATTAGTAAAGTAAATATTTTGTGGATAGATTAGCTTTGTGAGTGTACGGAGAAATTTGGTCATGATGGTTAACGAATTCATATCTTTTGGAAATGAGCTGTTTGAACTTAATGAGTGAAACATATTAATGTTGCGATAGCATTAAGAGAATTAATTGTAGATTTCAGTATTATTACACCGTGGGTGGCCCGCGCTAGGATTTTTCTGCACACTATAAGTGAAATTAATCAATTTTATGCCTTTGACTTACTAGGCGAGTTGATGATGACAATATTTAAAAATATAGTAAAGCGATGTCCTAGGAGCCATGTTTCATTAATATCGATAATAATTTGCATGGTACACTTAACTATTGTCTACGAAACAAACAATAAGTGTTCATTACTACAACGTCTCTTTGTTCAGCGGATTTGACCACTTGAATCAATTAGGTTATTCGCACGTAACAATACGTTCTGAACAAATTCAGTTTAAATTAATTATTTAATGATATACCTTCTGTTTTTATCGAGACTTATTAATTAATTATAATTATTGATGATAATGCGAGTTTCGTCTTTGTTATGTACAAAAATAATCCCTAATTGCTTCTTTAACGATGTTTGGTACGTTAATGAAGAGCGAAATAACATCAAAAAAATATTTATCAAAAATAATTCGTGTTGCTCTTAACAATAGATCTTAATTTACATAATCACACAGTACGAGTAACATGTCAAAGGCGCGAAGATTTACGGAGTTGACATGTCAGTCTGCGTTGGTTTTTGGGACTTATTTAGATTATTTAAATTAGATGTGGTGTATTTTTAAATGTGTGTAGTAACAGCCGTACTGTGTAATACGAAAATCAATTTTAAAATGAGTCATACGCATACGTCGACAATCGTAGTGCAGTTGCAGAGTGCTACGACCGTCACGGAAAATCATGAATAACAATACATACCTTTTATTGACAGGATTTATTTACTTTTAATCCATACATGAATGGAATACCCTAATAAATACCTATACTTTACCTAATAACACATTAATAAGTAATGTCTAAAACGTTAGATTTTTCGAGAGCACTCGGGTTCGCTTCCCAGGTCGAACAAAGTATTGCTGGGCTTTTTCGGTTATTCGAAAATTTCTCAGTAGTAGCACTGAGTCTGGAACTGTGCCCAGTATATAGCATTAGCTCATCCCTTATTACATGGAACTTATAACACAAACGGTGAAAAGTGGGTGTATATTGTATAGCGGCATTAGGTGCCGTAATGTGCCTGCTTTCGGAATAAAAGGCATGACGGTTTTTTTTTTAATTAGGTGACTTAAAGTTAAGAAAGACTTCAATCATCCTTCGAAGGACTATAATAATATTAAAAAAAAGATATACCCATAATTCTTTTGTTTTATTGTTATTACTATAATGCAACATAATAATAAATATCGTTGTTTCTTATGGTATGAGTATTTCATTTAATCAAGGCCGATTGATTGTTTTATTGATCGTAATAGGGGCAGAGGATGACAAAGAAAGTCGTTTAATAAAAAATGTAATAAATAATAACTATTAAAGTAATATAATATCTATTCAATTGGTGCTTGAAACCTGCACAGAACTAAACATAAAGAAGAAATATCTAGAAGAAATATATACAGTGGAAAATACTTTGTTGAACAGAAAACAGTTGCTTTTGCAGTAAAGTATTGAAAAATATCAGGGGACGTTGATCTAAAAGTATTTGAAGACGAACAATATACTCGTAAAATAAAATATTCGTATCGTTAGAACACTGGCTCACATCCCAGCTCATTGTACTACAAACATGGCTACTTTTATGGTTTTGAAAAAGTAATTTGTGTACAGCCGTCACAGATTGTATGTTGTTTTACTTACAGCGTATTCAATAACATAGTAACGCATGATTATATTGTCCGTTTACTAAAATCTTCACGGTATCTCTGCCATTTTGACATCTAGTTTGTAAATACTCATTTAACGTAACTGAACAAATCTAAAGGACACCAAAATAGTAAATGTTCACAATGAACAAGGTTCAAGCGTTTTATGGGCAGAAATTGAGTTTGTTTCAAAACTAAACATTGTCGTTTTGTTCGTAACTGAATCTGATTTTTTTGTATACAGAAGTTCTTTTCCTGCTTGTAAGATATAATAAATATACCTTTACTTATAAGGTCGTATTGAAAGTATTTACTAGATAGGTATAATAGGGAAGATGACAAATTTTTATTATAATATCCGTCTTGTAGATTATTTAACATTTATTTTTTATTTTCTTACGGAAACAAATACTTTCGAAGGTATATTGATTTGAGATATCACTTGACGTCATTTCTGGGTACTATTTTTATGTAGAAATGACGTCACGCGACTCCTAAACTTTGATATTTTGTTTTATCTATGTTTTGTTATTTTATATGACAAAATTAAAAACGTGTCTATTACTTTTTCATTACCTAACTGATGGACTAAATAGACTTTTTATTTTCATACCCCGTCATCATCCCTATTATGAGCAAAATATATAAATACAATAGGATGAAGTTTATTACGTTTACATTGGCAACAGTTGATGCTGTGCTGCTATAAGTATTTATTAACTTTATCTCGGAGGCCAGCGAGGAATTCTCACGGTTTAATTGCCGCCATTAGGCTATTCCTGATAGGTCATACTCAATTTATTAACAAAGATGTTGCAAATAGAACAAGTTTAAGGATTTAGATTTGCTGGTTTAACCATTTTTGCAGAATAACTGCTGATTTTATTATGTCTGAGGATTGCTTAAGTTCTGATCATCCTTGTATACTTAGATAAAAAATCAATTTCGAGATATGATATAAAAAATTGCGACACAACAGTCAAAATCGATCCTAAAATTCTTGAACCATTGAAATTCCACCAATGGCAGATGGAAAGAAAGTGTCACGATATCATCGGATAGTCCAGACGAGTTAGCCTGCTTATGATGTCCGGGAGCTTGCACGGATGTGTCTACACCAGTGGTTCCCAACCACTAATTTGCGGACCACCATTGATCCGCAGAAGGCAAAATACTTCCCGCTATATAGAACAAAATACATAAGACAACACCTTTGTCCTACTTAAATCATTATTATTCATCATTTAAAGCTGGAATTAAACTTATGTCAATAAGAAAACAACTGATGAGAATGTGAACCACACGTTACTAAAGAAAATTAGTGTGGGGAGCATATGAAATAATATAATAACATTAGTCCCTAACCAGACCAGAATGTTAATTATAAAAGGAAGACCCTTGACCAAGAGAAGATTGGGAACCCCTGGCTTCTTGGGAAAACCATGTTTTACGACGCATATTCTTAGTATAATATCTATATCAAAAGGAGGATGCGTATCAACTATGTTACGCTCAAACCGCTTCTATCCAGTTTCTTAATTGGCCGCTTATCTGGTCCCAAGCCATTAATTGTAGTTTTTTATAATCATTCCGTTCCACTTCCTTGTGCTTCAACGAGGAAGTGTTGTGAGTGTAGCAAATTTTCTGGATGCTAGATGTTATTTGGAATTTTGATTTATTATGATGTTATTGTTCTTTTTAGCTAAGCCATTGCTGCTGTATTAAATTAACTCTCATAATATTTTCGAATAGTTATAAAACATTTATACATACGTTTAATATCATTAGTTACACTATTAGGTATTATTTTACTTACCATTCGTCTTAAGATTAATTTAGGAAAAATTAAACTACCTACACTAATATAAAACGATGACAGAAATACTACAAAAATGGATAAAAATAACCGATCGTTCGACCGTAAACATCAAAGTGAATACAATATTAGTAATTAACATTATGATTTACCAGAACATCAGACGACCAGCTCAATTTTTTCCATGAAAAATTCTTCTTCCTATCCGTGTTATATTACAGCAAGTTAGCAAACTAACTAAATAAAACAATGAATGTGTTTGACAGTAGCAAATGTGTACGAAGCAGCTCAAGAAAAGAGATTGTTCTTTAATGATTAAAGTATAATTGTTTCTGCGAGGTGAACGAGATTATAAGATTGTAAATCAATATGCAATTACGCATATTAACGCAAAACATCTTAGTTTTGTTATAAAACATTTTCATATATCTTTGTTAACTAAACATCTTGAACGATAATGGTCTTAGACATTAGAATTTTTGCGCTTTCATCCAAAATTTTACAGGATTGTTCTAGAAAAGCGCCGATGCGTCCAGTCGTTTACACGCATCTTACATATATACTTCCATATTAATTATAAATCAACGTAAATTTGATTCATCGTTAGTAATAACAGATAATCGAATGTAATTAACGGACAATAAACATTGTAAAATATAGACTTCCTTAATAAATTTAATAAGCACGTTGAAATAATGCCTAGATTAATCTGAGCATTTTTCAGCATAATATACTCACTGAAATATTCACTGAAATAAAAATCGAATAAGTATGTCTACAAATTAAAAGTAATATTTTGTTAGACTCATTTATCCATGGATAAAATATCATAATGTGATCGTGCACCGTGACAAAAAACAATTAAATTAAAAATGTGTAGCTAGGTTGTAAGCGCTCAGAAAATAGCATATTAAAATATGGACATTGGCAACGTTTTTATAGTATGGGACCGCTTGATGAAAAATAGAGAGGGGCATGATTTGTTTGTGACGTCCCCGTAAAAAATCACGCATTATGTTGTTAGAGGAAAGTCCAGTTATGACATTTCCTAGTATTTGTTTCATGCATTTATCATAACCACTATTTTTGCCACCTTTGTTTTATCTGAAACGACTAACTTATGTAACTGATATATTTCAATAAAGTTTTTATACATAACACCAATAATAACACACTTTTATGGTTCGATAACACTCATAACTTAAACCATGGGAAACATGGATTATATTCAGCGAATTAAAAACGGCGATAACGATCTCGTGAAATAGTTGAAATATAATTACTTATTATGAAACAATATATATAATATACACTTATTTTTAATTAAAAGGAATTCGTGAAATATTTGCTTTATTCCGTAAATCTCAGAGTTATTCTCGAGACTCAAGACACAAGGTCGCATCATCAACATTGCTGTACATGATACATAGAATACTTGTAGCATTTTGCCTCCATCATTTAGAATCTTCCCGATGAGGCCAACATGTACCACTTCGATACTTAATTGAAATTCTAATTCAATTATAATTCCGAGTTTCCTGCTGGGCAAACATAGTTAGAATTTATTATTGCAGAGACGTTTCTAAGATTTAATAGCTAATGCTGCGTGTACTGCTAGTACAAAATTTATTTCTACTATTAACCAAGGCACATATTAATTCCGTATAGATTGGATTTGTGGCTAATGATAGACACCATTTGTTTATGTGCCAGTTTTTGTAAGCCAGTCCTTCTGTGCTTCTAGGACAGATTAGTATTTAAGAATCCCGTTAAAGCTGTCCAGTATCTGATACAGCAGTTATTAAGCGATCAGTCAAAAAATACGGACAATATACAGTAACGGTACGGTGGAGAGTGATTGATTTGTTTGTTGCGCCAACATCATCAGTAAACAGCACGAGGAAACACTTTGTTTCCAACATCAACTTTATAGCGCAACTGGCATCACACGTCAAAATTGCATTTTATCAGTATTTCCTAGCAATTCAATTTCATTCTGACATTTACCAGCATTTCTATATTTGTTACGCTCAGAGAGTTAGATCTCTTATCAATCCATCGAAACGAATAAATGAATGACGCATTCTCATATTTACTTGAAGAATCGGCACACTTTGAATACGTCTAACTTGAAATGATTATATTTTTTTATACAGCGACATTCAATGCAGAGGTGTTTTTAATGTACAAAACAAATACAAGGAAGGGGGTGACCGTTAGGCACAGATAAACTGACATCGTTTTGAGCGGTTCTTGCGGAGATCTACTATAGATACATGTCCCTGATAGAGTACTGAGATGGATAGGAAGGCTTATTGCACATGTATTTAGTGATATTAATTGAATGGGTGATAGTACCGATTGGTTCTTAGTAGTGCAGTGACTAAATGTGTTACCTGCACTGAGAAGACGGTAATTACAATCATTAGAGGAGTTTCCGTTTCGGTCACGTGCAGTGCTGCCTCACCTGATGTGCGACTCTTAACGTAGGCGGCTCGCATTAGTTCCGACTAGTCTTGTGCCTGCTCGGTCATTTTAAAGATCGCTCCGTACTAGTTCAGTTCGGTCAGTGAACTAGTTCACTCTATTAGTTCTATTAGCTCTATTCGGTCAGTACATTCGAACGAATAATCTACCAATTCAGTTGCTCTTTTGAAAGACATCATAGTTCGATATTTTACCTCAGAAAGAGCACAATTTTTAATAGCTGTGTGGTAGTATTATTTGCGATTGAAAATGGCGCGAAACAATGTTCAATCGCCAGTGTCATACACACCATTCAAACTTCACCGCGACACTCACGAGTCTAGGTGATTTTATAGAGAATAAGGTAAAATAGGCCTTATGGCATTGGCATAACATTCATTACAATAACGAATTCGTCGGTCGGTAACATTATCATTCACGAACTGCTTACTCCCTAACAGATCTGATTCCTATTCCCTCTCTTTCTTTCAGTTATAAAATAGTACCCTTTGTCTCTTTCTTTCGCTCCCGGTCGTTCGTATGCGTACGGAGCGGAACGCTACGCGAACTAATAGACCGACTGACCGATTAGCAATCTGTGGTCGGACACATTTCTTTTCGTACAGTTAAAAGATACGTTTCCTAATCATTCATCGTTCGCGAACTACACAAGACTAGTTCCGACAGTTTTATCGTTTAAAAAATAACTTAATTTCAACATTTCGACGCGTTTGTATTCATTAGATTGATGGATATGTTATGATTCCTTCTCAATTTTTTGAAGAAAATTTTGTGTGAAAATGAGCAATATTGCTGTGGATAATGAAATTGATTGTACTTGGAAAATTAATGATGATGACGTTTATATAATCTATTATATAAAAATAAGTCGGGTTTTCCTTCCTGACGCTATAACTCCAGAAGGCACGAACCGATTTGCACGATTTTACATTCGCTGGAAAGGTATCGGGCTCCGTAAGGTTTATAGCAAAGAAACTTCAGGAAAAATTCAAGAAAAAAGCAGGAAACCAGGGTAAATCATTGCTGGCGAAACGGAGTTCGCCGCGTTTGCTAGTCTCTATATATAAAAATCTATTATTGTTCGTTAGTCTCGCTAAAACTGAGCTCAACTGATTCGGCAAATTTTGGTTTTGAATTATTTGTGGAAGTCCACGATAGGTTTAAAAAGTGAGATTTTTTTTTGAGGCAAAACGAAGTTTTCTATTTCAGCTAGTGTGGATATAAGTGTTCGACATCACCTCAGGTGTTGGTCGAACTTACTTAGTTAAACATCTACCTGCACATAGTATAAATACTGACATAATTACTGTTGGTAAACATATAAAAACGGCTTGTAATTCAATTAGTAACATACACGGAGTATGTACAAGTGTCGTTGCGTCATAAATTAGGTATCAAAATTTCCAATTCATCCGGCCTTGATGTGCATATTTTCTCCAATACTTACTTTGTGACGTCATTATTACATAATCTTTACTTTTTACAACTTAAAACTTTAAAGTAATTTACGTATGTAATACACAATACAGTGCTTATAATCAGTAGCTACAGAGTTTGAATAAACACTCGATTACATACACATAACTAAACCAATTTACATATCTAACATCAATTAAAACTAAGCTTCAGCAAAGTAAACATATAATTTTCTGTTTATTGTATTATTATGATGTATTTGTTACGGATATGAGGAATTAAAATGGGAAAACACAAGTATGGTAAGGGCTTAAAGTTAAATTAGGTAAATAATGGAGTACATTGGCATATCAAACTACTGAATAATAGGGTTATCTCATCAAATTAGATACGTACTTATTATGTTTATAATACCGGCACGAACCAAGCAAGATTTTGTCTTGTTTAGATATTTTCTCATTTAACTATAAACAAATTCGTTTTTCTATGCTTAAGTTAACTTTTATTCAAGCCCGATGGCAATCACCAAAATACTGACGAAATATCTACATAGGAAATGGGCGAACTTAGCTCCACCTCGATATTATCTTGCCATGGTTCGTGCCGGGCACCGCACTCGTATTCACGGCAGATTCGCTTCAGTATTGAGTGTTAGGAATTCATAACATATACATTAGTATTAGGTAGGTGTATACAAGTTTTCTCCTCAAGTAAATGTTCACGTTTCTTGAAGTGAGAGGCATACGCTAATAATTACTCTCAACTTTGCCTGCACTGTTGAGAACCCTAAAAATAACTGTTGCTCGCTTACCTTGTCTGAGTTTAGTCAATGACAGGTTTTCAGGTAACCGTGTCATAACAATGAATTTTTGACCCAATATCGTACGGGTTTAAGTTGAATGTTTATTAATTAATGTTTATTTAAACGCGTCATGTTTGTATTATTATTTCGTGTTATTGGTTGCTATGTGAATTTGGACAATGCTTGCATAGTAGTAGTATTTGAGAATTAGTCGGTATTAAATATGTATTAGATATTATTGGCAAATGGAAACAGTATTAAACGCATATTTTTGTCTCAAGTTGGAAGCCATCGGTGTCTTAGATTTTTTGATTACGATATATACCTATATTTTTTAAACAATTTACTTAGCTTTGAAAATGTAGGGAAATTGATACTTTTCACCCTTTATAGACGCATATAAAAAAAGGTTTGTTAAAGAAGAAAATTCTCGAAACAAGAAAATTTATCGTAAATTAAGACAAATTTAACCAAATAGGACTAGTATTCCCACGTTATTATCACAATAAGTCATAATTTCTTGTGTCCCATAAACACAATTGTGTCTGTTTACGTATAACCAATATAGAAAACCAGTTCACCTTTTAGCAAATGATTTGAATTCTGTGTGATAACTGTCAGTAAATATGATCACCAATTAGCATATTCTTCCTAACCATACAAACTACATAGTGACACCATAAGTAAATGTGACAATGCCTTATGTATTAGGACCGTGTTTGCCTTTTGGATAATGCGATCTTATTGTATAATTTCTAAAATTATGGATTTATAATTAAGATATAATTTTCTATATTACAGAAACCATTCATACATCAGGCTAAGGGCATTCTTTTAAAGTTTCCCTATGTTTAAGTTTCCTAAGTTTCTGATATATGTTGTTTTATGATTCATATATATCAGAAAACAAAGTAAAATATTCCTGAAAACCTATAAAAAGACCCTTAAATACTTTACATACGTTAAAACTACGTTACAATTAATACGAATTTTCGAAAATTACAATTATGGCAACCAATTTCAAGGACCCGCAATTGCACATAATATGATTAAAGAACGAATTATTATAAAATTCCTGCTAACACGTCGAAATTCGCTTCGTTTAACATTAAGTAAAACAGACATTATTATAATTCCCTAAAAAAAATTCAAAATATGCGTTTACTTCAGTCCAACAAATTAATAAACATTTAACGTCGCATCCTTTGTTTGAACAAATGCATTTCTTTGCAAAGTTGTCACAAGCACGGACCACGTACCGACCGTCTCAGATGGTTTCTTCGAACGTCGCCATTATATTTTAAAAATGAACCATTTGTTGCTAAAAACATAACGTTATTTACCTAAAGACTTCGTCACTCCGACGACCGAGTGTTATTTTGCCAGACAATAATGACACTTAAGTATTTGTTTTTATATACCATTTTCCTTTTATTTTTCTATAACATATGCTGGAATAGAGTTTGCTAAAGACGTGACGATTATGGTGTGTAAATATAATGGGTGCATGAATGGAAACTAGGCACGTGCCGTACTGCCAAGTCGCGATACCAGCTCAATATTTGAACCTACTTAACTATAAATTCGAGGTAATTGTTAGTGAAACTGACAGGCGCATGTATACTTGACGAATTCGTTATTAACCTTAGGTTTTTCATAACATTGTGTAGATTGGCATATAATCACGATCTGGCTTGGTGACTTGTTTTGTAAATGTTGCTACATTGTAGCTCAAACTTATCAGTATAGTTGGAAATTATTGACGTAGGTTAGTGGAAATCATGTTATCCACACCTGTTTCTGAGAACAAATAAACGTACATACATGTAAACTGTTTTTCTAATAGGCACCATGTTGCTGTTGGAACCTTTTTTTTCTTTTTTTTTTTTGGTGACGGGGGGAAACCTTCAGAAGGTGCCTAGCTTTTTGGGGATAAAAAAAAACTAGGGAGCGTGGGATTTTTACCTCACTAAAACCACCCCGGTGAGGGGCATCGGGTCCTCTTAATAGACCTGCTCCGGAGCCCTATGGTGCAACGCCTGTTACGGCACATCCCTAGGGAGACGTGTGCCTCCCCTGAGCCTTACTATGCAAGTTGCACGGCAGCACGTGACCGCTGTGCCACCGTCACCTGAGGTCACCACACCTAGAGTACCCACTCTATGCGCCCGTGGCCCCAAAGGACCGCTTGCAGTTAATACAAGCGGAATTTCAGCGTATTAGGCGTCAAGGCGGTTACCTCCTCGACGCCTTCTACGAACAGGATCGGCCCTCTCGCGATCCCGCTCAGCAGCCTTCTTTTGGGACATTACAGTCTCACAAAAGGAAGCCACTTCCCTCCAATTTTCGGTCTCTGCCAACATAGCCTTAACTACTGCTGACAGAGACAAACCTCGCCCGATCCTGGCGACAAGGACCCGCCGCTCAGAAAATGTGAATGCCGGAAAATGTGAATAATATATTAAGATTTATTTTGGTGAGCATTACATTGTATATTTAGTGTGTAGATAAAAATACAGTATTTTCAATGAAGATATATTTCTAAGTGTCAGTAGAATGTCGGTACACTTCTTCCGAAACAGGTTTAGATGTGTCAATTAGAGTAGAGCTCCAAGTGAACGACAAAGCCACTTCGCCAAATCACTTGACCCACTTGTACAATTATTTTTTAACCACTGTGTTGTTTTAAAACCATAAAACTAATGATAAGCGAAGTTTATGGTTGCCTTTTTATCAAGCTCAATCAATTTGATTTAAAATCTGCGACCATAGACGGCACGGACACGTTGTTCCGAGACGATCGTGGTTCCCATGACATTCATTCCATTGTGACACCAAAGTGCATCGTTGTTTGTAAATACAGTTTTATGATTATCACACAACAACGTAGTATTCTTTCATAATCTAAAAAATGAAACTATAATAATTTCTAGACTTATTTCATATCTTTCTAACGTTCAACAGTTCGATTGTCTAGACTTTAAGCTAATAAGGCGAACGTTATGCACGAGTTACGTGTTGGTACTTACCTAACAACGAAAATGTTTACGAAAACTGTACATTGCGCTGTTCATTGATAACCACAATAATACCGGGCAAGTAATAATCCAAACGGTTGGCTTCCGGTTATAGTTTAAGGCACTATCATTGTCATTAACGTGACAATATATAATCTGTTGCGATTACACAGAGCCTTGACTCATATACAGTTATTTTAGATAAAAGCGAGGCATTCCAGTCAGGGAGGTTACAGGTTTTAGAGGTCGTGTAATGTATTGTAAATTATGATGAACTGTTACATCCGGCCTGTAACTACTGATACTCTACTAGACAGAATGAAATCTAATAAACTGCAAACCACAATAAGGACGAAATATAATAACAAAGACAATATTGTCTTTCCTTGAATAGTTTTTAATCGTAAAACTGCATCTAAAAGATCGCTGTGATAAAATATCTCAGCACAATGCCAGGATCACGCAAAGCGGTCAAGTCTATCGGCGACTAACATCATCGCAGACACTTACCTACTTGTAGCACGATGGAAATATGTATTTTTCTAGTTTTATTAAGATGTGTTAATGCATTCAGTCGCCGGGCTCGGACAAGCGTTCATACAACGACAACTGCGATTATTATAAGAATATGTAGTAAAACCTTGAGGAACTTTTTCTAGAAACAAGTTTCAACGTAAATTGCTGGTAGTGTGCATGTGTTGGTAGGCACTTTATCAGACTTTTTTTACAATAACATCATTCGGAAACAATAGGCGTGAATCTCATTCAGACAAGTTGGGTGCAAAAACTTGAATCTGTTACGCTTACTTGGCTCTTAGTACGAATTTACCATAAATCCGTTACGGATACTTGATTGAGTCGATTTTTGTGATACGTAGAACCATGACTCACGACATCCTGGAGCTCCTGCGGACTCTAAACAAATTAAAATTGTGGCTCGCTCTTGTATTTACATAATTATTCCATTACTGTATAGTTTGGCGCTGGTCTTGTTTAGTATTCATCTGCCTAGATGACAGTTACTCGGCCAATTACACCGAAGAGGAGCGAATGTATGTGACATTAACAGGAAGAGCCCGTGTAGCGTGTAGCAGTGATTTTTTAAATTGATGTATTTAAATTAAATTGAAACGTGTAGCGATTACAGAATTGTTTCTTGCAAATTATTCTTACAATGTATAACAGAAGAATGAGTAAGTGGCGTATAAATGTTAAGTTTTATATAAAGTTATGAATAGGTATTTTGTTTACCGAAAATTTACACATGTTGGTGTCATTGCACCATTACACAGTCGTTGACATTTGGTTATTGGCACCCCATTGTACCTACCTTATGACTCAGCACAAAGTTATTGAGAAAGTCAAAAACTGTGAGCTTTTCCTTCTTTTGTGTGCAAACAAAATAAAAACACGTTTGAAAATCAATTTTCAATTTGACAGACGGAATCTCCAAATCCATTTAAGTATGAAATACATGATACAAGTTTGAGAATATTAGAGTATTTCAGACATTGTTCGGTTTTTTGGCAATAAGCTTCCACAGCGTACCTACCAACTTCAAAAGGGTCGAATTTTCTACGTAACATTACAAAGTAGGAAATAACAAATAATAAGGAAATATAATTCAAATAAACATATTTATTATTATGATACGAACAATCTGTACGTATATAACTTGTTGAATACTTTGGTTTTTATATTGTCTAATAATTGTTGCATTCAATGTCATTCAAGTTAGGTATAATGATGGTCTGTGCCAATAAAACGTTTATATTTTATCAAAAAAATTAAAAGTACCAATATTACTTAAGTTTTATACCACAAATAAACGCTTGGTATTATTATTATGTTTGTCCTTTCCTTGCACGGGACCACAGGGTCCCGGACCTTTGGAAGGCGTACGAGGACCCGAAGCCAACTCGCAGAGGCGCCCGTTGAACAATTTTAATCTTAATCTAAATGTAATGGGACATCAGCCGGCGATTATCCCTGTATGCACTATGGAAGTACACCAAAGGACAATCCCCGGCTGATGCAGGACTATTGTGAGATATGGTTAAAAGAAATGAAAGGGATTTTGGTGTGTTAACTATGAGGACTATGGCCCCTGCCCCTACCAATCTACCTACCAATATTGATACATACGGATAAACAGGCAGGGGGTGACTAGCAAACTCAATTACTGGGCCCCGGGAAACGGCCGTTAGCATGTAGCGACAAGGGGGCAACATACGTTGAGCTGCTTGAGGAAGGAGAGGCATCACACGGCTATCAGAGCAATCCTGGAAGTACGGTCAAGACCCCTACCAGCATCTTACTGGGATACATCCTTCCCCCAAGTGGAGCTGAAGGCAACTCCACTCTTGCGAATCTCCACTCAGACCAGCCAGTTAAGGCAAGAATGAGGCAGGAGAGGCCACTCCGGATAGTCACGAGTACTAACCGGAGTTAAGAAATAAGGCCTCTCCCGGGAGTCAGGTCCGTGGGGTCGCCACTGCCCAACAGCTCGCCACAAGCTGCCTTGCGGACGTATTATTATTATTTTTATTCTATTTGTGTTGTTCTCCGATCAGTTAAGGTTTATGTAGCCAAAAAATATTTTAAAGGTATTGTTCTATTACCGATAAGTGAAGCATCTTTGGCAAGTAAACTACTCGATATAAAAGTGTGCTAAATCTTTAGCGAAAAATAAGCGTAATTAGAAAAGGTGATTATCTAATTCTCGTTGGACAAATGTTACGGTCACCGGTTAGTATGCAAATTACAGTTATGTGTTCAGAACATTAAGAATCAATATTGACATCTACAGTGGGTCTATGGACCAGGCATTGAGTTGATGACTCCGTTCGCAGGTAAATCAAACGTTTTGTAAGGCCGCACCTGACTATATCGCGACAACATTAATCACGATCCGCGCTCTCTGCCTGCGACATCACGATCGAATAGTTTTCCACCAACGTCATATTTACAAAACTCGTTTCTTGTTGTAATTGACAGAAAATAAATATATTTTCTATTTAGTATTTAGTTAAGCTTCCTAAAATATTTCTTAAAAGTTTTTTTATCACACTAATAATACTTTCTCTACAATTATTATTCAACATTTTAAGTAGTCTTATGCGCCTGCCGAAAAAATATTGATAAAACACATTTACGCAATATGCAACCGACAGGCAACCGTTTCGAATTTGCAAAGAGTGTTTACAAGAAATCTCTTCTGACACCGTTAAAAATTATTAGACTGGGTGGCACACGCATTGCAACTACAGATTCATTCATTATAATTATATTCACATAAATCCATGTACATATGCCTCAGATATTAAGAATTTCTGTCCCGTACATCGTCCGTCTGCCGTACATGCAAGAGTCGAGTCACACGACATAAAGTCGTCGGTTTACAATGAAAAAGCCTTGCGACAAGGTTGTTTCGGCGCGATGCCGCGTGTTCGGAATCCGTAATAGCCTTGCAGAATATATACAACACGGACTACGTGCCTCTCTGTCTGATTAAAAACACTTAAGTGAGACAGAAACAGTTTTCTAAAACTTATATTGACTTAATTTGAACTTAAGATGGGATGTTTCAAGAGTCACTTGCATGCAAACTCAACAGCTGTTATTTGTGATAACGGTTTATGATGTGCAGTTGTTTATTTTTGTTGGTACGCTGGCAGGTAATTGATGTGCCAAAAATATGAGCTCCTAAAGATGTAAGGACTAAAGAACAAAGCCCAGTACAGGTATCTTGATTACAGGCTTCCCGTAATACATTCTTTCGCGTGCGCCTTTATTTTCCTCGTCCAACCCCGATGGGAACCAAAAATAGCGTACCGGTTATTTTGAGTTCAGGTTTAATTAAGTGCAGCGCTTAAGGCTGTTAAAGTCGGATTCTTTTGAACAGACCTCAGGGTAATAATCAGTATCTACAGTTTCAGTTTGGTTTCGATAAGATTTGTTCGCATTTCCTGCAGTAACGTCGATTTGTCGTTAAGTCAAATTGATATTTAAAGTAAATGAACAAAAGAGTCTAACCTTAATTCCGCGGAGGCAAACATTTACTCAGCTTAACATACATATGTACGTCATTCTAGTGTAACATTTAGCTTTAAAACTTAGTACAAAAATAAACCAGCTTTACAAGTTTATTATTATATTGGAATTCGTAAACCTAATAATGATACACACAAGTTCGACTACTATGCACTAATGACATAGTGTATGTATAATGCGTGAGTGCAGAATATATAATAACTCGCATAGAAAAAGCGTGATTACATTAATATTAAATTATTATACAGAAGTTCTGCGAATAAATCACGTTTCATTTTTTATGATGTATTTGTTAGTTATCTTGATAATAGTCGCTATATTGCTATAATATAGCGACATACATACAACAATGTCTTGTAAAGAACTTGTTCATCACTCAACCCACACGTTATTTGTTCAAACGATGACACGATTTGCAAACAAGTTACAACCAAAGTAAGGTATTTTGATTTTCTGAACAGTACTTGCCTCGTCCAAAGATATTAATGGAATGTAATCCCAAACAACCAGAAGAGAAAGTTCATTTTTAACAGATCTACAAGATCGCTTTACGCAACCAAAAAATTGATATTTTCAGTGATTGATGAGAGAAATGAACGCGACAAGACCGTTTTAAGCTGGTCATGCAACATTGACTGTTCTACTTTGTACGTCTTTTTTTAAACCTCAATAAAACTTTTAGGACAATTTTATACCTTAAAAATATTTTTACTTGCATTTAAAACGCAGGTTCTGTATTTTATGCTTGTTTTTACCGGTCAAGTTGATTGACTACCAGTTGAGTAGAGACGCGGATTATTTGCCATCAAATTTGTATCAGGATTCATAAATACCAGTCAACTGACTGCACGGTTGGCGCGGTGGCTGGTGGCTGCTGTGCAACGTGTAGCGGGTTCGATTCTCGCACGGAGCAACTCTTTGTGTAATCCACAAATTGTTGTTTCGAGTCTGGGTGTCATGTGCATGTGAAATTGTATGTTTGTACACACCCACGACACAGGAGAAAATCCTAGTGTGGGGCAACGTTAAAAAAAAAAAAACTTAGAAAACAGGAAAACTACTGCGGTTACAAGATAAAGACCTTTTATGGAGTATTAAACAATATGAGAATTTAGGTCATTAAAAGATACACATATGCCGTTGTGTATCTCAATTGAACTTTAGACGCGAAATCTTCCTCAATCCGTGCAGGGCACTGACTATTGAAAGTCAATAAGTTTTCTGTTTTAATCACTCGTTTTCTATAACAGGATTATTTAATTATACATTTTTAATATTACTATGTGTAATATTAGGTATGTAAATTGAATGGGATGAACTTTGTTTATGGGATAACTTATAAAACAATAAGGAAACAACAGGAGAAATACTCCGGGAGTGAATTTTTGCGGTTAAAGATTCTGCGGTTTATATTCATATTATAAATAAAGTATTATTTATTTATTTCACTAATAAAGTGTGTTAGGTACACATTAAATTAAAGAAAAACAACAAACAAAAAATATAATTTATGTATCACAAGGAAATACGTTACTTTAGAGCAAAACATGATATCTTCAAGCCTCCTACGGTACGGTACATTAAGTGTGTTTGTCAACTTGAAACTCCTATACAATTATCTTCTGCACATAGTAAACATTGTAAACTGGGACATATGTTCCTGGTATAAGTCAGCCGTTAATTTCTAAACAAATCGGTCAAACAAAGAGACGTGCGAGACTTGTAACTATTTACTCATAACTGCGATATACATATAATTTAGGACGTTGTATGTAGGTGTGTATATGTTCAGTGCAGTCTGTTTATGTAGTACGGTACTTTTACTTCAGTATCGATTTGTTTAAATAACTATTCGAATACATTTCTTATATTATTCTCACAAGGAAAGCTTTGAAAGCTAATGTGTAGACTGGTCTATTATATTAGGACGCATAACGCAACAGACAAAACATGTGTAGTTGTATTTAAGAATGCTTTAACCTGGTTATGTGCAACGGCAAAAAACGAACACTCAAAGCTCACTACCGAGAATTAAATGTTATCTTATTTCAATCGGAAACGACCTAGTTTGGTTGTATTCGATATACATAATAATAGCAACCTCACGAGTAGCCTCAAGACATACGACCCTCGACTAGGAAGATCGACCCGAAAGAATACCTGTTATGCATACATAACATACCTTATTCCGGTAAACAATCAGCCGGAAGTTTAGTGTTCAAGTAAAAATCTGCCAAAAGGCCGCCGAATAAAGAATAATCAATTCAATCTATATTCTCCGATTTGCATGAAGATTAATACGCATATTTTAATATAGAGGTCGGCAATATTTGATATCAAATTATAAATAACAGGGAAAATTATTGGAAATCCGCTATAAAAATTGTCATTGAATATTTTACTAGTTATAAGTAAACATTAATAATAATATGGCGTAATAATGACAAACCATTCGAGGCGTTGGGTTTCTTTTTCTCAACACTTATACTTATTAAGTTTAAACTTAGATAAGTTTTGGATATATTTACATTACATTGAAATCAAGAAAATAGCCAAAGGTTTGTGTGGAAATAGACACATGCGCGGCGAAGTAAACCGGCCGGTGCGCCGGCGCCACTTTCAGACAGACGGCCGGCGCCCGCGCACAGCTACTGCAACCGTGATTGCTCTCACTCTCACTGTATCGAACATCGGTACAAACAAGTTTACTGTGGCACATACATACTTGCGCCTCAGAACACGTACAAAATAAAACTTTTCAACCAGTATTAACGTTTTTATAGCTGATCGGTCCCCACACAATTCTGGGTTAAACATCGTGAATATAATATGTATATCTCGCAACAAGTATTACCTTTATTTTAAAGAGCTTATACTTTAGTGAGGCGCCATACACTTAACTTATTATATACTAGCTACTTCCGCGCGGTTTCACCCGCTCTGCTCGGCTCCTATTGGTCATAGCGTGATGTTTTATAGTCTATAGCCTTCGTCGATGAATGCACTATCCAACACAAAAAGAATTATTCAAATCGGACCAGTAGTTCCGGAGATTAGCGCGTTCAAACAATCAAACAAACAAACTCTTCAGCTTTATAATATTAGTATAGATTTTTTTGACCGTAACCTTAAACTATTTTGACCCTGTCCTAATATTCAGTGCGGTCTTAGGTTTCAATGGCTAGCAATTAAATACTCCGAACCAAATTAGCAACGGAACGACGCTTCCATATAATATGTTCTAACATTAATTTATATAACAATCGCACTTCCAATATTGTCAAGCCACCCATGTGTGATCGATAAACGATTCTTCATTACGACTGTGATCTGATGAACAATAGGCAATAGTGTTTATATCGATGGCTTGTATTCAAATATCCCTATGGATAAGTCGTGAAATGTTCGTTTGGTCTGCGAACTTTTAGTATGGCGGTACTCAAGGCCTCACTAAACCACTCAAAGATATTTTGACCTGACCATATCTGACTGAAATAATGTAACATCTTCTCTCCTCTTTTTTAATATATTTTTTTACTGGCATAACAAATTAACATCAATACATCGTAATTTAACATAAGGATTGATTGATTGATCGTGTAAAACATAAAAAAATATGATTTTATTGTTCCACTTACGTATAGTCAGTCATTTTAATGACACAAATTGAAACGATGAACGCAAATCAGGTTTAACTAGAAAGTATTAAATGTTATTTGTTTAGATCCATAGATGGTTGCGAGTTGCGAGTTGCGATTTACTGTTTACGATAGAATTGGAAATGATTGCTAGAAATATTTTTTACAAAGCGTAGAAATACTTGATAACCATAACATTATCAATTAGCTCTTCCTGCTAGTTTTTAAATCGTCTGTTAGTTAATTAGTCTTGAGATTAGCTTCACACGCCATTTTCTCATCAATGACAGATACTATGTATCTTAGTGGTAAGAATATTTACACGAAGTAAAAATGTTTAAAATAGGTATGCGTTAATTTAATCAAAATCATTCATCAGTGTGAAAAAATGTGTGCACGTGTGATCACCGAAGCAAGTCTAAGTACTGAGATTTATACTTATAATTATTAATAATAACTTAGTTGATAAAGCACTTTTAAATGTGAAAAACATCGAGTTTTATATTACTTATAACACTTTAAACATATATTATCTCTATTTGTGGATTTGTTGCTCAATAATATCTCGAAAAGAAAGTGTTACACACTAATGCGACAAATACATAAAATGTGCAATATTTATGATATAAATATACAAGTTGCGGAAATTCTTATAAAATAAGCAAAGAGTTAATGACGCAACTATGTTTTCGTATAAACATTTGACACTGTTCGAATAAACTGTTTAAAATCTGCAAATTATATTGGGAGAGCCCACGGCAGGAATGAACGACTCGAGGCTGATATGATGACAATAATGATGATTAATAATATAGGTATATAAGCTTTTATTGTATACAGCTTTTGTTTTTACCTAGTCTATATTCAAACAGATAAATAATCCTGTATTGCAGGCGTCGTAAATAACATGATGAAGTTATGTTATGTTTTTCGAACTAAGAAACCGTTTAGCAAACAAAAGATGTACCTGCAGAATTCTAGGTGACACATTAGAAAAGTAATTAACAACAAGTGCCTAAGTAGGCCATTTCAATAGCAATGAGTAACTACATTTGATAAACTCCATCCCGTTCTGGCAAACAACAAAAGCTAGTCTTTTAATAATAATTTACCTGCAGTTCAATGACTGACCACATATTTTATGACTAACAAAAAAAATATTCATCCTTTACTGCTTATTTAAGGATAATTACATGACGCATACGCACCCCGTTGACAGTATAGTTCTGAGTCCGAATAAAACTGTACAGCTTTCGCATAAAACTATTTCCTGTAAGATGATTGATGACGGTTACGTTCGTGACAATATATAATATAATCCGCGATTTCGTAACAATTTTTATAGCTATTGAAAACAACGTAGTCTATTGAAACATCTTTTATTAAACTTCCTACACGATTATGTTATTTTTTTGTCGGTATGTTATTGATCACAAGCATCCCATCCTAGCTGTGTTACAGGCTAACTTTCCCAGTGATATTTACTATCTATTTACAAATTATTTTCTTTCATGATAAACTAACCTGTGGATTTTCAACAAATAAAGGAATAGCAAAAAATTACAAAGGGTAATATTATTCAATTGTATAGATTTCAATATAAATAACATTTGATTCGTTATTCTGTCACGTGCGACTTTATATCATGTCTCGTGACCAGATATAATAAATAAATGATTAAGCTTTTTAAAGACGACGCTGTGGAATCACGGGCAAGCGTCGTGTATTCGAAACGATTTTCGATATTCAAACCTAATTCTATAAGTAATTACTTTTGCGGCCACTTTCGCTCCATCATTAGTATGATCTCAAATAATATTTCGTCTGCTTCGAATTCGCAGCCCAAATATGCACAAAATTACAAACAGGTATTGTAAAATATTAATTAGAAGTCTATGTTGCTTCAAATCAGGTTTTGTTAATTGAAATGTTTTAGGCCACAGGCGAAGATACCGAGAGACGATATTTTAATCTAACGTTTCAGATCAAATGATTGACTGACACCAGCCAGCTTGGGTATATGAGAATGATACGCGGCGAATTGGAACAATCAAAGAGATTCTTCATCAATGTTACCCGCAGAATTAATTTAGATCAATCTAAGCAATGTTACGAGCAAAAAACGTCGGATTCTTTTAGTTGCTGCGGACTATTAAATAATGATATATTGTTCTTGAAGTATATACGTCTTGCTTAAAAATAATATACACGTATTACTTATTATATGTTGCATACATTAACCTTATGTAATAAAATAAATTATACATTGTTTTTTGACTGAAATAGACGCTGACAGCTTGAGTGTCTACATTTAATTCATCTAAGTAATAGTATTCAATAATATGATTACGAATTAGAATAATTTAATGTAGTAGAAGAATCCGGTCGGTAGGGTTGTGTTTATCGATTTTTATATTTTATAGCAATCGTCGCAATCGTTTAAGTAACCGCAATGCACGTGCATGCTAGAATTGCTAATAGCATATACTTGGTGATAACAGGAGTACATAAACACTACACTTCAATACTGCATGTAATATATTTTTATATTATACAAAAAAAATGATTTATTCAAAAAACAACCAACTGCGCAAGACAAAAAATACTTTTTAATGAGAACATTTTATCAAGCATAATTTAATTAAAAGTGTATTTTCAGACATTTTATAGTTTGTTACCTAATTAAATTAATATTATAAGTATACTATAATAAAAAAGTTATTTCTAATGGATATAATTATATAAAGGCGTTAGTAATACAAATGTAGATAGAATTAAACAAATACTTAAACAAAGACTAAGAATGGGTAAGTCTGTGTTTGTCGTTTGCCTACTTCTACAGTGACATTTCACAATATTTGAATAGTGGAAGATATAGCATTTAGTATGCAAGTGATGTAGTTTCCTTGACGTGTCATTATCAGTGCCTTGATATTGGTCGAACAGCCGTCGTACTTATGGGTCAGTGGGGCGGGCCATCGGACAACTTCACTTGAAATAGAAAACACCATAAAATCAGTATACTTTCTGTTTTGTTGGCCAAATTTTTATTTGTGTACAACATGGTGTCTTATATCGAAATAATTAATGTAGGTATATGTGTGCTCTTGACAATATTTACTAGACTGCCTTGATTTTATTTTTCGACATATTTACGTTGAATTACGATAGCCATTTATCAAAACCTCCATTGAGACTAGTATTTATAAGTTTTAAATAATCAAGCAAATCTTTGCATATTTCTACTAAAAATAGTCAGTATAACAGGGTACAGTCTATGGAATAAAAAACGGTAATTATTTTAATGGCATTAATTAAAGTATCATCATTAAATATTTCTTGGAATTACAAACAAAAAATGAACAGCGAACATTCGAAGTAATTTATATCTAGTACACACGTCTTTATTGAGTGAGGAGGTCCTTTACCGCGGCAGGTAAATATATTTTTGCATACGAGTACATCGGATTTCACATTTTAACTTTCACCGCCAATTTTTTTATTTACAAACTCGCGGAAGTTCGTATCCTAATGTCATAGTTGAGGGGCCGCCGTATAAATATTTAGAAAAACGATCGAAGGCTGCGTCTTCACGGCGACCTTGCGGTTGTTTTACTAATAAAACAATTTTAACCGTTGGTACGGTCAATAAAATATAGTCATTAGTATTCCGCACCTCATCGCTAAGAGGTTCATCATTTATGATTCGTTTCAAATTAACATTGACCCTTTAACCTTCTAACGTTACGTGTCGGTCCACAGGGATAGACCTTAACATAATGTCGTTCGCTAGCTGACGTCTTACTATCGCGCTGTCTTCATACGTCATAAATTCAGAATGACTCAAGATCAACGACTTCTATATAATAAGTTTGTATCAAATCTTGCGGTTTAATAGGTGATTGGGATTTATGGTATAAAATCTTCGGTGATTTTTATATAAAAGCAAGTAAACGCGTAAAGAAATTGTAAATGAAAATCTGGATTGAAGAAGACATATATTTGTTTTTACTAAAGCTGATATATCATAAGCAGGTCCCAAAATTTTAATCCTAAGTCCGTTGCCGCGAGTAACGAGTAACATACACCAGCTAATAATAAGGAACCATCAGAAATGTCAGAGATGGATTCAACATTTATCTATTTATGTTCTAAACAATTTCATACAACAGCGTAAAATATGTCAAAAGTGCTCAAAGTCAGACACAAAAAATTGTTTTTAACCAAATAAAGGAAATAAAATTATATATATACTTTTTACAAAACACGGAATAATGACTTTAGATGATTTATGAATATCAAAAGTAAGCATAAACATGTAATTCATTCAGTCGTAATACACTGCGGTGCAAAAAAACGACAATATTATAGCGATAAGCATTAGTGGTAAAATACGTGTGACGCATTGTAACAGCATTAATTGTCATTTATTTACTATTCATACATGCCATAGCTCACACAAAATAAATAACTACACACATATGATTCATACTTGCTTTTCTAGTCATATATTAAACTAGGTAAACTTCATGTAACAAAGGTTAAGAGAAATAATAGCAGTAACCTATCAAGGATAATGCTTCGATTTTATTTACTCATATTTTATATGTAGGTTACTGATTTTGGAACGATTACATATATATACATATATATAATATAAAGTAAGAGTCTGACACTCCCTCTCGCCTCGTCTAAAGTGGGAGAAGCGACTGGATGATGGCCCCCTCAAAAAAATCCAAATATAAAGAAATATGTTGCGTCTGTATAACTAAACGCGGATTAAGGATTTTCGCTGAATTAAATCGAGTTTATTTTCTAGTTTAACAGATATTAGTATTTAAAACAAGTTATTTATAGCAAGTTTATAGTACCTAATTATAGGTAGTTTCGTCTAGATAAATACATTTCGTCCTATCAAGAATCGCTTTTCCATCAAATCATGAAACCATAATATGTGTTTATTTTCTTGATATTGGTTTACGGTAAATGAATCCTTAACATTGGGTTAAATTATATGTGCTTAGCGAGAAAAACAGTTACTTTTATGTTCCTTTTATAAAAGTCTTCAATCATCCATCACTTCCCTTTGAACGATGGTGCTTGTGTCTTTAAATTAGCTTACATTTCAATACTTATTGAACTCGTAAAAGTTTCGGAGAATCGCGATGGCAGTTGGCACGACCATGTCCCCGCTAAACGAGTTTCAGGTTTTTATTATCACGGTATGATCTTTTCTTTTGGTGTCACTGACTCGCGAATAGACGGCAAGAACCTTATATGATTTGCGTTTTAGTAAATAAACATAATGAAAAAATGAAGATTCTTAATAATAATTTAATAGGTAGGTATCTTATTCCAGTTTTTCATAATTTTTTTGGACGTTTTAGAAGATTTGTACGATCGTAGATACGTTATATTGTCATATTATTTTCCAAATAATAATGTGTGGATTGAATCCACACATTCATTTTTTTTACATTCCTTTATTTTTAATACGTATTAACAGGTAACAAAACACGCTAATGATAAAGCTTGAGAATGCTAGAAACAAGTGCCATTATACCTATCTTCCGTAGGTACTGGATGTCTACTGACAATTATATATAAATAACTATAATACATTGTTAACATGACTTAGCAGAATAAACACACTTTTCTGCTGTGACATCTAATTCTGTATTATTAATTTAACTGACAAAAAGCACGTGTATACTTCGCATTGTTAACTTGAGAAACAAGTACTTGCATATATGTTGTACCTACTCCATTGTTTATCAAAATATAACCTCTAACTTTAATAAAAAAAACATGTACTGCGCGAACTTAATACTTTGCCAAGAATCCCCTAAAACAGATTTGTACAACCAGTATTTTAACACAATTATATCTCTTCTTCTTAAACAATCGTGTGGATACATTTTTAGCTCATCGAGAATAAAACGTACAAAAAATCTAATTACTCACTTAATTGTAAGACAGGCTACATTCGTCTTTAGGTTTATGAATAGTAGGTTGTAAATTGTATTGCGATTATCTGTAATCTTATAAAGTAGCTGAGACATTGTATGTGTAAGTGGTACTTAAAGTTAAGTATTGCTAACAATGTAACTTAAGTAATGTGGACAACAAAATAAAAGGATTAAGAGTTGCTATAGTTAGTTGTCATCCCTCTATCGACCTGTTTTGAAATAAGTACCTTAGTAAATTGAAAAAACAAACAAATGCTGTAGCTTTTCTTTGTTTACACCTAACCGCTGTTACAAGGTAACTTTTTCAAGTTATGCGCTTGCGGCTTCCTTCGTGTGTTTAGAATAAATTAGTATAAAATATCATTATTTTGTTTTAAATTAGATCATCGTAAAGATTTCGAGATTCATGTACGGTACTACAACATATAAAATTATTACAAACTTGTAATAATTTTATATGTTGTAGAAACGTGATGACTTCCATTTCGTTTAAATCGCGCAAAAGATTTTGTAAAAATATTAGTCTTTTCGAGTTTGAAGACTTTAAAATATCTTGTAAAAAACTACTGACAGTAAAATCTAATTACCTCGAATTTTCAAAGTATACTGCCTAACACTGTCTTTATAAAGTGAGCTCTGGTTCTCAGGTAAGAGGTATGGGTTATAATTATTATATCCACGATTAATTTAATTAATACATAAACGCCATCAAATATGGCGAAAGAGTACCTTGAAATATGGCGTAAGATATAAGATACATGTGGTACACTATTTTAAACTACTATCGAAATGAATTTAGGTTAATGTGTACGACATTACAAATTTTATTAATTAAAATATAATTGTTCAAATCCGCTGCTTGAAGTAGGTAATTTTATCACGGAAACCATTGAAGCATTAAGTGTGGGAGAGACATGCTTCAGCTTGAATTTCTCGACCTGAGTTATCATGTCACTCACCGTGGTATCCCACGGCCTCACAAAATATCGGTATGGAATCCAAATCCCTCTTGTAACTCCTCTGAGGCTGCAAGGTTATCGGATTGCTCATTTGCAGCTTATCCCATAAAAATAATAATAATACTCTTACACTTATAACTTTACTTTACTAAAGTTTTAATATAAAATATAGTTTCAACATTGACATTTGATATCTAGTAGGCACATATGTTAAGATCTAACCATAAATTAAGTACACCTGTCTTAGATAAGGAATTCCCGTTAATTATGAATAAATCACGGAGACTATCAACATAAAACTCATATATATATCCATTTCGCCATTTCCACGTAGGTACTGTATATCTTTTTCTTGACAGTAAAGAATCTTTGTTTCAATAATAATTGCATATTAGTAATAAAAAGTCATTAATTGAAACAGATTTACGTCACGGCTGTCTCCCATGGGAGTAGGTAGAGATATTCTTGAATGTTCAAAATTGTGTATTATGCTGTCGCACTTACCTAATTTATTATTTTAAATTTTATTTTGATGTAAATATAAGATTTTTTTTAAATGAATTTTTGAGTGCAGATGCGGGCGCCAACTATTATTACATAGACATACTTGAATTGAGAGGGCAAAGGCCTCCAGTCAAATACATATATTATGTATAAAAAGCGAACTTTTTTCTCGACACGGATCTTGCTGGTAGCATTTCTGAGATCAAGACAAAGTTAGTGATATTATTACGGCAGCCAAGAAATCACAAGAATTTTTTAGATCAGGATACTCGTTTGTTTATAGCTTTTATATTCAGATTTTTATACTTATTCAGTTTTTTTGTTAAGCCACTATTTGATAGTTTTCATTTGAGGTGGCAACCACAGCAAGTACTAACAGTAATCAGCTGTACCCTCAAATGTGTTTTATAAATGGTGATTGAGATCCGAGAAGAACAAAAAGGACTAAAGAAAACTGGTTTTCAGTCATTTAGGTACTAGGGTAAGGCTAGGATACAAAGAGCTAAAGTATTCGCCGCCGACCGACTTTTGGCTTTGCGTCGAAAGAACATTAGAAGTGCGCACGACTCGCCTGCGCACATCACTATCACACAAGTTTCTTTAACGCAGATTATATTTCAAAAAGAAATATTTAACCTTTCCCTCGATATAAATAAAACAAACACCGTGGGAACTTTTACCGCAGCCGTTTCATAAAGGAAACTAAACATAAATAAATAAGATTGTTTCATGAAGACTTGCCAACCGGTTGTAAACTTAGTAAGCAGTCACTCGTAATGTCGGGCTTCGGTCCAGCCCATGGCTATTTGCAGTTTATTAATTATATCCTACATTATAAACCCTTACTTTTACCAACTTTCGAGCAATGTTAACAGAATAACTTAGCAGTTATTCGCTCGTGTTTAAAAAATACTTCTTCATAATACTACCCGTGTTTCAAGGGCTTGTTATGTAAACGTTAAGTCATATTTAAAAATATATTGAATATCATGGAGGATTCTGGTATAACATAACGTATCTACTGTTTACTATGCTCTTGACTTGTGTACAACACTTCTAAAAGATTTCCTTAAAAACGAAGTTCAATGGCTTTGCACGAAGATGGTTTTAAATTAACAAAATATTACGTCGTATCGTGAACGCCAAATCCTAATCAGAATCCAATTAATGATAAAGTGAGGTCTTACAAACTACCTGTGTATATAGCCCGTAACGTGTAGTACATTTCTTTGTTCATATAAACATATAATTTCACAACTAGACAAAATAACTAGGTGTAACTTAACACATGTTTTTGCATGTGACGTCAAAAACACGACCCCATGCAGTGCGGTTGTGCAAACAAATATGTCCACCTTCGCAAACCATACCTACATCAATAACAATTATATTATAGAGGAGCACAATAAACCTGACAGGTTTATTTATTCAAGTTATTATTATTCGGTCACAATATAAATGTAATTGAGTATTTTTTGCAAATCACAAAGGAGACTTACTATAACACATCCCAGCTAAATCGTTTTCGTGTTCTCTTATTATGTTTTTTGGGTACAAAATGCAATTTAATTTATAATTGGCTAAAAATGTACGTATTATTTAGATATTTTTAAAATTAATGACATAGAACTCATGTATTATTTATACGTGTGCGCTCAGTTTTTGCATCATTGCAGCAAAGTAACGCGAATGATCTCTTAAATTGTTTGTTTCGGAACACCCAAGGAACTATCGCAATCGGAAATGGAATACATGTGTGAAAACTTAGCTACCTACTACTTTATCACGTTTCATTGACGAATGGCGCTAGGGCAGGACACGAGGTTGACGAGACGTTGCACAACAGTCGTGACTGCTGCTGTCTTTACTTCGAGAGAATTACGGTAATTAAGTAATTGATCTCTGGCGTCTTTGATGACCTACAAGGAAGGTGTAAAGTCCATTGTTATTTTTGTTTGACTTATTTATGACAACTTGGTTTCTTAGTGGCAGGCGCGACCGCCAAGCAAAGGATCTCTGACCAATATAAACACTAAGACCTGGAATTGTACCCCATGCCCGTGGCTGGTAAGCCTCCACTCCGATTACATGAGGCTTATAATTAACATTTAAAACTTATATTCTAACAAAATGAGTAATGATAAGTTATTTTTAGTATCGCACACAAATAAAGGCTTGAATAATGAGACTCTGTTTTGTACATATAATTATTTTTCAATTCATGTTAAGGTGTTGGGCCTAACCAATGAGTGATGAACGCTGCTAAATTGTTTTACCATTACGTAGTTATAATGTAATTTGCTTCGACACATTTTGTGTTCAACAAAAACTTGTTAATAAGGGGCCTGACATATTCGCAGCTCTATTCAATGTAGTATTATTTCCATTCTTGTGTACGCGCAGGTGAATAGCCGTAAAGTAATAGAAACTGCAAGTTTATTAGATTTATTGCTACTTTCATTTTCCATTGACTAGGTACTACTTAGGAAACTATACTTCAGTCATTGTTGCCATCAATAGAACACTGTGGCATTATCTTTGGCATTATCAAATAAGTAAACTTACATGTGTTGTGGAAAATGCTTATGTATTTATACTAAAATAATTGAGTTCCTTTGTGAACATATCTTTATCCGAGGTGTTAATGTACATCTACAGAAGTACTTAGCTATAATTCATAGACCACTATAATTTGTCGTATCTCCATGCAATGTACGAAGTATTACGGAACAAAAAAATTACCACTAATCGCAACAATTATACCGACGTAGATCCAACACGTTCTTTCTTAAAAGACGTTAGAAAAGACATACACATTATTTAATCGCGTCTTACAAAGCAAGGAATTACATGAAGGAAGGTACTGCCGTATAATTCTAGTTTACTGAAAGATCTCGTACTTCGCGTCACCTTTGCACATGCAACAACACAAACAACCTTTACACCAATTAGCTTAACAGGAAAAGATAGTATTTAAGATATCATCCGTTTGTTCAGCAGAGCATGATTCGTGCTCCGTCGTGAAAGATCGCATCATCTCGCGAACCCCGCACCATTATCTGGCATCATTCATTGCACAAATTATGTTCTGCAGCTTAACCTCCAACTTAAATGATGTCACGTAAGTCACTGACGTAAGAGAAGTGAATTCAGTCCTTTAATCAATACGACATACTCATTAAAGAATCTTTTCGTTTCATGCTAATGCGGTTTTCACGGTAACTAACAGGTCTTCTCGTTAAAGGTTTTTGAATGCTTTACAGAGGCAAAGCCTCTGGCGGGGAGCCAGTACTTCTATAAATAAATCAACCAGTAACGCAAGTAACAGGTTACATTGTCGCCATTTAGATTGCAATCTAGTGAGCATGACACTGCTTAGAATTTTGCTCACCTCAGAGCCTAACTTGCAAGTATTAACGTCTACTAAATTAGCATTTAGTGGTGCCTCCTCGAGCGTGCAGGAAAACCCCACATTGTATTGTAAATCAAAATGCCCTAACATTACCGTTGTTCATTCAAGTTTCCCACCAACACGTAGGTACATAATGTGAGCGGAAGTTAGATACAATTAATAAATTATAACTACTAATTATTTCCTCGGTGATCTAGGAATAGGTATATTCTTGGTAGACGAGCTTCATCTTAAATTGCATCTCGTGCCATCCGGTAAAACTCATTGAGAGCTAATCTTGATTTAAATTAATGAAACGGGGAATATAATCACCTACATCACGTACATACATGGTACTAATACTTAGTTAAAACGTTTTTGTGACAGAGCAATGTGACTAGTTAAGTTATGCTTGACAGAGCAAACGCAGCGTTAAATTAGATGAAAATATTTACATAGTAACTCTGTTGAAGTATGTCAGACGGAACTTTTATACATATAACTTGGTACTTTTACGTTATGTATGTACAATAATACAACTTAATATATTCCACCTGAGCATTATATTAATATCATGTGCCTGTATCCTTAGTACGAGTTTGCTTTACGTTTAAAATAACCGAAACGAGAGCGCGTTCGGCGCTCTGATTGGCTGGCTCGAATAAACCAACCAATCAGAGCGCCGAACGCACTCTCGTTTAAACAAAACGTATTTACTTTGAATAAGAATTATCAAACGGATACAAAAAGGATGTTGTTGAACATTTAAGCAATTTTTTGTCGACACATAATATGTTAAGTGTTACAGATTAACATATTTAAGTGCAAGCAAGTAGGTATGTGTTCTAAAAAAATGCTACTAAGCATCCAAGGTCTTATGAAGCTTAAAAAAACCTTTCCATCATCCGAATTAAACTTAGTTCAAACATTTATTTAAATCGTGTGCTTAACGAATCTTGAGACTAAAAGAGTTTTATTATATTTTAGTTTTAATTTAAATAACATTTAAACTATTCAGCGGAACGGTGCTTGTCCGTAAGTACCCTTGACAAAGTTACTGATTTGAATGTGCACCTTAAATCAAAGAGTAAATAAACATGTAATACGTAAAAAGTGTTACAGAAATATTTAAAAAAAAGATTTGAATGTACATATGTGTGTGTGTGTATATCGATGCTTGGAATTTTCTTAGGAAATAAGTAGGCAATATTCATTTCTGGGATTAAAGTGGCTTATAGTTACTGCGGTTTCCACGTTATTATCTACAATTTTCTTTATTACTATTTAAATACTTCTTACGTAACGACATTGAATAAAACTGTAGACAGATTAGATATTCATTTAAATTTCAACGGGAATTCCGCTTAAAACCTCAATATCTAATAATACATATTTCTCGTCATCGATGCCATCTCGAAATGGTACGACAACCAAAAATAATCGTCTCGAGACCATTAAGAAAATATTTAATTATCACGCCTAGTAAATATTATGCGGTGTGTACTAGCTTTAACGACTTACCTACAGCAATAAGACTATTTGCTAAAAGCAAACAGCTTTTTATTCTAACGATTTCTTATAAAGTCTTTGTTTATTATTCTCGGATGTAATATAATCTTACTCCGTCAGACATGATGGTTCCCCATTTCATTAATACTTGTCATAAATTATCAAATAAGGTAGCGGTTTTATGTGCGTAATAATTTATGACGTCATAAGAATGTATGTTGATGTCGAGACTGGCATTTATCAACGACCCTTGATATACATAATAGAATGGTGTAAGAAAAAAAAAATACTTCCTCGATACATTTTTTCTACAGCTATCTGAGAATAAAGAAACTAGTTGTGTTTATCAAATAAAAAACATTGACTAGGTACGTCATGTCACGCAAATAAATAATTTTCTCATTCAAACCGTGTCTGATTGTCGAATAATGTCCGGTGGTTTTGGCTGTGCGTTGTAAACATGTATATGTGAATTAACACAATAATCACACCGAACTTTCCTTACCAACACATAAAGAGTCAGTATAAAATAATATCAATCAAAATCGTATGTGTAGAAGATGATTTTAAGTATTTTATTGTTGAGTTTATATCTTAATTTTTTGTCATTTTTTCATAAAACCTGCAAAATATCAAACGATTTCTGGCAGTTAACAAGCCCTGAATCTGTTAAATAGCTTGTAATTACAGTAAACACTAATTTGTGGTGAGAACCTGGCTTCCGAAACATGAATTTAATTTGGAGCACAGTTTAGTCCTTCGGTTATGAAATGTAGGTAAAGTTTACAGCAGCGGTAACCGCAAAAGAAACCACAAAATTCCAATGGAAGCCGGTATTAACGACACGAATACAAGTGGCTTATTGGACAGCCCATCGATTGAATCAATCAATTCAACAATCAATCCTCAAGCTATTTGTCAATCATTCCATTTGAAAACAATAAAAACATACACATATAGGATGTTACTACTACGACGTGTAGTGTCCCATGTACACATAATTTGCACATTATGCGTCTGTGCGTCGGATTTTCCTGCTCTTTATGTTGTGAATGTTGTTTATTTCAGATCTCAAAAACAAAAAAAAAATTGTAAAATAAAATTAATTAGGCCATCATTTATAAGGTGCTAGAGCAAAATTTATATAAAATGTTCAGCAGTGGACGTGTTGTGGCTGATAATAATATATATAATGATAATACGATATAAAGTGAGCAAGTCGTTTTGCAAGTATAGTGATGGTCTATCTGATAAATGTTCTTGATTTGATTCTATCAAAACCACGGAAGACGAGTGCAACTTACTTACTTACTTATTTAAACTTCATAAAATTGTGCGACCAAACACAAATGTTGTAAGTGAGTGCTGTTTCAATTCGTTCTGTACGAGACGAAGGTTCGGGATTCTTTCAATTGCTGGCGTAGATTTCCTCCTGCGAATGATGGCTGTGCGATCGAGTTTGAACCTAGTCTAACCGGTGTGGTCTGGTTATAGTCGCCGAGGACTGGCCTGCCACTCGCCCGGACCCCGCCACTGGCCTGCGGGGACTCATCGACGACGTCGCGATAACAACAAACACGTAGTATGTATACAAGGACTTTTATATGGAAACAGAAATGATCACCATTAACTTGTTCGTACTGCCTTAAGTATGAGTGTGATCAGTTGAGAATCGGTGTCTATTTGCAATTCAATATAAATAAAAATTAGTTTCAAACAAGCAAGCCATTTACACTAACATCGTTCTTCTGTGGTTATTATTAGGTGCTATTATGGTATCGTCCCCGCAATGTCGTGCCAAATTTTGTAAGAGGCTATTGACATTGCTGTTGAGTTCTCTGATTTTTCTACTAAAGTAGACACTAGTGATGTTTTCATTTAAACTCGTTTGTTTAACAAATAAGTATGTCAACAGTCGCTGTCTATCCTGTAGATGAGGATATCAATTATTGACTTCAATTAATCAATGTTGACATGAACTTCAATCTTCAATCAATGTACACTAACTGTCCGACAGAATAGTGTCAATATCTTCGGTCACCCGATTCCTTGTTGACGAATTTTAACGATTCGTACCGATTTTACCGATGTATCTATGTAGGTGAGTAATTTCTGAATTTTGTTACCGGTGACAGCGACCTAATGCTTTTACGAGCTATAAGCAGGCTACGTGTCCTAGCAAATAGGTTTTCTAATTCGGAGACGTGGGACCTCCTTTCACACGGATTGACGGGTGCGTCTTATGTTGCGTGAAACAATGATCTCGGTTTATGTTTCCATCTGAATGAACCTTTAACTTTTCTTATTGTTTTATGAGTTTTAATATTTGATTATGTTGAGTGTGTGACTGTCGGTGTTCAGTGAACCAACTACTTAGTTCTGTACGTGCTGTTGTATAATGATTGCAGGGAAAGTTAGTTCAGGGTCAACTCTGTCTGCATAACCGATGTGGTTATACCTATATTGTTATTCGTGCTAAGTTTAGCATAAAACTTGATAGATGTCGTTAACATCTGTCGTAAATCTGTAGCTTGTGAGAAAATCTTCTTCTTGTGAGAAAGTTAGATGGAAGAGTGGACATAAAAGTATTTTTGAAATATTCTTATTTCAAATGTTACGCTACCTAAGTAAAATATTAAATACTAGCTACTTGCGCGCGGTTTTACCCGCTCTGCTTGGCTCCTATTGGTCATAGCGTGATGTTTTATAGCCTATAGCCTTCCTCGATAAATACACTATTCAATACAAAAATAATTATTCAAATCGGACCAGTAGTTCTGGAGATTAGCGCGTTCAAACAAACAAACAAACTCTTCAGCTTTATAATATTAAGTATAGATTCCACCCAGCCTAGTAACTCGTTGAATGTAACTAAACAACTCGAACAATACCTACATACGACATACACGACACTTTTGTTGCAACTAGAACATACTTATTTACATTTTATATGTTTTCTTAAATCCAGACTACAGCTGTTTTCTACCATACAAAATGTTTGAATAGTGACTCGATCATAGGTACACTAGCTTGTCAGCACAGTTGAAAATAAAATTAGTTCTTGTAAAACTAATAATTTTACATCTAGCTATGTAATTGAAATAAATATGAGATGTTTTAAATTTTCTCTGCAAATCAGACATAAAAAATATAAAATACGTAATAGAAACACTATGAAACTCTGCTATTTATGAAGGCATATGTCTGCAAGCACATCTATTGATACCTTGACCTTTTAACTTGCATATATTTTTCTATAATGTATACAATACATATACCTAATGTATTCTTCCTAGTATCATAACCACTTTAGTAGTTCTTGTATTCTGTTTATTACAACTTGTATTTTATCCTGGAAAACATCACGCCTTTTGTTCTTGAAAGGGTAGAGTAGTTCACGTTATGTGACATTCTACTTTTCACCAGAAATCACCACCAAGGACTGCCTTTCTTGCAGATTTTCACAGATATGTCCTAATTTATAACCTGCCTAGGAATCATCTCCGTGATTTTTATTGGTATTCTAGTTTATAACAATGATACAAACCTGATGTCGTATCCGTGTTCTGTGCCTACTAAAAATCTGGTATTTTTACTAGTTTTTCCTTGTTGCTACATTTTAGAGATAGCATTCACATCCCCACCCTCTCTAATTTAGAAACCTATAGTTATTATACACATTGTTATTATACACTGGCGCCTGTAATGGACAACCCTGTATACTGGGAATAACTTATCCGTAACGTTCATACAGAGAAATGCAAAAGTGGAGAAAAATCACTTTGTAACGCGGAGTTATGAAAAGCTCAATACTACTTTACTTATTTGATATGCACCAACATTAATAGACAATGACATGTATATTCTTTGTGACGTCACAAAGTAGGACATCTAGGAAGAATGCCGACTGGTTGCCCTCGAAAATATGTGAAGCAAAAAGTCATAGTTAATACGAACATTTAACGGATACATAATACATTCTTGTCGAGTACGTACCGGTTATTCGATAGTTGTCGGTATTTATTTACATTCATATTATTACTTTGTACACTTGGTTCGATTCCTGTTCGAGGAGGAAAATCTTAATATACTTACAAGAATTGACTTCACTACAATGGAAACTATAGATAGACATTATACAAAAAATGTAGTGTGGGAGTGCTATGCTACGGCACGATTGGGACGGTTCGACCGGAGTGATTCAAAACAACGTTTGCATTGTGTTGTTGTGTAAGTGAGGTTACTGTAGGCCCTATTACCTCCCCATCCCCGATTCCTAGCAACCCTTAAACTCCTAATCCCCAAAACGCCGGTAACGCCTCTGGTGTGTCGGGTGTCCATAGACGGTGACGATTGCTTACCATCAGACGATAAGTCCGCTCGTTTACTTATAAAAAAAACTGTTACAGTTGTAAAAGCTTAATAAAAATTCTAAGACATACGGTACATCAAAGATACATGAGATTTAAAAGATAATTATAGCAAGGATGTAAGTCATGTTGTTTTTAATAAGTGGAATGTGACCTCCTTATGATCTGAACCAAACTCTGATGTTACACAAGCTCTTAATTTATTATTAATAACGATACTTTTAAGACCTAGATCTATAAATCATAATTAATATTCAGCCCGTTACTTGTGATCATTTGATTAGCTTCGTCTTAATTTAAAACATTTATCTTTGTTTAGAATATAAATATTAGAATATGAAGTAAATAATATTACAGAAGATTTTCAATTGTGAAGGAATTTTGCAGCAGTTGGCATAGTACAATACATATAGTCATATAGCACATATGTCTCTTTAAATAAATAAACAAGCAAACCATTAGTTTTTATACTAATTATTATTTAGTATAACTTTACTAATTAAACAAACATCATCATCAATCCATTCACCACGGACATGGAGGCTTTTGATCACGCCACCGGCCACCGTTCACGACCTTTTCGATAAAATAATTTATAGGTTTATAACCCTCAAAATCTCAAGACCCCGCGATAAAGTTCCCTGGAATTTTTATGTGAATTTTATATTTCATTTGAGCTGTATATTCGGTAGTTTGAACCACCATTCAATGCCTAAATTATTACAGCAGGTTGACGCAAAACAACTTTGTATAATTACAAAATAAAAAAAAAAAAACTTATAAAAGATAGTGATCATTTACTGTACAACGTCAGAGCATCTTCAATTTAGTTCCTACTGATTTTTATTGACAATAATAATATTTCATGTTTCAATGAGAATGTATCGATATTGCAATAAAGTAATTCAAAATACATTTTATTCCATGACGACTTTGAACTTGAGGGTATGAAACTTGAGGTGATGATATTGATTTTAAATTAACCTTGGGTAACTGTTTTTATAATATTTGGCCTATTAGACGGGTATCAATGTAGTGGTGAGATTCCCGAATCATTAAGGCTAATACTTTATGCATGGCATAAAAATGTGGTGTATCAGTGTGGAAGCGACAAAGAAATTTCAGCTTAAACTTTGAAAAGCGATAAGTAATTTCACCATTTATTAAACAGGAGCGAACTTTTATGTCAATAACCGATAACTACTATAACATAAGCAATAAAAAGTTAGATAATAATCAATTAAATAACATTTCTTTAGAATTAAATGCTCATCTGCTAGTTTCCCACGTAACAAAAACTAACCACAGCACTACACACCGAAGTGATGTCAGGACCATCTTCGTAAAAAACTATCCACCACGGTTTTTGTTCTACAAGACGGAGGAGGGCCCTCTTGATTGGTCCGCCAACCTTTTCGTATTATAATGACAGCTAACAATCTCCGTATCACGACGCGACGTGCAAACAAGTATAAGAGAATAAAAACAATATATAAAAACCCAAGAAAAACATATTCATTTGATCTTACGATTGTAATAGTGTTGAGCTTGTGAACATTATTAATTTTTATTGTTCGCCCTCATTTTTACGAAGTTGACGTCATCAGTTGAAAATTTTGTTCGATGCAAGTGTAAGGATTCTTGTTTTCTTGTGTTGGTGCAACATCCAGTTTTACTAAAACCGCTAATGTCGACTGAAGGGCGTATCATGTTTTTGATCATTTTATTTGGCTAATTGAAGTGTCCCCCATACCTAATTGACCCTGTGCCGAGAAGTTCCCGAATTTGTACCTTTAAACGCAATCCGAGCATTATCAAGGAGTTCATATTATTTATAGGTGTTGCGTGCTTGACGATGTCAATGATTACATCGAGAGTCTGTGTGACAATTACTGCAATTAAAGAAAAAAATATATAATTGTCCATGGAGCAGGGCCAGCCAGTCCCACAAATTACTCCTCAGGGTTCGTATTATTGTTTATGAACTTTTTATACGCGTTTATCTGATTGATGAGTTTGTGGTAATTTTGATTTACCAGTTAAGAACATACAATTAAATTGAATACGTCACGCTATTGTACACACAGAAAATGATTAGGCTTGTTGCGAATAACAAATGAGGTGCCCTTCAATGTTTTAGGTTAAATGAAAAATTTTGTACATAATCTATCGTTACATCTATAGCATTAAATATTTTGAGCGAACTAACCTGAGAGCTCTAGCTCTAACTCAAATGTTAGCAATACTAAAGAAGCTTTTAAAATGAATGATTTTGAGTTCATGAACCTTTTAACATGAACAGTTCAGTCAGTGTTATTGTGTATAAACATATATATGTATGTCTAGAGAATATTCATGCACATACGTAATAGACAAGTACCTACGTAATGTAAGCAAGAAAAACTAGCCAAGCACTATCTTTTAAATGCACTGTTTCCTCAGTCATAAAGACATTGAAGGAAGTATTCAATCACAAAGCATTTACATAAAATGATGAGTTATAGAAAATATATTTCTATTCGTTTCTTGTTTACATTATAAATCGGACAGTTGTTAGTTGATACGTTTTACAATTATTGATTGTTACTATAAACGAGCGGTCATCAATACGGAAACATCTGTTTATAGGTACTTATGTATATCGAGTGGAAACTTATTTGAATTGCTAATCGAATAAAGGGAAACATTGATGTATGTTAATTATGTATCTATTGAGGTAGGTTGAAAATATGGAAATTATAACAATCGCTGGGAACTTGCGGTTTCACAATATTGTCGTGCATTTGTTAATTGGGCTTGACCGCAAAGTCAGTTTAGCGTTGTCATTACTTATTTACTTATACCAAATATTATGACATTTATGGAAAACTAAAGAAAATCTCTTAATTACCTCAATTACAATTAAAATTGCATAATGATAAAAAATCTGAATATTCTCAATTACATTTTCCTTTTCGAATTAAATAGTGCCTACTTCAACTAGGGTACCGTTGGCAGCCTCAGAGTTATTGGATTTAAAAGCCACAACAGCATACAAATCATCGCGGCACAACAATACAATGGCTTGCGGTTCCCAGTTACACCACAAGGACCACCCCATCGACAAATACATCAAAGCATCTTAAAAGAACTCAGCTTCTCACCCGAATGATGAAGTAGCCATTTTTCAACCCTACTTTATATAGAAAATATGTATTACGTTATTACATACCTACTTATCTATAGATACAATTTCTGGAATCAACACTAAATAAATTTTTTACCAATACACGAAAACTTAGGAACTCAATATACCGATAGATAAAATTAATAAATAAATTCTTAAATCTACAAAATAATGGCAATCGAAAAAAAAATCTGCTTTACCCTAGGTACTATGACAAGGAAAGAAACTATTCATGTGTTATTTTAATTAAAAAAGGCATTCTGTTCATAACAAGAATCATTATATGCTTCTTACTCTTAAATAGAGCCTACAATACAGGACCATCCTTAATCTAGACTTGTGGAGATTACACGCAAGGAATCCTTACATTTTCTTAGATTTTTCTTTTATTTTTGTTAATTAATTTTGATTAACTCCGTTTACATTGTGTGGGAAGATTTTGAGGCTCATACCCCTTTATCAGCGATGTGACAAGCGGCTCCGTTTCTCTCCATTCTCAGTTCGAGGAAATAATGATGAATGATGGCCGTTACGTCATTTTTATTTTTATCCCTGGTGGTGATTGACCTCTAGGTTACCAAGTGCTCATAAGTTTTTAACGTCAGCAATAATTTTCGGTTTCAAAAAACTAATTGCTTTTAATACCACCTCATTTTTTTCGTTCTTCTGCGAATGGACGCAAGAAAGTACCTTTTCCGTGGTACACGCTTCGATAGTGGTTAAGTACTTGCAATTTGTTTGGTGTTACACTATTTTGAGTAATTTGTAATTGATTTACTTCTATATTTTCTTTACTGCCGACTTAACACTAACATAAGTACGACAGTTACAGTTGCGACTGGTCGAGTGAACGACTGGTGTAAATAAAAATTATGTATTGTTAGCCTTTTCTACGTAATTATTAAGAAACAAAGAATTCACACAGGTTCAGGGCACATACAAAAAGGAGATAAGTGTATCAAATACCAGGTATAGAGGTGCACCGATACAATGGAGGCTGTGGTGAAACTATGAATATCGAAAAGCCATTCATTGTACATAGGCTGTGGCGTCATCGACCATTGTTACATGATGTAATTACTAACTACAATTTGGTCTATGTTGCATTACATCACACCTACTATTACCTAAAGGGGTAGGCAACATAGTAACAATCATCTAATCTATTAAAGCCATGTCACTATCGAAATAACATCATACTTTTGACTTAGGTCAGTTTAGTAAAAGTCAGTCAGAACCTAAGCAGAATAAAACCTAATGTTTACAAACAAGGTGCTCAATCGGCATCATAAAATACTGACACTGACTATATCTATGATAAATAATAATCTGCTAAGCTACAAACATCATGTTGAGATGTATCGAAATATTTCATAATTGCGTCTGGTTCTCGCTAAGTCTGCAATATTGCAACACGAATGTATCAAATTAACATAAAAACCACATTTATGGATGTGTAAGAGGATATACACTATACTGTAATAGAAAAGATATATGAACAACATCGTTTATTTGTGAAATATTTATTTGCATTTTCTGCATTTGTGACTTCCTATATTTTGATTATATTCAAATAATGTGAGGTTCTTTGCTTGTAAAAAGGCAAAAAAAAAAGGAAATATTTAGTAGTTCTAAACATATTCTATGTTTACTTTTCATGTAAGCACAGTATAAAGTATGTTCACGTCACAGCAAGGGTGCTCTTCCACAAGAGATTTACTACATAGCACATCTTAGTACTAGTAAGATGTAACATGCGCCGCCGCAAAGTGAAAGATGCGTAGCTCGAGTATACCGGTGTATCGATAGATAGGGAAGCCATTCATAGCAACGTAGCATAGCACATCTCATGTAGAAAAGCACCCTATGGCTAAGATGATTCTTAATGAAGTTTTTCCAGTCTCAATACGCAAACCGGTATCATTAAAACAAAACAGAGTCGGTCTTCTCTGTTAAATTATATTATAACGTGAAGTCTAACATTAGCAAAATTTATTAGAGAAACATGCGAATAAATTGATCGACATTGAGCGTTGCAGACGTGTTTCAGATACCAATTTCGAACACGAAACCTTCACATTCAAACTTCCACCTTACATCCTTCAACTTAAAGTCAAATCTTCAATAATTACGGTTCACTATGAATATTTATGGGCATTGTGTCGGTGTGTCGATACGTCAGCGTGACGTAAAAACTGTTATACAGTCAATAATGTGTAATTTGCATTCGGACAACGGGATTGACACGAAAGAAATTGCTAATATTTTTTGCAAAATACGACTTTCATTTCGAACAAAAGATTGATTTAAAATACTATAGTCTAAAGTTTAAAACGGTATTTCCAGTTTTCATTTAGCATTCATCAGATCAGTGTCTGTCGTTAGGACGATCAGTATTGCGAAACTGTTTATGCGTCTCCATATTTCATTTCCATCATAATATATTCAAAATACTTGAAAAACCCAAAAAAGAAACAGTCCGATAAACATTTAAATATTTGAAGATTTTTTAGCAATGGATTTAATCTGATCTTCAGGGCAGGTTTATTAAACAGAACTTATTAAAACAGGTTTGAACGAACAGGAATGAACTGTTTTATTTATTTTCACAAAAGCAATTTGCAAAAAAAAATGTGACATTTCGAAAACACGCATGACGACCGTGAAATCCGCTATTCACGTTGCGAAACATGCTTGATTTCGCAAAGATATCATTTAACTCCAGAATCGACTATAAAACATCTATTAAAACTAATAAATAACCAGTTTTAATAAAATATAATTTAATAATGTGGTTTTATTTAAACTATATAAGTAATCTCATAAATAAAAAAAAACAATTAGCAAAATTATGAGCATTAAATAAAATTATTAGGCTTTTGTTACTGCGTTTTATGAGAATCGCACCACTATTATTTACTTCTACCTATCTCCATTTGGAAAATTAAAACATTTACTACCCATAAAATTTTTGTTTTTTGTCAATAGATTTTATATTATCTTAATTAGGTATCAAAGTGCCAATAAACTTAATACGAACAAGTTTTGTTATATAGATACGAGACGCTACGATCTTGTATGATAACATCACACAAAACTCATCAAATGACGTTCAACAAGTTTACAAAATGTATGAGAGTTGTCACCTTGTTGCAAATTGGCGAAAGGTCATGAAAACGATGTCAGAACTAGAATTTCGAAAGCTCTCGCTTTACTTAGGTTTCTGACTGATGTACGAGAATAGAGCTATACCCTCCTGTTCTATTATATGTTCCTACAGAGATAAGAAGCTTAATTTATATTTACCCACTTGTGTCTTTATCGGGGCTCCGTCCGGCTCGAAACGTAGGAGTAGGAAAAGGTGGTTTTTATTCAGTAAGAGTCTGACACTCCCTCTCACTTCGCCCATGGCAAGAGCGTCACAGGATGATTCGTCGAACTACGTTACGATAGAAATAAGGAGACTAAACTACTACTAAAACTACTAAACTACTGGCTATAAGAATATTAGTGAATATCTACTTAATAAAACGTTTCAAAGACGCTATTCATAAAGACAAAACAGTCGTTAATTACCGAACAAGATTCAAGAGCGTGACTGGTTTGTGTTTAATACATTCATTAGGTACGATTGTACGAACCACAATCCGCATAGGAATTATGAGTCTTTTTTATAAAAAAAAAAACAATACTAATTTCAATAGGTAGGTAATAACAAATGACGCGGGGTAGGTACTGTGACAGTTCGATGGACGTAGAGACCTTGTGTGTCGTGTCGCAGGCTAATTACAATCACTTAATGGTAGAAGCTGCAGCTGAAGCTGTGAACGATATTTAAGGGCCCATGACGCACTACTCACTGCCGGCGACAGCCATTGATTGGTATTTTCCGGATTAAATGCACACGCACCGCAAAATTGAAGAATTTTGCAGTATGCTCTCTGTTCAATAAGATCATTATTTAAAATTCAGTTTATCGCAGTTTAGTCCTGCATATGAACTTTGGTATGTTTAAACACTGGCTATTCTGATTGACTTATTTTATCGAAAGCTTAGAATCGAATTCCGTTAAAAATGGAGAATCCATTTTTGTTTGACATTTCTAATGCTCGGAGTAATTTTGTCTCCGTATCATCAATGCGGTAGTTTGATAATACCCAAAACTGTTGTATCTGCTCAGTCCTTTTTGTGTCCTTAACATATTCCGTACAATGAACATATTGAACTGTTAAGGCTTTCGTATACTAAATCGGTCGTTGGCTTGCGACCGTCACTTTCACTAGATCGCTGTTAGCGTAACAAACAGTTTTTCTGTGTCGCTTTTCTTTGCGAATCTTCCTTAAGATTTAACAAGTTTTTGCACAAACTAACCGTCTTCTTTGTGGTGTGGTCAACAAGCCAGTTGACCGACTACAAAAAACAGGAGGTTCTCAGTCTGGCATGTATATATTATGTATGTATGTTTGTGTGCAATTATACATACATAAATACATCTACAGAATAGTATCAGGCGCTTCTCTTGAGAAAACCCATATTTTTTATATCTACGATTGAATTAATGAATTAAAGCTAGATAGCATTTTTTTTTTAGTTTACAATTATTAGTTTACACAATATGTACATCCTATTCTTGAAAACAGTAGTAGTTGGATTCTCTCAGTTATTATTCAATGTAATGAAGTGTTTTATTTAAAATCTTGAAGTACGAGTACCTAAGACATGCTATTTTAATAATCAATTTGCACCGCAATTAACTGCATCGTGATAATACATTATTTGAGTTTCCCACCTATGTGCGATTTTATGTGAACACTTTAATAGTTTCCTTAAGGGATATTATTTTATTTGACAATGTTTTAATTACACACATACAATGTACAATGCTTTGGTTATTCAAATCGCTATAATGCTAGTTATAATCTTGACAAAAAGATGGAAATAACCTACTACATTGGTGTGTGTGACTTATGTTTATTATAGTCAATGTGCATAATATAAACAATTTAAATTAAAGTTCATCAGGTGTTTCGAATCGCAAATTGGTGCTTAGACATTCCTAAGAAATTGTACGTTAGTCGCTGCGACTTTAAGATCACGAACAGAGCTATTCTGGTAGGTAAATATCTATCCAAATACATAAGACAAAATTTGGCAAGCCATATTCTAATGTACTTAAAAATATATATTATTCTTAACACACAAATTATTTAAAGAAGAACTTGTTTCCTTAATGACAGACAAATATTTTACGTTTTAAACAATTTCAAGTTTTCATTAAAAAAAACAATGCACGATACGGATTGCTCAGAAATTCATATAAACTTGTCCAAACAAGCAGCCACAAAAACCAATGAAGAAAGAATGATTTTATTAACTAAAATAATTAAATGACATTTATTGGTACTTATGAAAGAATTTGTCTAAACATGTTTTAGATTAATTTATAGCTGGTTTGTATTTACCAACATTGCCAAACCACTTAATATGCTAACTGCATTGGACTATGGAGCTCGACTATACAACGAGACAAGGTCTAGTTGAATCACCGAATTATTACTTTTATATGCAACGCAAATCCGTTGGAAAGTTGACAAAGTCAGGCTTTACTTGTACATAGCAGTTTAGATCTAAGTCTGAGAATAGTGCCTGCATGGTCTCCAGCTTCAGATTCAATTATATTTTCTAACTATGTGGGTTTACCTCATTGACACCCTAACGAAGTAGTTTATCTGATTATTAACCGAATATTTTTTGAGTTTATCATGATAAGTAATTCTAATACGAAAAGTTATTCCCCTAAACTATCTAAGTATTTGTTGATAACAATCAAAACCGCTGTACGACTTGCCTGTTTTAATTCTGGTAACTTCTAGTACAGTCTTGTTTGCACTTATCGCGTGATTTTCGTGATTATACAATACCTATTTATCATACTAACAGATTTTTCCTCCCATCGCGTGTCATAAATAAACGATATTAAAATTGGAATCGGCGTTAGAAGTTCCAAGTGATCACAGCAGCCTCGTAGTTATTCGAATGAATGTAGAAGTACTTAATATATGTGATTCTACTAGAATTTGAATGATATAATCATCATGCAGCGAGCTGCGGTGCTGTTGCGAAATGTTTTGCGACGCAAAATGTGGCAGCACATTAGTACTTGGGGAAATACGGCGGCATACTATGGTGTACTTGCGAAATTGTTCTGCGATGTTTACCAAAAGTTATGTGAGCCGGTGCCATGGCGCCTTGCCATCGGAATTACCCATCGAGGACATCCATGCAATCTTTGCAACGATCCATGTTTCTAAAATTATAGGAGAACGTGACAAACCTACGGTACTCCCTAAATTATTTAGTTAGTTCTTATTTGTAGTCGTTAACTAACCACCCCACTCAGAGTCATTTAATGATTACTTAAACTATTCCTTAGTAACGATTTTATATTGAAAACCGTTGCCAAGGACTGGGTTAGGTAACCATTAAATATCTCTGAGTATGGCGGTTAGTCAACAACTGCGAATAAGAAAACAAATTGTATTAAATAAGTACAACAACAAATACACCTGTAACCTAGATTCAGCAAGAAATATGATAGTTTAGGCATACGATATTAATACCACACAAAAAGAAAACAACAATGTAGGTCTATACGATTCACGTGTTAACTAAATGTCCATAACAATTTTAATACCTGCAAATATGTAAGGAAAAAACAAACAGGCAAAAATACGTCAAGAATCATAAAATCATTTGCATACCAATTACCAAGGATATTAACAAAAATAAATATTATTCGGAATAAAACGAAACCTCTTTTTTAATTAGTAGCAAATTCTAGGAAGCTTTGCGTCAGCAGTTTTGAGACGGTTATAGTAAAAAACAGGGGACGCCCCCAATTGTTGTTGATATTGACATGTTCCAATAATTCAATAAAAAAAATAAAGGACATATTCAAAGCACTTAATTTAAATAAGATATCAAGATTAACATGTAGGTACGTGCCTACAAAACAATCAAAGCTTTATTTCACTTACGTTTTCCTTTTAAGAACGCTTTTTGCATTGGGGAATGTTCACTTAAGATAACAGGAAAAGGCACAATGAGTAATATAATTGTCGCATATAATAAACTTGCCTCTACGTGAAGATATGTCAAGCCAAATTCTACTGAACTTTATTTTGCCATAGAATGTTCTACACATGTAAGTTTAAAAAGGAAGTTTGAGATTCAGCACATTCGTCAATATTTACTCGCTATCAATATTTGCCAGGCAATCTTATAGTTTTTGCAAGCTATTTGTAGTTAATTGAAAAATAGTGTCTTGTCGTATTCTTCAAAGAAATTTGTACTAAAGGATAAAAAGGATGGACTGAGTAAAACACAAAGTAAATATATGCAATGCAATATACACACAATATATTATTATAACAGCATAAATAAATAAATAAACATTTGCTTATGAAATCCGCACATTATGTAAGAGGTAATTTGATATACTATTTATACCATGAGCTAGAATATACACACAATAAAGTAAGAGACTCAGCCGTGAGTATTGAACTACGTAAGCATAAATAACGCGCATTCCACTTGCGTACCAGCTAATCAATTTCAAACTGCAACTACACACTTCCGCGACAACTATTAGATTATTCGAAACTACATTTATGTACACGTGCCCCAAACAAAGAACTCAGGTACTTGCCACAAATGAATTACTATAAAACAAAAAATACGGTTGTTGAATTTTATAGCTAAATATCTGTTCTACAAGTTTTATTATTAATTAACAAGGTACCCAACCCATTGTTTAGACGCAAATCAAGTTGTTTTCATTAAAACAAGACAATTAAGAAATAACTAAAAATAAATTAACATCAATGTTGTTTGGACTTTTGATGAAAGTAATAAATAATGGGAGGCCATCCTTACTTTGATCTAATAACCTACATGCAAATCTATTTTTTTTTAAATTGATTGAAGATTACATCATTTGTATGCATCACATTAATCAGAATCTAAAGGATGAGTTGTAATCAAATATTTAACAGAATGTAGGTGGACACAAACGTAGCTAATAAATAAAAAGAATAACCTCGTCCATCGCTAATACCGCTAAAAGGTTACGACACCGAAAGTCATGGACGAGGTAATCTCCAAAAATATATGAGAGAAGCGAATCGAGTGTGGCACAGTGACCGCACCTTTAGCAAACTCTCATGTAAGATTGGCAAGAGGACTTCCAACCAAAACATCGGAGGGTAATAATGTTTGTCGCACTCTGAATAAGTAAACAGTAATCCGCTTGGCTTCGTAGAAAACTGTGACGTGGCGATATTGCAACAAGTGTTTTTCTTGATGTCACCCTCACCCGGCCTTTGTGCCAATTGATGAACTGGTGTGAAGCGGTTAAAGATAGGAATAAAGCAGTTTATCCGACTCCACCCGGTTCTTGTGAAATCGATCAACGGCAGTTGTAATGTGAGCGTTGAGCCCTTTAATAAAGCAATAAAAACTAATCAATGTTTAGTGAGAAATTGATAATCGAAATATTTTTCTAATTTTTAGTTGTAAATTAACACCTATTACTACACTTGTAACATTGGGTATTCCTGTAGTCTGTACTAACCTCTGTACTAAATGCAGTTACCTAAGTAGAAGGAATATTTGTTTCTCATTTTGTAATTTTGTAATGAATTATTGCACATAAGTAGTGGGTTGCCAATGCTATAAGTGTGAAAATTTCAGCTCAGTATTGATTGGAATTGTGTCCTATATTACAACAGCTGTGACTGGCTGAAACCTATTAACTCGCAATCATTTAGTAACTGTGACCAAATTTTAATTAAATTTCTTGTAAAAGTACATATATACTTATACACACTTCAAGCTCATTTGAAGTCTCATTTCCGTTCAAAGACCAGAGTTAATAAGTAACCAATTTCAATAATGATTCGACTCGTGCGTCTATCATTTTGAATTTAACGTATTACCTACACATAATATACGGTAATGGAAATAAAAAACAGTATTATTTACTTCGCAACTTTTTGTCTAAGACTAAATGTTCCATTGTTACAATTTAGTAAAATATAGGTTTCCAAATGATTATCTTAAGTGATTATGAGACGCCCAAAATGAACTATCATTAGTTTTTTGCCGGCACACCCGGATCGTGGGCACTTTGTTGTTCATTATATAAAACATGTACTTATGTACATCAGCAACCTTAATTTGTACTGAAGGTTCTTTTACATTCTTTCGCGTATTAAAGAATGCTGGTTTTGCCGCCTATGTGTTGTTTGTGCAGATGTGGGGATCAACGACTTGGTCATGAAACCGACTCTGTCCCGATCAACCGTGTCGCATTAGTTGTATCCGGTCGCAACCGGCCCGAGCTGGCGGATTAATTGTCACGAAGTATTAACGATAACGTAGCGTGATGTGGCTGATAAACTTATTTTTGATTCCGCGACGTGTAGGTACTGCTGTTTACTCTCCCTCCCTTTACATGTTTGCCGCTGAACACTAAACAACACTTAAAGTTGGCGTTATGGCCGTATCTCGATTTTATTCTGTAATGCACTTGATGGGATGACATTTGTGGAGGTCGTGATTTATAGCTTTCTTGGTCCTTTGATTACGATTGCAATTAGTAAGATGTAAGAAGTAGTACTAATGAGAGAAATCTTAATATTAGAATCGCACTGATTGTATTTATTTATTTGTTAAGGCTTTGTAATGTTACGACGTTTAATTTATAATGAAGTTATTATATAGATGAAGATAAAATGTTATTACAATAAAAATCAATTAAGTATCAATTAATTTCGGCTAGTCGATGAACAATACCAGTTGGAATAATAGTTGTAATTTCCTGTGAGTGAAAATTAATAGTTTCAACTAATCATCTACCAATTTGTGTCGAATATGACTGCATAGTCCTTTGCAATTAATGAAATGAACCCTGCGCAACACTATTTTGGCACATCCCTAAAAATATCTAGGTACCTAGTACCTACATGCAAGATTTAACAGAATAATCGAGCCATATATTAAATGCCTTTACGAACGAAGCCTCGAGCGAAACCCAGCAATAAATAACAGTGGAAATTTGCAATCTAAATGTAGCATTCGATCGCATTCAATAAATAATAAATTAACCAGGACAAGAATGTCCACGCCTTGGCGCGGAAATATAATAGAACTTGTACTAGCTATAAAAAGTCTTTGTCACTTCACTTCACTATACATTCCTTCGGAGAAGTTCTTTGTTTGGTATATTGTAAGTATATTATACAGAAACTTGAATTTTATAACATGACTAGCTACTCCTACGCGGTTTCACTCGCTGCTCGGCTCTTATTGGTCATAGCGTGAGGTTTTATAGCCTTTGTTCATCGTATAAATGGACTATCCAAGAATTATTCAATTCGGAGCAGTTGTTCCAGAGATTACCGCGTTCAAACAAACAAACTCTTCAGCTTTATAAAATAGTATGTACCTAGTAAAATATAACATTCAATATAAGATACTCTATAAGACTCTTAATCATGCTCCACAAATAAGCACACGGCTTAAGCTCAAATTTTAATTATCACAACACACATGCTTACAATTTGCTTCTATGTTATAACCGCTATCTCAACTGATTAATCACCTTCATTGATAGGTAATCCCAATATTAAAAAATATCAACATAATCGCATTGTATTTTCCTTAATCAAGTTTAGAAATAAATATTTAGGTCATTGGTACACAAGGAAAATAAACAAAGTAAAAATAAAAAGCTCCAACTTGTCTGTATATTTTTTTAATACTCGTAGGTACCTACCAGACATGGTTTTTCATATTCTTTAATGTGACATTGAAAAAAAAATAGTTTAGTGAACTTGGAACGAATGAAACTCCATACATAATGAAATGAAACTCCATTAATACAAAAGGACTATGCAAGTTTAGTGTTGGTTTCCATATCGCATCCATCTATAGTTTATTATATTGCAATGTAAGGCCTGTATTCAGACCCCGGTTTATATTCATTGTATAGACACATTGTTCGCACATAAAAGAAGTTTAGAAAAATAATTTACTAGATACTTTCAGTGAATTTTATATTGCCTTAGGGATGTTTGTTTACCACTGTTTTAATAGTAGTAGTAATGTAATCCTTTATAATTTATTATAATCAAATCCTACTCGAAAACTTATGAACCTCACAATACCTAAAACGCACAGCTGATTGCGTTTATTCATTAAGATGAATGGCCACAAATAGATTTCCTTAACGGGACAACAAAAAACAACTTTTTGTATTTGTACAAAACATCTAAAAATCATGAGAAAGAAACAAGAAAATAGTCGCGTGATAGCTAATTGTGGACTTGTAATACCAACCGTGATCTCGTGCTTACGATAAACTACTGGCCTACATCACCAATATTACTTTGTAAACTATACTTACTACTTACCTGTAATTATAAAAAAGCAGTCAATAACAATTAGTTGGTAAAATACACGAATCTGGCGTAAATATTTAAAATTCATCTCAAAAAAAGCAATAACCAACGGTTGTTCAAAGCGTAAATTACATCCACTCGGGCACTTTATATTATCCTTCTAACTTAATGCCTCTAATCACAATAAAATATGGCGAATAACAACAGTGAATCTTTTGAGTACGACCGTAAATTTTCACACGGAAACTCCGTGTTCTTAGACACGGCAAACATCAGTGCGATAACAACACGATTAGCATTAGGCGTGTGCCGGCACAGAGTCGCTATTGGAAAACGCGGAGCTGACGCTAACGAACAGCTATTAGAAATATTGCCAAAGCTTTTAAGGCTGCAAGATGCGCCTGCGCGGGGTTAAAGGTTCAGGGTACAGCGGGTGAATCGTGCGCGCCAACCGCGGCGTCTAAAATGTCACGTGTGTACTAAACGTCAACGATCCACCGCGTTTGTTTTTTTCCAAGCCGAAGGCAGTGGTGTTGCGTACGTACACAATTGTTGCGCCCGCTCCGGCCATGCCCATTGTGTTTCGACCTTGGCCACCAATTAATATAGCATCGCGTACCTAATGCACGATAATAAGCGTTTATTTCCGGAACATTAAATGGAATTTGTTCTAGGTATCTTAATCTTCTCATCATCCTTTACTCACTGACATTTGAGTCATGTCTTCCGTGATTTTTTTAGTTTTTTTTATAATAAATAGCACAATTGTGAGTGGTGTAGTACTAATTATGGATCGGTGTTGCAAAATTAGGAGGAAACGTCTCCTATATCCTGCCACTGACTGCTGATGCAACTTACAAAATCGGTGTAGTTCCATTATGACTCTTTAAACAACTTTGATAACGTATAGGTACAATGCAGGTGCGTGAACGGTGTTTAGCCACGTGTAACAGCTTATACATATTTGAAGCCTAAAGACTTGTTATTGATTAAAACATATACGAAGGAATATACAAGACAGAATTCTTCATTAATCTTATTAAAATACTTGTGCTTCGTGATAGGAAGATATCTGGGACAGTTGCAACTGAATTAATGAAGATGGGTGAAGGATGCATCGTGATAATCTAATTACTTTGTTCCGCGTCTAAACTTGATTAACAACGTAATGGGCCTTGTCGTTGCAATTTCGTGTTACGTGTTAAGGACGTTGGATATGTCAGAAATTTCAATGTGCACAATGTCAAGAGCACCATTATCTACAGCACAAGGTTAACTGCACCTGCTGGAACTGCAGTCACTAGTGCTACAAATATCAAAATAAACATTTATTTACATATTTGTTTTAATGATCTTTTCATGATTGCTTCGTACTTAGCTTAGATGGTCACGGCTGCGTTTCATTGAGTTTCACTCGTGGAACTATCTCGTTGTCATATTTCCGAAACAACATAAAATGCAAATGAAAGTACTACGGCGACCTTATTCAGTTGTATTGCTCCTATTGTGTAGTAAGTACTCAAGAAAAGAAAACATAATCACTTTCAGTTTTATAATTATGCTAATACAGAGTGCATTTATGCTGTAATAGAGGTCGCTTGGAGAAGACAAAGGTCTCTCGATGAAGGCCGAACATCAGAAAATTTACGTTAGCCACAGATATAGCCGTTAGTTAATAAATGTAATTCGTAATTAATTATAATAACGAGCCCTGTCATGATTCTGGGAATAATTGATTTGTACCGACAAAATTCGCATCAACGTAATTACTATGACTTGAACTTGATCGAATATCAGTAAAATGCCGTAAAAATTAATTATTTACAATTTAATTCGTTAAAAAACTATTCTTCTTACTCTTATCCATAATGTTCTAAGCTTCATGCATACGAACTTAACTTTTTCTCAGGTGTATTCGGAAATTTAAACTATGTTGGGTTTATCAGTCGTAACTGCAGCAGGACTACGTTGTTTGTATGTATGTATGTTGTATGTATTCATCATAGTGTAAGATCAATTAAAGAGAATCAGATAAAAGGGTATACCAATCTTTAAATACATCGTAAAATTAGAGAGATATAATGAAACTGCCACATCAGTAATTATTCAAGGTCCTACGATTGGTGAGCCACGGAGCGGATAACACTACAAACATCACACCAAAATCACGCTCTTTACAATAACGGTTGACAATGGCATTTTATAAGCTGTATTATGTGGACATGACAGGGAGCAATTTAGCCGGTAACCTTGACAAACCTCATTATGGCACGATGACGGGGTGGAAGCGACGGAAGTGAAAATTGACGAACATCTGATTGACGCTCGTTTTGTGGTCGTGGGAAGCACGAGGTAAACTGCCCTCGTCACAGTTCTACATTACACTTTTTGCAAACGTAATTCGGGAAGTAGCCTCTTTGTTTGGTTAGTCGGTTCTCGATACGTTTATTTATAGAAGCATTGTTTTGACAAGTTCAATGATTTCGCTGTGAGAATATCTGTCGTCGTAAATAGCAATCAAATTGATACCTTATGATTATGTTGTTTGTACTCATTTGTTCTCAGCTTCTTCGTTTTGGTGTATTGAAATGTTTTTCGTTAGTTTTATTGCAAGCGATTAGTACGGGCGCACAGGTAGAATACAACGTTGAAGGATAAACAAAGTTAGTTGTTTATATAGCTACAATATACAATATAATGAACAGAAAAGCTAAGTAATAATACACTAACAGCAAAAACACCCACTCTAGTTTGGCCTATGCTAACATTTCTAAGAACACCTATAAGATACTGAGAACAATATAAATATGAGAAAATTAAGTATTCTAGTACAAATTCTGTATCCTATCTTACATTACAATTTAATTTTGCCATAAAATGATAACTTTATTTCATGTTATTTAGTTAGAATAATCTATGAACGTGCTTCAAAACATCCTGGGAATTGTAATAGAATTCTAGGTAGACATGGACATTTTTATCTCACGTCTTGTTGACAACATGGTTGCGGTATGCAGTGTCGACATTGCTTTACATTATCATTTTAAGAGCCAATATACTCACTAGTGCGGAGAACACACTGACGGCCACTTGTTTCATTTAAACGTATACGAGTATTGTACTTTTAAGTGAATTTTCTAAGCAACAGATGCTTGTATTTTTGAAAAAAAGACACGATCTAGGCTTTATTTCCAATTATGTGTTATATCTAAGAATTACATAAAGAAAACAACACCAACAATCGTAACTGAATCTTTTCTTATTAAAACTTGCTGCGAGATTTAAACTCCATGTTCTAACCTCTACTATTAGTTATATAGCTATATATTTATGTTCCCTTAAAATCTTAACAGCTGCAATATGCATAAACTATATAATCTAACTCTAAAAGGCTGTATCTATTCCGTTTACTAGGATTCTCGTGACTAGGAGCCACGTTCCGCACATAATATTAAAAACTGTTTATCAACCTATCTAATTGTGTAGTAGGTACTATAAATAAATAAGTACTAAATAAAACTTTATTTGTTTAAAGTCATTCGGACATAGGTTAATCAACCCTTTTCAGAGAATTTCTTAGCTTATTAGTTTGAAGGAAATTATAATGTACTGCACAATAACTACAGGTCATTACTTGGCGTCTTGGTATTACATACGCTATGTAATGATCGATGATCACGTATTCTTTAACGTGACTTTATCGGCTCATATACAATATATAGATATATATTGTGATATTTGTTCCAAAATTTTGACTTTCTATAGTCAAAAAAGCAGTTTCAAAATTACCTTAGTTTCGTTATAACAGTGTTTTCTTTATTGAATAGTTGTCACGTAATTTACCTAGAAGTATAAGAAAGCGTAGTTCATTATGTTTTATTAACATTCATTCTTCATTCTACCTCGTCAAGCGAGTAATACGTACTCGTACTACTCATAACTCGAAATGAAAGTGAACAGATCAGTTTTCGGCCTTTCTAGATATTTAACTGCATTCGATAATTTAAAAAAGCTAAATAAAATCCAAAATGGCCGGCTGACATATCCGGAACAATGATTAAAGGACCGCACATACTAATCACGTGGCCGCAGCAATCACATGTGATGACGTATTCTTCAGCACGTACTCTTAACAAATATACGATGAGAAGAATCGGAGAGAACAATGGGTCGACATTCATTAGAACTATAATCCAGTTATTATCTACCCAGTACCCAGTCAGAGCATGCGGAAAACTATTAGGAACAAACTTCACTATTGTGTTCTACCCCTTATTCATAAACACATATTATAAAAGTTCCATAAATAATGCAAGTCGTTATAGTTATTAAAATTTCCTCATCATTTGATTGGAGGAAAAACACTGGTTCATAGAATCTATAATGTTAATGGAAGACAGACAGACAGACATGTTATGTCCTCGATAATTTCAATACCAAACGGTAACTATTTTACATAATGAATTACATTTTAATATTAATTTTTCGGTGATATATGAATATTAAGTCTTTTCTTCAGAAAATTGCAAAACATATCACATTAAAATTAGTTTAATTTCTAGAAGTAAACCCACCTACTGTTTAAGGATTCTAATGCAAACTCGATAGTTTGGATTACTCTTATCATGAAAGACATAAATGATGATGATGATGATGATGATAGATGTTGTTTTACTATACTGGTATTTGGTGGCGTTTTGGAAAATAGAACATTACAGTAACTAGGGTAAATAAGGTAGTTATACAGATGTAAGTAGTCTGCAAGCCGTTGCCTATATATGTCGTGTTTACAGTGTACCTCCACCACTTGACAATGAGTACAGGCAACAATAACTCGTGTTACAAATTTAACAACAAACAGACGCTGTACGCTGTCATTAAATTGCACAATGGGGCATTCGATAGCTATTCGATTTGGGTGTCTACTACATGACCGGAATACATGCAAACTCATTTCGAAATTAACAGCGCTGGCGCACCACAGGCTCCTTTTAAACATATTAAATCTGACTTGTAAAAAATCTATCTCTTTTATAAAATATTATTGACATAGTAAGTATAAGTATATATATTATTTTATACAACAGTAGGTGTACCTAATCGCCGGTCATCAAATTTATGTAAACGTTTATCGTTAGATAAAATGGTCGATCACATTAAACATAATGGCAACATCAACTCATTATCTTCGGACATCTTTATTTATATTATGTTATACAACATAGCTATGAATACTCTAATAGATATAATGAAGGACTATCACTGACTCACTTCTGTGATTATTCATCGACATACATACATATGTAAGTAAAAAGAAACAGGTGCAATCACCATCAATACATTCACTAAAACAAATACATATAACGACGTATAAAGAAAAAGTTGAAGATGTTTTAATAGATGTTTAATATATTCATTGAAACGTGTCCACCACGTTGGCTTTTCCTCCATTTAGTCGCGCTCTCCGTGTCAGGTACTTGGTGCGCAATTAAACTTCGTAACTGCATACTAAAAGATGGCATTCAAATAACTATAAAAGTAGTTTAAGTATTTACCTATATAAGACGACTGCCCGATAAGATAGAGTCAATGCTAACGACGTAACAAAGGATATTTGAGATAATAACTTGAGGTAAATATATTGTAATGACTCGGCACCGCACGCTGCGCCTTCGCCTCCAAATAGACTTATATCTACGCGCCGTTTAGTACACGCGTGGCTATATGTAGAAGAGAATATTTGTAAACTCCATTCGTTGTTTTCATAATTCGTGCTGTAGCGTCCTGGTGTCGGTGACCGATAGCGACTGCTGACAATTGTATTGACGGACGACTACTACAAGAACTTTCTTCACGCTTTATTCAACTGTAATTTGCACAAGGGGACACTAAGCAGATGTTGTCATTACTCGAGTCAGTTTTAACACCTTGAAAGACGCCAGTGAACTTGAAATCTCTCACCTCAGAGGTTACTGCTAAAGGTATCAACAACCTGTAATTTAGTTTCGTCCGACGTCAGTCATATAAAAACAGACTTTTTCAGATGGGAGGCGCACTCGGTGTAAACGTGATGATTATGTCATGACAAAATCCAACTAACAATAGGGCGATATGTACTCAGCCGAAGTTGGCCATTGTAGTGCTGTATGCGGATCAAATTGTATTTTTCACAAAAATCTTCACCAAACGGCGTAGTAGACACACTTTGTACACTACTGATTAGGCGAGATTAATTCGTGTACTATTTCGGAAGACATTTTTTAAATAACAAGATAGAGTTGTAATATACATAGTTCGGACAATCACCCAAAGAAATTACAACCTACCTAATACAAATAAATCGAATCAACCTTATACATTCTTGACATTCAAAATACACGAAAAGGAATCTCAAAAAACAAAGAATATCAATCACGTTACGTTTTTGTAAACATACTATGTACATGAGTTTTTAAGTCCCATCCGCCGCCTGCATACCAATATTTTTGTATTCAACAATAAAATAATTATGTTTAATACGAACAAAACTGTACAGACACTACAAAAAAAATAAGGTTTTATATCAAACATGAAAAATGCGGATAGGTAATTCGCTTCTTACTTGAACACGAAACAGGTTTAGCTTGCGGACTTATAAAAACTGTTAAGATGAACATCAAAAATTGGAAGAACCCTTATATTAATTGTAACTTTTTTGTTCTCAGGGCAACAGGAGATCCCCGGAATGACGGCTACGCACGGCGGCGGACGTGAAGATGATCGTCCGGACAAGGATTCCGTATACACGATCAAGACAGGATTTAAGAACGACGGCTACCAACACGACCGCGACTCGAACGATGACATTGTCAAACCCCCACCGCTACCCGCTGAAGACGACAACTACATGTCTGGAAAAGTTAAATTAAGCGTTAACGAAAAGTGGAGAATACTCAAGAACATTGCAGCAGTCAGTGCAGCGTTTATGATCCAATTCACCGCCTTCCAAGGAACTGCCAACTTGCAGTCCTCAATAAACGCCGCAGATGGCCTCGGAACAGTTTCACTCAGTTCGATTTACGCGGCGCTCGTCGTCTCTTGTATATTTGTACCGACATTCCTAATTAAGAGGCTAACGGTCAAATGGACCCTGTGCATATCCATGATGTGCTACGCCCCCTACATCGGAGCGCAATTTTACCCAGCGTTCTACACTCTCGTACCAGCAGGTGTAGTGGTCGGGTTAGGAGCAGCGCCTATGTGGACTTCAAAAGCCACATATTTGACGCAAGCAGGAAGTGTCTACGCGAAGCTGACTGACCAAGCCGTTGATGGAATTATAGTACGATTCTTCGGCTTCTTCTTTCTGGCTTGGCAAACAGCTGAGCTTTGGGGCAATTTGATCTCTAGTTTAGGTAAGTCCACTTGATTTTTATTTTTTACTAGCTGGCCCGGCAAACTGCGTACCGCAATAAACCTTTTTACCCGACTGCGCCAGAAGGAGGGTTATGTTTTTTGTCTTACCTTTTAAACCTTAACTCAACTTCCACGAATAATTCAATGTAAAAATTTGCCTAATCGGTCCAGCCGTTCTCGAGTTTTAGTGATACTAACGAACAGCAATACATTTTTATACATAGAGATTTAAAATTCATACATATTTCAAAAAATAATTTAATGAACAACCCGAGTCATAACAAAGGCTCTGATCATATCCTTACAAATGCAGCACCGTCCTTTCTTCGACAGTATTTTCTTCGGGAGTCCATAACACCAGTTCGACAACCGACAACTCGAGCAAGACAGTTTTAACCTGCGGGGCCAACTTCTGCATGATCGGTGGTGGTCACCATGACAACCAGAACCTGCACCGGCCGCCAGACAGCGAGATATATGAGATCAGTGCCATATACCTTGCCTGTGTCGTCGTTGCCGTACTCATGGTGGCACTTCTAGTTGACCCCCTGTCAAGGTAATATTTATATTCATTTTTATCTCTGTATCAACATTCTGGCCTTTTGAAAAGTACCTATTAGGACATCAGTATAATGGCTGACTCTAAAAGGAAGTAAAAAATGTTTTATAAGTCACAGTTTGGATCCGTACCTATACATAAGTAACACATTATTGAAAGTTTGCTTCTTGTAACAATATCACGTTAATCTTCTACTTTTACACGAAGTCAAATTAGACCACTAGCCTTTATCGTTCTGCTGATATTAATCTTAACAATTTAGCATGAAACTGCCATTGTTGTAAAACACCGATAGCATATCTATTAACTCACTTACTTTGGTATTCTATACAACTTCCCATAACATTCAGTATTTTCAAATATAACTAGTGTCATTTACTTTATTTTTTTTTTGTTACATATGTCTGTGTACTGCTGTGGGTGGAACGAATTCGTAGTTTTAGTATCCTCGAGAAAGGAAAATAGAATTTTGACTAACTAGAGTATTGATATGTATCTTCATAAAAGTGTTTTTTCTTATTCAGGTATGGTGAAAAGCAAAGAAAGTCGGACCCTTCAAAGGAACTGACGGGAATCCAGCTGCTGTCTGCAACCGCCTACCAGTTAAAGAAACCAAACCAACAGTTGTTGATCCCTATTACATTATGGATCGGAATGGAACAAGCTTTCATTGGGGCTGACTACACACAGGTATATACAAGATTACGTTGACATAAAAAACAAAATCTTACTAATATTTTAAATGCAAATGCTTGTGACTTTATGTGTATGTTTGTTACTCAATCAATAAAATAATCTAAAATGAATTCTAGGAAGAATTAATTTACTTCCTAGTGGTAATATCACAGACATTAACGCCATGATTAAATCACAAAAACCAATCAATTACGGTACGGTACACTAGTAGATGTGAAACGGCGAATATTGTTATACTTCTTAATAATCAAGTTAATGAGACTCACTGTGTCATTCCTGTAAACCCAAATTTCATTGAAATCAGGCGACATGCTTCTACGTCCACTTCTTTCTTTCGAAGTCATTCGCCAGTCCGCCGTAATGGCCGTACCCGGTTGGGTACTATTATAAACCATAATGGAATAGTGGCCCAAATCAACTACGAGTATCAAGTACTGCTTGAGTTGTTCAAAAAGATCCACACATTTCATTATTAGCCTTGCGTAGAAACTCATCTGAGACTGTAATCACGTCTCTAAATTAGCGTTGAACATTTTTTGCGACAGAATGACCTCTAATGTTAGTTACGAGTACCGTTATACATAGGATGTTAGGTAAATGAGTTCTATTCACTTGAAACGGAACAGCTACAAAGTTTTTTACCTAACAGCGCACGCAAAGTAGTGTAATGTTTACCAGTGTTATGTAAAATGTACAGTGAACGTAAAATATTGCTGAATAACCTTTGTAATATAGTTATACAGTGTTCCATTGTTTTGGTTCTTTCATAAGATTGATATAGATTCTTGAGTCTCTAATAAAATTACTGCAAATTAAAATGGCAACACAAATAACAAATGAGTGAGTAATTTTGCTAACAAATATCATACAACTACTTATTTGTCTGAAACTCACCCTTGATGCATAAAACGGAAATAATCAAAATATAGGAGTAAGTGGTACGAAATATACATAACTCAAATTTTAATTCAGTATCAGTTAGAAGGATGTTACTATTTATTTATGGAATGCATTTTTGTTCTAGGCCTATGTCTCCTGTGCGCTCGGCATCCGTTCAATTGGCTACGTGATGATCTGCTTTGGGGTAGTCAATGCCATCTGCTCACTCGTCTTCGGATCTGCCATGAAGTACATCGGCAGATTCCCGATACTTGTGATGGGAGCTGCCCTCCACTTGGGTCTCATCGTCTGGCTTCTGATCTGGAAACCAAGCCCCGAATCCCCAACGACTTTCTTCATCATCTCTGGTCTTTGGGGCGTTGGTGATGCTGTATGGCAGACTCAAATCAACGGTTAGTAAACTTCATTTGTTAAGGAATTGGATAAATTAATACTGTTTTTAGTTATTCTGTGGAATATCATTCCTTATCCATACCACAGCATACTGTACATATTAGTTTACACAATTCTTTATTATATAAATTATTAATTAATTCCATCTCGAACTTAAGGTGCATCCTCATAAATGTAGCCATAAATATACCTTAGGTCACGCTAAGTAGACAAATGTAAATATATTGTTACGTTACACGACGATCAGTCCTCAAGTATGTTCATAAAGTATTCATAAAGGGTTCACAAGATCAAGTATAATGCTAAAGATTGCAACAGTCCTCATACGTTTGTAGTTTATTGTTTACTATTTGATTAGGGCCAAACAGAAAATGTACATAATGTCAGTATTTGTTGTAGTGAATTGCTCCAAAATTTTATTTTACTTTTTCTGAAGATAAGAGCAATGGTAGATTCTTTCACTATCTTTGGTGTACTATGTACCCAAACGTAGCATTTAATAATTAACTTGTACTGCCTTAAAAATAATTCTCACTATTCAAACCTTCCCTGGAGACACAATTTAAGGCCAAAATTTGCCAAATCTGTCTAGCGGTTCTCGAGTTTTAGCGAGACTAACGAACATCAACTGATTTCTATATTTAGAGGTGACGTCACAGCTTTTGTAGCACATCTCTTCACTATTGATATTTGGCCCTTCTGCCAAAATTTCAATTTAGTACAATAAAGAGCCTAGTGTTTTAGTTTTAATGAAACATATAACTAATGACGGGTTATTTTTTATTAAAGTTTTATGAATGGTATCATCCATTTACTGATCGGCGTTTTTTATTCGTCCGTGATCACCCTAAGCTTGATACAGTCGATTTAATTTCATGCTATGCTAGCTCACATTATGCATCAAACATGAATATGTATGGCGGTGAAGCAGATACAATTTATTGCTTTATACATTCGTTTTTTCCTTACTGTTGTGGGAACTTAAGATGTAAAAACGTTACTTGATTATTATCAGTTTGCAGCGAATTATGCGCAGACTTCTTAATATAATAATAGTGTTTAGATACTTTATTAATACGTATTGTTATAAGTAATAGAAACGGTATACAAGGAGTCCTTTCAACTTTTATAATTATGTTATATAGTAGTGATAAGAGCATTGTTACAAATATATAGTTACAATCTATTAATACATGTAGTATCTGTTATCTAAAATATTTGATAAACAACATAGAACGCAATAGGCACACAACGTGTTATGTAAAACTTTAAATATAATTTTTAACTATAAATATACTTAACATATTCACATGAGGAAATGTATATACAACTATAAATGGTCCAGTTTCATAAAATATTAAAATGTATCATACAACCGGGACAACTCGTTGAAATCTTTTCTTCCCCAAAAATTTTCACGTTCTCACAAACAATATTGCTCAATCGCAATCTTAGGTAACTAAATCATATTTATCGTTTTGGTACTTGTTCCACCTTGTACAACATTTCAAGACATATTATCTTTTGCTAAAAGAATTTTTGTCGATCAATAATTCTCACAAGCGAGAGTAAAAAAAATCCTCAGATCCTTACAAAAAATCCTGACAGTTGGTAATCATGGTAAACCGGTAATAAAAACACAGTTTAGAATATGAAAAACTATATGTACCTATATGTTTTATGTGCGGTGTACCTCTGTATTCTTTAGCATGCTTAAACTGGTTTTGAGTTTCATTAGCCAGGCAACACATTATCCCAAAAGGAATAAAGGATTAGGAGCCGAATTTAAAAATAATACAATAAAACATGTGTATCGATCGTAAAGGGTAATCGAGACGCAAGGTAAGGCTTGTTTTCCTCATCTCCCTTCACATTCCACTCGTGCGGTTAAAGCCTATAGTTATAGTTACCGATCGATATTACGTATATTTTCCAAGAAAACATTCGACTTTATCCCTTGTAATTTCTCTTATACAAAAAGGTTGCACTTTGTTACGCATTCACTTAACATCAATATGAGATAATACTGTGGCGACACAACACAAGTGATAGAAGACAGAAGTCGCACATTGACTACCGACGAGCAAATCAACGGATGACGTCATAAAAATCATACATCGTACATGTGAAGTTTACTTGCGAATATACATGGATAGAAAATCCCAATGACAACAGTAGGGTAGAAAACCCGCAAGACATGATCACCTCGCCTGGTCGGAGGATACTCCTTTTCTTAGGGAACTTTACTCTCTGCTCCCTAAAATACTTTAGTGTCACCTAATTTCCCATTTCTGCTACACGGTGGAAGACATAAGAATATGTTAGAAAACTACATTACTTATGTACAAAAATTTTAATTAAATAACTGGCATTCGGGAATAGATCTCATGTTCTTGTAAAAAACCCACACTCAGAGCCACTGCGCTAATACAGCGCAATGCATAAAAACTATTTTATCGCTTCGCTTCTTCCACAGCACGTGAATGAAACACGTTTTTATCAGTCCGCGCAGCCTTATTCTATTCGTAATTGTTTCTCTGTGAATGAATTCCGCCATTCAACTAATAATTTAATTAAAAATTACGTGCGCCATTTGCATATGCGTCTATTTCAATAGCTATGTACAAATATGAACATTTTGTTTCCACCGAAACTTTCTTAAATACATTCGACCTAATTTACATCTATCACCTTAAACTCTCCAGAGTTACATTTACAGGAATCTTTGAAAAACAAAAAATAGGTTTTGTATAAAAATCCCACATAACAGCCATAGAAATTTCATTATAATTCGCAACATGTTAAAATGAATATCAGTCAATTATTTTCGCTCATACAATGGAAAAAAGTGAATTAGTGTGTACCATGAATAAATCGACTGGTATTTACCGGTACCGACTGGTTTATGACGTATGTATGTAATTGCAAACATGCGTATATAACAACACATTATAATAATACACGCATGTTATTCCCCGCTCACTAGGAGCAGACAGAAATGTATTTACGGTAATAGAACTTTAGGCCAATTTTATTATTGTTCTGTCCCATTGTTGTACTGGCCCTCATTCTAAGCCCATCAAATTATTGGTATTGATGAAACATTCATAGTAAACATATACCTATATCTATTTCAAAGATATAAATGCTGTAGTTATAAAATCAACCTCAAATAAAATTAATATATCTAAAAACATAGTAAAACCACAACCACAAACAACCACTTAAACCTTTACAGCACTACGTTTGAATTAGTTATTTTTTTCGAAAATCGTAATGTAAAGTAGGATTTTCTCTTCTGTCGTATAAGAAGAGGATTATTAACTTTAAAAATAATAGCAATATATTTTCTGTATTCCAGGATTGTACGGTGTTTTGTTCAGACGTAACAAAGAGGCTGCGTTCTCCAACTACCGTCTTTGGGAGTCTGCTGGGTTCGTGGTCGCGTACGCGTACTCCACACACCTCTGCGCCAGAATGAAGTTGTACGTCATGATGGTGATGCTCCTCATTGGGGTAGCTGGATACATCGTAGTCGAAATACTGCACAAGAGAAAGGTAAGTTTTCTGTAGTATTTTTCCCTAATAATTGCGTACTAAATCCTTGTAATATACGCATGTTTATGATAAAAGAAGAATGTTGCTCAGTTAAAACACAAAACGTGATAATTTGTTCTAATCTTCTGAATATAATTATCATAATCCGGATATCAGGAGCATCTATGAAAGCCTAGAACTCAATTTTCATGTACCTAATATTTCAGTGTTTCACTGTTGTGCTAATCTTCACAACATATTTTTATGATGGGACTGGCATACACAATCGTGTAAAAGTCCCCAAAAATAAATAAAGAGAAAAAAAAACATATTTTTGAGCCCAGATTGCATTAACATAAAATATGAATAGTCTATTGTCCACAAGGTGTTTATATAGCGTATCATAAAAGATCTAATTTGAATAATATTTTTGGCCGCAAATAACACACTGTATACTTCGTGCGTAACTTCATTTTATATTTTGTTTATAACTTCATACTAGTCTTAAAATATTTCTGTAAATACAGACTACGTAGATGTATAGGAAATCAGAAGTGGTTCTGCGATGCAGATGTGTAAAGAAGACATTACTACGAACAACACCGTGTATTATTAACTTTGTTAGGGAAAATTAACTCGAATTTCAATGTTATTCTTTGTTCTTAGGCTCGTCGTCTGAAAGCTATCGCTGAAGACCCAGCCATCGCTGCCGAGGCCGCTAAACAGCCACCAGAAGAAGACGATGAGAAGGATGAAATTGATGACGAAATCATCATCACACATCTGTAAGCCATTACCGACGGATAGCTGCGTACAGCGGCACAGCCCTACGCTCAGCCCCCTAAATTAATAAACGATGTCTAAATTCCAAGAAATACAAAGCCTCATCATCCCCGGCTGCCCCTCCCCCTCACACGCACATACATAATTTTGCCATACTTTTAGGTATGTACAAAATCAAAATGACATCCATATTATAATCTCGAATGTAATTAGTGCTATTTATGTATCCAATAGTTAAGTTACTATAAGTTGGAAGAAGAGTGAAAAATTTAAAAGACTTTACAAGTACAAACATGTGGTGAAACCGGAATACTGTTATTTGCTGCTATTGTTACTGATGACAACTGTAACGAGTGGCGAGGCCCATATTCTAACTATAAACTAAATAGGAATCTCATTCACTGTGGTGCTTCGAAGGTACAAATCCGTGTAGCGGAGGACAAAATAATCTCGTAATGTTTATGTTCGTATCTGTTTTTGGTAAAATTCAAGTTATAAAGTACACTATGTGGGCCGATTCTTGAGACAAACACTTCTGACAGTCTTTGTTAAATGCTATCCAGATATTATAATTATAAGTAGATTTTTTTAAACTGTGAGACGAAAACATTATGCCATAGAAAAATTTATATAATCGGTTACAAAATAAAACATAAAATCGATTGTTATATTTCTTTTACAAGAATACCGATATCAATGTTTTTAAATTTATAATTTGCAAATGATTGTTATCACCTGCTCTATTCGTAGATTGTCCAACGAAAGGAGGCAAAATTTAGAGGCAGAACCGTTGTACAATGGAGCCTTGTTTTTATTAAACCCATTGCTAAACAACGTATATTTCTTGACTCCGTTGTCTTAAAATCTTTTTAATAATGTACATGGTTTATTAGAGCCTGGCTACAATTTTATGTTCGAATGACAATGATATTGATTGTAAGGCTTGCTGCACATAGGAAATATTATAGTTTCTACTACGAGTTCCACACTCCATGGTGAAATTATGAAATTATAATCATTTTGCTCGAGTGCAACCAGCCTTACAAACTCTCTCAGCTAGACTTTAGTGATTTTAAAAGTAATGTCAAAAATGTAAAAGGTCTACCTTTGTAATTCCAAGTACTTACTGGCATATAGTGTGCAGGGTTACGATACTTTTTTAATGTACGTTGCCCACCGCATATTTGATTAACTTAACACAATACCCGGTAGTGAACAACTTATTGTAAATTTTCAGAAAGACGTACAAATTATTAAATTATTGATATTGTGACATTTCGGTAAAGCATATAATAATTTATGATCAACAAAATTCTGTGAAGTTAATTTATTGGTTAAAAAATACATTTATGAGTTTTCATTTGGCTAGAATGTCACCAGATGGCGTTACTTGTGGTTTCAAATCACGATTTCGCAATCTCTCGAGAATATAAAAACGATGAAATAAACATTTATTATAATATAAATAAATAAATGAGTACACGAACAATTAAATGAGTAAATGGTGTAAATACATCACAAGAAACAGTATTAATTGAAAATTGAAATCAACGCCATCTGGGTCTGACATAAGAACTAATATCACAAAGTGAACATCGTGGTTAATCAACTTTATATTTTGTTAATTATTGTTATAATAAACACATTGAGACAGCTAAGTGTCTTGTATAGACAATTTGTTTCTTTAAAACTAATTTTGTAAAAGACCTGCGATAGATTAGGACAGTGTTAGCAGAATCTGATCGTGAGGTAACTAGATCAAATGAATTAATATTATTTTTTATCATAGCAATATTATAAATACGTAGATAAATTAAGCTTGTGTATACCTTTTATCACAATGACGTTTAAAATTGTAATTTTTCGCACAGTGTGTCGGTTGAGGAATGTTTAGTTTTTTCACCATGTTCACAATTTTAAACGTGATGGACAGTTAGTATTATGAGTAAGTATAATAATATATTAGCATGGCTGCCTACGAGCACGTCTGCATGCTTCAATATTTATGTTAGATACATATTTTATGGAATGCTATTAGGACTTCGACAGAGTGAACAAACATTGATATATTAAAACAACAAACAAAATCATTTAAACTAACAATCTTCATACAAATAGGAACTCTATTGTTTGCAACAAAGCATTGAGTTTTGTCTGTCGAGGTACTAATTCATTAGAAACCTACCCACTATTTATTGTCAGTTTGCATCGGCTATAAGAATTCAATATGATGGTACAATTTTTAATATTATGCCCTGTCTTAAAACCGTTTCCCAGCAAATAGTAGGCAAGGTATACAATAGGTAGGGTAACAAAACCACGTGATAAATTATATCAATAAAATGTAATTATATAAATAATATTATGTAAGAGTATATTAATGTAAATTAAAATTTGATTAGTATTAGTTCGGTAAGGCTATTATAGTAAATAAATTTATTGCTCTATTTTTGAGATAACACTTTTTTTTTGTTTGAATAAGATATTATGTTACCTACTTTAATAAAGATGTCATATGAGTTTGTGATGAAATAAACATAAAATTGTTTGGTCAATCAGATGTTTTACTGCAACCCCTTATCTTTATCTAACATCAATCGGCTGACTGACTGACTCAGTCACCTGTTTGCCGCACATGCATCGGCTCAAGAACATAGTCCCTACCGCGGCTCGAAATTAGTCTAGTTCCTTGTCAATGATGATGTTTTACTGCAACCCTTGATCTTTATCCAACATCTATCTGCTGACTGACTGACTCAGTATCATGTACGATGTTCAGCACGCCATGCATCGCGCAATGCAGCTGCTCAAGAACTTCAAGAAGATGAGTCCCTGGCGTGGCTTGAAACTATTCGAGTTCCTCGTCAAATAGTTCCATGAGTCAGCCGTTAAACATATAAATTAATTTAAAATGTTTCACGAAAGTTATAGTATAAAAATCTATCGATTGGCGAAGGCTGTATGGATTCGTTATATCGAATGTTTCTTATTCCAAACCATTATTCACTGATGTTTGCTGCTTTAAACAAATACTGAGTGGAGTGCAAAGTTTTACTTTTCTTCTCCTCTAATTATATCTTTTGATGTATTTCGTTTCTTTTTTTTTTACATTTAATGGGTCGACGTTTGGCCGCTATCTCACCTGATGGTAAGTGATGATGCAGCCTACGGTGGAGCACGTCTGCCCATAAGCAACCTATTCACTCGGGCCTTGAAGACACCCAAGTTATACCCATCAGGAAACACAGACTCCGGCAAGGAGTTCCACTCCCTAGCAGTTCGCACAAGGAAGCTTGAAGCGAAGCGCTTCGTGCGAGTGGGTGGGATATCTACCATGAAGCGGTGACGCCTCGCCGATTGTCTTGTGGTTCGATGATGAAAAGGACTCGTTGCCGGATCCATGGCCCTGAGACAACGAACTTCATTGTTTCGGTGTTTTCGTCATTGTGGTTTCTGCAGATAGTTCCTGTCTTCAGGAGTGCAACAGTTTCGACGATGACGGTTTTGTCCCAATAAAAAAGTTAATTTCTGAACTATGGACCATAGAGAGATTAGCCATAATCTATACGTTGGCAGGTGGTGTAGGATCGCAATTTAAAAAGTTCAGGCTTAGGGAGTGCTGTCAAAGCTAGTCCTATGCCCGATGCCAGTTTAATGTGTAGTCCCTTGGTTAGTTCTGAAGATGTTGACAAAGACGAAGAAGACACTGACAAGAAGAGTAAAGGTCATCACACAGCCAGACTAACACACAACAACTGTATTGTGTTTATAATTCCAAATAGCCTCTGTTCACATCGATCGCTACAGTGATGTATCGAAATTAATTGCAGCCACATACCGATAGATGGCGGCCTTCGTAGTTTTGATATGGTCCACATTTTTTAATCCTTTTCTAGCAATCGACCACCGTATACTAAGAATGAACACACACGAATGAACACACTAAGAATGAACACATGAAAAATAATTTCATATTTTGTGTGATATTACATACATATCGTAAGATTAGGTTTCTTTGACCCTAAGGGATAACTTTACCCATACTTTTAGACCACTGAAAAACGAACATACGCTTTGTTCTGGATTCCTATTAGTTATAGAATTTGGGTTAAAGTTACCCTCTAGGTACGGTGGCGGTATACCCTGCATGGGCTGTGCACTGCCGTGTCCGCAGGGATGTAGTCGGCGACGGTGAACTCTCGCGTCCGGCATTGGTGCAGGCCATAGTGCGGAGCGAGGGGGACTAGGGTGCCGTCTCCTTATTTTGCGGAGCAGACATGCTGGCTATGAGGCGGAGTGCCTGAAAGAACGAACCTCCGTCGCGCCGTCGCGAGAGACACTTCGGGCGTTGGGGATCGCGCGACGACCTCCGGCCACCGTAAATGCGAGTCTGCGAACGGCGAGTAAGGGTAGGTCGCCGCCCAACCAGAACCAATCCCGTGCGTACGGCGCTTCACATTCCGCACTCCTCAAAGAGCCCTCCGACCACCACAGATGGGGCCCAGTAGGGTTAATGCAGACAGCTAGAATCCTTTGGTTTTTTTTTTTTATTTAGGATGTTTTCACTTCGGTTTCTTTCTAGCAAGTGTATTCGGATTCTTCCACTTCTACCAAGCAAAAGATAATGATGTTCCACTTAAAAAAAGAAATCAGTTCATAACATCGACATGCGTAGATCTGATGCAATATTATATTGTTATACACAAAGTATAAACACATAATCCGTAATATTTGCATAGTATATGTACGCTGCAAAATCAATATTTGGACCCCAAATTATTGTTGCGTCACACATTTTCTCTATAAACAAGCATGATGACCACGTTAAAACTAATCTACTCCTGCTCTAAGTGTTATGTAAGCAAGTCGTAATTAAAAGTTAGTAGTAAAGTAGTCTTTGAACAAGACCTACAGAAATTATCAATTGGGCGGGTGCCCTAGGGCGCTTTTTCAACAGAAATGTGCTATGCTACGTTGCTGTGTGTTTGGGTTCCACCAACCACCACCATATTCATTGCTACACATAGCTTAGCACTAGTGGAAACGGGTTCAACTATGAGTAGTAGTAGCCAGTAAGAGACAATATGATCGCAAGACTCGTAGCTATAGCACCCACATTTTTACTTTAGAAAACTTTGTATTTCGGAGGGTTTTATTATTAGTTACCCGACTGGGCCAGAAGGAGAGATGTTTTTCGAGTATATGTATGTATGTATAATTGTTTGGCACGCTCTGCAGCCTAAACGGCTTGATGGATTTTGGCTTGAGATATACTGTGGGAGTGACACTGGATATATCAAAATAACAAAAAAAAACTAAATGGCGGATTTTTGGCGCCAAATTCGAATATTGCTTACTCTCTAGCCTGAACGACTCGATAGATTTCAGCTTGATAGGGGTCGTTTGATTTGTATTTACGGTGAGAGTGACACTAGATATATCAAAATATAATAAATAATAAAACTAAAAGAAAATAAAATAAAAAAGGTAATTTAAATAAAATAAGGTAATTTAAAAAACTAAAAAACCCGACTGCGTTTCTTCATAATATGAAAATGAAAAAAAACCCTAAAACAAGAAAGTCATCGTAAAATTGAAGCAGTCGGGACCCATTCTAGAAAGCAAGCCGTATGTGTCCTCACTTTGTCTTCATATTTAGAATGGGTCCCGACTGCTTCAATTTTACGATGACTTCCTTGTTTTAGGGCCTTTTTCATGTTCATATTATGAAAGCAGTCGATTTTTTAGTTTTTTAAATTAACTTTTTATTACATATTTTTATTCAAAATTCTCTAAAATTATATTTTTAAACATTACATAAAATAGGAGCCGACCAGTAGCGGGAGCATGGTCCAAGCTACCGGTGGTTAGGGCTCCAGAGACAGAAACCTCCTCACAATACGTGCCGTTTCAAGGAGTACTGCCTTCTGCATCAGGCCCTCGATCCACCCTCCTAACGCCAGCCTCCTATATTATTAGTTGTATCATTAGTCGAGAATTTCGAATTTACTAGTGACGATTATATGTCAAAACCTACCTTTTAGGTGAACCATTCTACGACGAGAGTTGGGTATTCCTTCGGTCATTTCGGACGTGTCTTTTGTTTTTTATTTTGCTAATCCGACATTCTGTTCAATAATGACATATTTGTTCCACATCCCATTTAATGGCACATAATAATATTTTAGAGCAGTTTATAGGGAAGAAGAAAATTGATGATTTAAGACATTTCCTTGCAATTTCATAATGTTTTCTCAATTAATGAGCCTTCTGAACTTTCATTATTGCAAAATTAAAATCAACAAAGCCGGTTCAGCAATTTTCTAGTTACGCAGTCTGGTGGCTTCTTTGCTCCTATGTTGTTTAGATTATATATACCTATAGGTACATACATAATGTACCTACCTTCGATCAATAATAGGAAAGTAAGGATTGGATGGTTTGGTTAGTGTTTTCATAAACCAGTTAAATATTTCACAGTTGTAGGTAAATACTTTATAGATATGTATGTAATGTATTTATATAAATATAGTATTTTCGCAATTTGCTTTAGTTTTTACAACATAATCAAATGCGTCACGTGCTAAATAATATTTTATCTTTTTACCCGACTGCCAAGGAAGGGTTATGTTTTTCGCGCGTATCTTGTATGTATGAGCCTAATATTCTTTATTACCTCATTTCTTCGAAACGGCTTGATGGATTTCGACAATCAGGGTATCGTTAGATTCGTCTTAATTACCCAAGTGTTCTTAGATATGTGACGTAAAACAAAAACCAACATGGCGGCCGTGAGGCGCCCTAGATAGGAGTAAAAAAAAAAAAAAAATTTTTATTTGCTACAATATGGGTATCAAATTAAAGAGCTCATCATGAGGATTCCAAAATGGTATATCACTGACATATAGAAAAAAAATACTATGTGCAATTATGTTCTTTATTATCCAAACTAAATACTCGTATAGGTACTACGCGACGCGATTGACTAGCGGTGTCTGAACTTAAAAGTGAAAAGTGATAATAAAAGTACGTCTTAACTAAATTATTTACAATGAATTTATTTATAAATAAAGGACTAGCGACCCGCCCTCGCTTTGCTGAACGTTAAATAAGGAATCTATCTACATAGTCGTTTACCTATAGCCCATGCGACGCGTCAACGCGTATATTGACGTGTAAAAGTGTTATTTTATAATCTATTTACAGAAATAAATATCATTTATCATTTATTTATCATTTAACTGTAAAGACCGTTTTTTGTCTAAAACTAGTAGAAATTTTGAAACAGTGTAAAGAGCAAATTTTATCTTCATTTAATGTAGAAAATTAATAGACTATTTAAAAGGATAAGGATTAATACTATTACGGACAAAAACCCCTCACAATAAAAGATCCAAAAAAAATATATTAAATAGTCCACACGACGAAAATTCTTTTAAAGAATTAGACCGTTTACGAAATTTGTAAATAGTAAATTTTACTGCCCTTAATCCTTCTTCTTTTTCTAATTCCTTTACTCTCTTTGTGTTACGCAATCAATCTAAAATAACTGGATCGACGTGTGTTATTTTTTTATTATCTTGGTATTGGAAGTAGTTCTCTCGTGTCGCGGGTGAAATCTTGAGAAACACATAGCCGTATTATAACTAACTAAAAAGTGTTAAATAAAAATAAATAAATTTAAAAAATTAAAAAACCCGACTGCATAAAAAAACACTTTAAATAAAAACTGAAAAGTAAAAAACAAGCTTAGTCTAAAAGTGTAGATAGCAATGCTATTACCACCAAATTAAATAATTTCATAATCAATACACAAAAAATAATAATCTTATGCGAAACATAATTGAGTGTAACAGTCGGGACCCATTAAATAAACTAGACTAAAATCATTCAATATGGGTCCCGAATGTTGCACTCAATTATGTTTCGCATAAGATTATTATTTTTTGTGTATTGATTATGAAATTATTTAATTTGGTGGTAATAGCATTGCTATCTACACTTTTAGACTAAGCTTGTTTTTTACTTTTCAGTTTTTATTTAAAGTGTTTTTTTATGCAGTCGGGTTTTTATCTGATGGCATGTCTCTGAACAGTTCGTTTATTATTTAGGTCGTGAACGATAACATAACAGTAACAAACATTTTTAATCAACATTTGCCATATATTAGTGCTTTCAATTTAATCTTAATATCTAACTTTTGTATCTAATCTATGAAGTTTGCGGAATTTTGTTTTACAACAATGTAATTCGTTGGCCTATTTCTTGCCATGCAATGGGTGATGTATAGTATTTATCTTAACCTACCTCACTGTGAAGTACAGCTTCTATTGTTTAACTTCACATTATTCTTTATGTGTCATGGTGGCCGGTAGGTTTAAGTTTCGAAAACTACCAAAAGAAAGTACTAATGTGACTTTTTCCGGGTAATATGTACTTTCTATGATTATATAGACAAACGGTAAAGGAAAACATCGTGAGGATTTTATTACATAATAATTTCTAATTATAAGTTTAAGCAAGCCTAATGATTAATGTTCAAACCTTATCCGTGTGAGAAGAGGCATTCGGTCAGTAATGGCCACTTATGCCTATTTATTTTAAACTTTAAACTTTACCTCTATCATTAAACATTGTAACACTAAATGACTGCTCAACAGAAAAAGCAGTTTTAGTTGGCTGAAAGCCATCAAAATCATCGCACAGCTTTGAATCATAGGTAACTAGCTTTTGCCAATGGCTTCGCCCGCGTTCCCGTGGGATTAAGAGTATACTAGCACGCAAGTCAGTTCATATCCTATCTGTATACCCAATTTATTCAAAATCCGTTTAATAGTTTCAGCGTAATTGGCGTACAAACAATGTTTCTCATTTATAATATTCGTGTAATACACAATATTACCTAATTGATGAAATCATTTCCGAAGAATCGCCAACATTCCAAAATTGATGTAGGCCTTTAGCGTTTACCTACTTTTCGATCTTTGATAAACAATTTACTTAGTGATAATTTGAACGTGTAATAATTCGTGCCCTAATCTTATTCACCGCGTAATATCATTTTTTTATCAATGGAAAGTAAACAAAACCAGTTTTTACTAGTTTTCAGATAGAATGTACATTGATATGTTTTTTGGAACTCCAATTCACAATCGATTTATTTATTGGTAGTTGTAGTAATTTTCCAGTATTGTTGTTACATGCTTCCTGTTTACTTTGACTGACACGGTTAAGTAGTTAGACTTTATTTGGTGCATTACCGTATTGAAACTTTTAGTTTGTATAACGCATGGACTTAAAATATAATTAATTATTATTTTTAGGCTACCTCGTTGATCGAGCAAGGGGTCTCGCTTGGGTATTACTTGGCTTTTTTGGATTATCGAAAGTTTCTCATTAGTAGCACGGAGTCTGGAATTGTGCTCGGTACATGGCGATAGGCTCACCACCTATTACAGAGGACTTATAACACACATGGTGAAAACTGAGAAAAGGGTAGGTACATTACGGCACGTAATGTACACCTCTGTCTACCCCTTCGGGAATAAAAAGCGTGACGTTGCAAATTATCTTTAGAATATTATCATCGCGTAATAGTCCTGACTGGACTTGGTAGGTAGTTTGGTAGTTTTACCTGGAAAGTTTTTTGGGAGTTTTGAAAATTGGTTAATTTATTAATAGATTTGGGTATGCTCTTTTCGAATTACAACTTTGCCACCTCGTACAACCGCCGCTCGCGCCGCCATATTGTAAAAATGGCGCCTAAAAACGGTTTTTTGTGAATATATCCGTTCCGACGCATTTTACGAAAAAATTTTTAAGTACAAAATTAAACTAGAAAAAATTTCCTACAATTTATGTATTAATAACTTTTTCATAAAATCAATAGTTTTTAGCGTACGAGCGCCGCAAAATATTATTCATCTGCACTACCACGTGTACAAACAATGTGTGTTGTGCAGCAACGACTGTCGCAACCCCCTTTTTATGTACCAAATGACTGGACTATAAATACTGCATGGGATAAAAATATGCGGCGGTCAAACTGCGACCCCTCAAGCCGTCAATCGATGGAATTGTAGCCACATATTTACAAAAAAGGTATTTGGCCATCAATGGACGTCTTTCGACTGAGAGTGAAGACGGCGATCAGGGGACTTTATTCTAAATACAGACCAACAACCAAGTCTTGACCAATACACTTAGTACGAGTTTGCATTACGTTGAACGAACACGAAACCAGAGCACGATCGGTGCTCTGATTGGTCGGTGAGAATGAACCAACCAATCAGAGCGCGAACACACTTTCGTTTCGATCTCGTCAAAATGTAAAACAAACTTGTACTGAGTCCTCTGATTGGTTGTTTTATTCGAATCGCGCTCTCGTTTCGATTTCGTTAAACGTAAAGCAAATTCGTACCTACTAAGGGTACAGAGGGACTTTGTACTAAGTTCAGACCTACAGGCTACAACCTTGAAGTTGGATACTATTTGCTTACGTGCAAATACTAACTTACGTGTTGTGGAAATTACTCTTAAGTCGCAGTAGGTAAACAAGAAAGTTTTTTTTTACTTTTGATGTGGCATTTCCTCCTGTGTCGCGTACCTAAATTTTACATCGAATGGACACTTCATAACAATGAAGACGAAGTTGCCTAAACGAGTACAGCTCTTTATATGTGAGCTTCTGAGAACAAATATGAGAACTTCAGCTTTCCTTTGTAACTTCGTTATTATGACCAACTATTTTTAGTGTTGTGTCAATGTGACATGAGTAAATGCTTTGTTAACTGCATATCTATCTATATTGCACCATATCTAAGAAAATTATCAGAATTAATTGAACGCACACAAGTTTATCTTCTACCTATCGTTTATCGTATCTCAACGCAAATATGTTGGAACGGAACATTATCCGTTTCTTTATGCCATATTTAGTGCAAAATAAATCCTTGTGATTTATTTATTTATTAGAATTCACAATAATCAACTGTTGCTTTGAATGTGTACTTACAAAAAATATCAATTTTGTAGTTTGGGTGTGTCTACTTGAATATTTTATCACCTACTTGGTGTTTGCCGGGAATCGAACCCAGAACTTACTTAAGGCTACTCGATCAATGAGACAATGAAGTCAAAAACAAAAACGTTTCATAAAATGTCTACTATTAAGACATGTTTAATGATGAAGTCGATAGACAAATATTTTGAACGATCAAACATCAACCAATGATTGGTATTCATGAAACTATCACACAAACAGTGATGCCATGATAACATTATGAAAAAAACGGAATTATAAACGCATGTCAACATATTGAGTTGGGAGTAACAGATTTTTTGTGCCACACGACGTCAAGGTTGCGTTTGCGCGACACATTACATACAACAGCCAATGAAAAGCATGGCACCTACGTCACAGTTTCGTTTTATTGCATTTACATAAAAACTCTATCATTACAGTAATAGTAGTGTAATATACATTTTTATATGACAAAAGTAAACATTATTATTATTTTTTCGAAGGCTGATTATTATAGATAACATACAATCCTAGCAAGCCAGAAGTACTATTCTTAGCCGATATAATGTAGAAAAGCTCTACTAGTTTCGAGTCACACAGGGACTCTTCATCATGAGCAGCGTGGCTCGAAACTAGTAGAGCTTTTCTCCATTAATTTATGTGAGTAAAATGGTAACTTTTTAGTTAATTTAGTGTGTCTATAGTAGTCTCACGATAGTTATTGTAAAAAAACCTAGTGTAATAAGATATTTTCACTTTTTCAGTTAAGGGTTACGAACCAATGTTGAGTCCTCACTACTACATGTAAGCTGTAATAGTCGGACAGTTGACAGTCTGACACAAGATTTCCTGTAGCTTTTTTGACTTGATCAGTCCAGCGCATTACTGTTAGCTATTTTCGGTCCTATTTAGAGCTTATTACCTAGAATAAAACGGCAACATTTCCGTCTTTAAGTTGCAGCAGAACAAAAGGTCACTCTATATAAAAACCAACATTCACTTTGTAACAATCTTAAAACTTTAAAGAGGAAATAAAGTTCAGAGGGACAGTCAGCGTGCTAATAAAAATCTGACAAAATTAATAACAAAAAAAAATCTGTGAAGAAGGAAAGGAAAGAAGACCAATCAAGTTTTGTCTGAACCTCATTATATCTAAGCTTCCTTGATATATTTTCTTTGTTCGTTTTTATGTTTTATTGTGTTAGATATAAATATGATGCTATAAATAAAAATATACTCAACATAGGTATTTGCAAACTTGAAGCAATTATTACCTGAAAGTTAGATAAAAAAAGTTACTTTGCTACTTATTATGTAGAACTTTTCACGTAACTGTTAAACTGAAAACGTTTTAGACTTCGAACTGGGGATTCTTTCATTTGTCTCTTCATATTAGTTATGTAAATAAATTCTAGGGTACATTGGAATATCAGACCACCACGGATGGAGCCCAGTAGGGCTGATGCCTGATCCGAAGCTACGGACTACCTAGCGGGTTTAGCTTCGGTTCGAAATGCAGGAGTAGGAACGGGGTAGTTTTTAGTCAAGTCAAGAGTCTGACACTCCCTCCCGCTTCGCCCATGGCGGAAGAAGTCAATTGATGATTTTCCAATGATACATTGGAATGAAACAATCAGAATGTAATTATTTTTTATCGAGTTCTTACATCACATGGGCCTATGATCTAATATCGACCCTATAGTTTCCAATTTTAATGAAATATTGGCTTGAAATGTTTCTAAAGCCCAACTAGATGCAGCCCATTTAGACGGCTAATCAACACTGAGCTCTGCTGTCATTGATTAATTGACTTCTCCTTGATGATAATCATAGAATGCGCCGTCTACATGCAACGTGCGATTACATTGTCAATACCACTAATCCTCTTAATCAGTTTGCCTCGTTTTTGTACCTAACGTTTTATTTATATGTGACTAGCAAACCAGGCGAACTCCGTTTCGCCACCATTTGTGAGTTTTCCTGCCCTTCTATGGATTCTTTTCCTGAATTTTATTTGTTATAAACCTCATAGAGCCCGAGATCTTTTCAAAGAATGCAAAACCA